>NW_004955419.1:20283046-20317996 GCF_000276665.1 Chinchilla lanigera | reverse complement strand
TTGTTCATGTTTTCCTTCTTTTATTTTTAAAATAAAAAGAATTTGAAAAAAAAGTGAGATCATGATTTGAACCTCAGCCCTATCTCAACATAAGTGTGCTTTGTGCTTGTGATATGTTGTAAAATGTTGTACGTCTGTTAATATTTCCCTCCTTTTATCTTTAAAATTAAAAAAAAAACATAAGTGTGCTTCATTAGGCAAGTATTTGACTTCTGGGGGGCCCAGTTTACTGATTTATAACATGAAGGTGATGAAATCTAGTTCTTGGATTGTTGCAAAAGTTATATCACATAATGACTGCAATATGATTAGCCTCTCATCCATCCTGTAAGCTCACCTGAGGAGCTGAAACTGGGTTTTCATTAAATCTCTATGAGGGCAGGCACATTAGAGTTAAAATAGAAGACAAATAATGGACCAAAGTGGAGCTTCTGCATGATGGTCAGCAAGAAACAGAGCAAGAGCTGAGAGGTAGAGCTACTGCAGTACGTAGCCTATGAACCAAAGGTGCACGCTCAGAGCTCAAAGAGGAAAAGGGCAATGGCAAGTGGTCAAGATGTTTCCAACCATTTTTACCCTTAAATACAGACTTTGCTGAGGGGAGAATACTAACTACAACAAAATACAACAGTTTTTCCAGGATGACCTCACCAAATAGCTAACTGGCTGAGAATATTTCATGAGTTGCCATGCACTGCTTAAGAAACTCTTGCAGTATTTCCTTCTTTCTCTAAGTATCTTTTTCACTATGTAGATGTAGACTTCAGGCTTGCTGGAAAATCAACTCCTTTGTCCCACTGGAGAATACAAACCCATTACTGAGGTTAAAGCAGTGTGTCTTTTTTTTTTTTTTTTTTTGATGTGTGTCTTTTGGAGTGATCTCTCCTTCCTTCACCAAGAGGATGGCTAGTGAGAACACTGAGATGATTTACCGGAAAGATAAGTGAGGGCTGCTTCATGTGATCAATGCATTCCATGAAGTTGGGGATACTAAAGGGCAAGGCTGGTGGGATGCATTCCTCAGAGCTGGTATAGGATGATTTAGGTTGTTCTTACTTTACCTAAGAGGAAATTGTCTTCCAAAATGCATTGCTCAAAATATTTCAGGGTTTTGATTATATATAAATTCACAAATGTTGTACTTTCTTCTGGGAGTGGCTTTGGGCTTGGTTAACTATTGTAGGGAATGTAGAAGAACTACATCTAAGAAGGTTATTTTTAGCTAAAAAGAGAAGACTAAAAACTAAAAATTAATACAAGATATATTCAGCATATTTCTGATTGTGAATATAAGTGGAATACGAGACCAAATCCTTCTGTTCTGGCAGATGCTGATTGTTGATGAAATATTCATCAAACCATCTCAAAATGCAGAGAAAATAAGGACAATATTTTAATGTCAGTATATATGCATGTTATAGAATCTGTATAATCTAATTATTATACTATCTTTTCATTTTCATTTCATATATATGGACAGAGAGAGAGAGAGAGAGAGAGAGAGAGGGAGGGAGGGAGTTCCTTGTGATAAATTGATCCTTATTTTGATCTTATTATTTTTTTCTTCATTTTTATCTGTATTTTGTGGAATGACGAGCCTATAAAGTAGTTATTTTCTTTTTTTACAAAAAATACCATTTGTCCCTGAGAACCTTTGATTTCATACAGAGAAAGGTGAGTACCTCAGGGGCAGTGACAGAATTTTTTGGAAGGAAGAGAGTTTTCTGATAAAGAGGGTGTCAGGAAAAAGTGGATGGTATATTGAGACAGTTAAGTAAAAGACCAAGTTAGGAAGTCGGAATTCATGTAGGAGGAAACAGGAGCCATTCCTTGTCCTGAACTAGCACGACATAATGAAAATTGTATTAAGGCAGGTAAGTTTGTCATTATGATATATAAAATGGATTAGAAGAAAGTGAAATTAGGGCATTTATTTTAAGAAAAAACTACCAGTAGGAATTATTCTCATCTCTACTGAAGACCAGGGATACTCAAAACACCTACAAATAGCAATTTCAACTAAGAGGGGAAGAAAATCAAGAATACAGCAGTAGAGATACATTCACAGGCTTCCCGGCTTCCCTTGCTGGGGAGGTCAGAATGTGAGAGTTGGGCTTTTTCCTCTGCCACTAGGCACTACCCTGGGCAACATGACAGAATGGGCAGAAGATGGTCTCTAGACTGTTAGTCTTTGTTTTAATTCTTAGCAATTGTGCAACTATAAGACATGCATCCTCATGTTTTTGCAAATGTAATATATGAAACACAATATACCTATGATATAAGGACATTTTGAAGATAAAAGGAAAGTGCAAATGATGTGCTTAGTAGAACATATGGCCCCAAGGAACGCAGTCATCAAGTTATATCTTCCGTCTGTGTGTTTTGGGGCAAGACACCTAACCTCTCAGGGTCCTGGTACCCTCAAATATAGTAGAAAGCAAACCAAAATTGCCTTTGAGTACTTACTGTGAGAATGAAAGGAAGCGATGTGTGTGAGAAGCATTCTGAAAATTGTAGTTTATTGAACTGATGGTAGCTGTTGGTTATTCTTCATAATGAACATTAACATACATAAGCCATATGGGCCATAAGATAAAACATATTCTTTTGCATTTAAGTAGTTTGTTAGGTTTACAAGAGACGACATAATCCAGGCCAGTGGCGGCAGCCATGGTGCGTGTGCCACAGTGCACTGTTTGTATCATGGAAGGTTCTAAAAGGTTTGCCGTCACTGATCTCAGCAATATTCTTAGGCTGTGGAGCTGGACTTGGCGGTGAATGATGAGCTGGCCTGGAGATAACAGAAATTCATGCTAAGTTGAACTTCCAGACCCCACCATGAAGGGCTTTCAGGCTGGCCAAGTGCCCAGATGCCCAGGTTGCCCTGGTACAACCTGCAAAACCTTGTTTGGAGCTCATTGTTGCCGATCAACATTGTCTTCTAATGAGCAGTCCAGGCCTCGCTCTTTCATTCTTCACTGAACCGCCTCAAGCACCTACATAGGCAGCTGGTAAGTACTCAGTTATGACAGGGATAAATCGTTCACAGTTGCTACTTGCAGGGGCTGACAGTCTTCAGGGAAATAATCCAGGAAACCAAGTAGCAAACTATGAGCAGAAGAGCAACATAGACTTCTGGGTGGTTCAGATTTCCTCACAGAACAGTGTATGGTGTAATGAAGACAGGTCGGGCCCAGTCCCAGGCTTAGTCAGTTACTAGCTGTGCAGCGTTGGTTGAGAGACTTAATCACTCTGGCCCTTGATTTTTGCCTTTAGAGTTTGTTCACTATATACATTTCCTTGGTTGCTATTAAAAGAGAGAATTAGCAACTGACCAAGAATGAGCTTTCAGCATATGGCAGGTGTTTTTCTTACAAAGGAAGTATACAACATGGGACATCCAAATGACTACGCTTCACTTTAGTTGTTTTCAGCTAGACAAAAATCAGGATCAGAAGACTTTGGGGAGTGGGAATTAGCTTCTATTGTTATTTCTATCAGCCAAACTCTGGAACACAAACTTTTACAAATATTACTTTTGTCAACCCTAAAACAGCCTTACAAAAGAAATAAACCATCTATTCTGTCCTAGACTGAAAAGTCAAGACTCTGAGAGCTTAAGCTTTCTCTCACCCAGGAAATACAGATAATCAAATGTAGGCTAAGATTTGATTACTAACTATTTGACTATTACCTATTAACTATTAGGTCCAAATTGAATTTTAGCATGTAAGAAGGGACGTAGTAATGGTTTTCTCCTCTCAGTCTCACTACATCGAACAATTTGAAGGCTTTTTTTGGTCACGCTACCATTTATGCAGTCTGGATTATGTACAAAATCATCAAATACTTTAATATTTTGGCCAGAGGTTATATATAATTGGAATAGTCTTTGATTGTACAGGTTATGCTGTATGCAATAAAACAAATTTCTTGTGTGTCTACATAACAATATATCATTCAAAATAATTACAGTGGCAGACATAATCAATATGAGAATGATTGAGGATAGAAGTTGGTATTTATTGAATATGTACTCTTTGCCACCTACACTTAAAATTTATTCCAGTTCTTCCTCAGAAGACTCATTTTTTTAATATGTCATTCTTGGCAGCTTCCTCTGTTTTAGATGTTCTAGGTATTAAAGATACAGAATTGAACAAAACAGAAAACGTAGAAACCAGCGTTGTCTTGCACAATATGGACAGTATGTAAGATACACATGCTAGATTGAGAGGAGCGTTGTAAAGAAAATCAAGGTAGAGAAACGGGGCTGTAAAGTTTTGGAATTACTCCCATTCAGTGGAAAGAGTCTCACTGAAGCAGGATTGTGACATAAGGGAGGTGTCACTGGGGAAGGAGGAAGAGTGCTCCAGGTTGGTATGAATAGAAAGTGCAAAGGCCCTGAGGCATGGAAATTATCAGTATGTCTGAAGAACCACAAGGAGATAGAATATGAAGAGTAGTATGAGCAAGAGAGTTAGAGAACAGATCAGAGGTATTAAAGGGCCTGATCATATAGGGCCCTGTACACCACTAAAAAATATTGGCTTTTCCTCTAAAGGAGGGCTAGAGGAACAAGAAAAAATTATCTGACTTATGTTTGAGAAGGTTGATTAGAGGAGACAAGCTGTTTAAAGGTTTGTAATAACTCAGAGGAGACAAGGATGGTGTCTTAGACGAGTGGCTGTTGAACTGAGGAAAACTGATTGGATCTGGAATGTATTTGAAAGGTAGAGGTGATGGCTCTCTTTGGATGGATGGGATAAAGAGTGTGTAAGAAAGGGAGGAGCCAAAGATGACTCTAAGAGTTTTGAATTTGGATCTGGAATAATGGAGCTGCTTTGAAGGGACCAGAGATGATGACTGAAGGAGTTGCTAATTAGTGGCCTACTGACACCCACACACCAAGGCTTTGCCCACACTACTCTGTTCCTTTCCTCAGGGAAAAATCCACACAACGGATTCACTGCACTCCAGCTCACAAGCAGACGTGGTGTGGACACAACTCCTGCTACGGGCTCTAAACACGATTCTCCCCCACCCCCAAAAGCTAAGTAGGAAGGAAATTCTTGTTTTGAAATGATAGTGCTTCAGGAAATCCAAGCCAAAATCTTGGTGAACTTGTTGATTACAGAAAGTGGGCTTTTCCTGGCAACTTTTACATTTGTTTCCACTGCTTTTCTCTACCAAAGAGAGGGGCCTGGGTGCCAAATTCTTTCTCTTTCTCCAAATTGTATCTCCTTGGATAACGTCTGTGATGGGTGTGGAACCACCACAGTGCTTATTCATAGTTGGTCTTTGGACTGAAGTGCATCCACCAGAGGAAAACAAGTAACAAAAGTGTGACAGGCTCATGAAACTCATAAAGGGATAACTTCAGTAAAATTGTAAGAGACAGAACTGCCAGAAGGCGGGGACCTAAAATAGTTCTTCTTTGAGGAGCAGTTTTGTCTGACTGGCCACCTCTAGGCTCCAGAGTAATCAAAGCAAGACCCAGATCTCCCAGTCTGTATGTTTCTCCAGTCTCATGCCTGCAGAGATGTCCTAAGTCAAGCTTTTACAACAGACAACAAATGAATTCACTGAATGAATTTGAATCTCCATCCTGGAATGGTAAGTACATAATCTAATTCACAGTTGACTCACATGTATTTGTATATATTCCACCATGAATAACATAGTGAGTAGTAATATAAGCTCCCTGTTCATTTCTCCAAGGAATAATTGAAAATATTAAATATAACTAATACAAGTTTATTCATCCAAGTATATTTATTCACTCATTTATTTAATGACTATTTATTTAACGACCTCTGTGTCATGCTTTATGCAAGGAAGCTTATGGCAGCTTCAAGCTCTCAAAACATCATGGGTAAAGGCAGCAGAGACAGCATAAATGTCTACAACATTCCGGGCACTGAACTATGGCCTGGGGATGTGGCAGTGATATGACAGATAAAAGTCCTGCTCACATAAGTTTCACAGACAATGAATGAATGCACTGATGTGATTGGAAATATTATTTTGCAAACTGGTCTTTATACAGACATCAAAAGTAATAATTAGATACAGAATGAATGGGCTAGAGGGCTATAGCATTTTGGATATGGTGGACACAACAGGGGTGCTATGAGAAGAAAGAAAAACACACCTGAAAGAAGGGATTAAAAGGCAAAAGTGTTAAGGGAGAAAGATAAAGAAAGAGAGGGGATATGGACATATGGAAGGCTGGTGTAATTAGGGCTCAGCAAATGAAAGAACTACTGGGGTGAAATAAGATCAGAAAGAAAGAGGCAGGGGCCCAGTCACCAGAGCTTTAAAGGTTATGGTTAAGGAGTTTGATTTTCATTCCAAGTACAATTGGAAACTATTGGATGGAATTACACAAGGGTTTGATGCAACCTTATGATTTGATTTAACTTCACACAGGGCACAGGATAAACAAAAGGAGCCGTAGTAGAAATGAGGAAACAAGACAGCAGTCCCTAGCAAACCAGGGATGATGGCAAAATGAGGACTAATTGGAGGGGGCTGGGGGCAGAGTCTAGGTATGTGGTTCAGGCTGGCCTTGAATTCGCTGTGCAGCCCAGGTTGACCTAAAATTTGTGGCAATCGTCCTACCTCAGCCTCCCAAATACTAGAATAACAGGCATGCACCACCATACTGGGACCGATTTTGTAGCAGTGGAAAAACTGAAAAATGATCACCTTTGGGGTATATTTGGAATGAAGAGTAAGAAAAGTGGAGCACCTGGAGATGGCCCCTGGTTTTTGGTGTAAGTTTCTGGCAGATGTTGTGTCATTAAAGTGGGTAGACAAGACTGGGCAAGGAAGGAGATTATGAGTCAGAAATACTTTAGGGATCCATTAAGCTTGAGATGATAATTAAATCTGAGGTCTGAATCTCGGGGAAGATGTCTGCACTGTAGAGATATCACATGTAGTTGGTATTTAAATCCTTTGGATGATGTTGTTCAGGAATAGATTGAGATATGGATAAGAAGAGGAATGAAAATTAATCTCTGAGGCTTTCTAGACTAAAAACTAGAGGCAGTAGAGGAAAGGAAGCCTAAATCAGGTTAGCATATGAGAAAAAACAAAAGACTGATGTCATAGGAGTCAAGAGAAGAAGGTATTAGAAAAAGCGGAAGTGGTCAGCTTTTCCAAAGGGCCCTGGGAATTTAAAAACATAACAATAGATAATTGATCACAGCGGATGGCAAGCTAGCATTCACTGGTAACCTTGACAATGGATGTTCTAGTGGAACTATGGACAGGATACTATGAAAACACAAATAATCACTCTGGAAAAGTGCAGTCTAAGGGAAATCATGTAGAATTTCAAAGTAAATTTTAAAAAAGTATTATGTGACGTCTTGAGGAACAGCACCCTAGCACAGAGCTCAGTATAATAAAGGAATCAAACAGAAAAATCCAGTTGAGTAGGGGGAGCTGTAAGTAATTTGATGCTGCTGAAGGATAAGCTATATCGTTGAACGAAGAGCAGGTTCAAGTGGAGAATTAATAGGCTCAGTTTTGTACCTCTTGACATTATTTTTTTTTGTGGGACACACTGAAACAGTTTTCCAGTAGATGGCTAAATATTGACTTGAAATTTTGTGAACAGATTTGGGAAATACATATACAGATTTTTGAAAATATAAATATATTTAATATGTTATATTATTAAAAATAATATAATAGCATATTATACTAGTGGAAATAATATATGTAAGTAATAATAGATGTGGGATATGTAGATTATTGAAAATAATATCACATATAAATTATATATAAAAATAAATGTAATGATATATATGAATTATTTAAAAATATCCAAAGTATTTGACAAATCAAAAATATTAGTAACTGTAGTTCATGCTAGTTTTACTTGCATGGTGGCAGCATTTTGAAGCATAGGTGAAAAATGAAGAAGCAACTTAGTGAATGGAGACCACTTCTTTGAGGGATTTGAAAGGCTTAGGTTTAGAAGAAGCATATAGATTAGACAGGAATATGTAAGATTGAAAAGATATTCCCATTTCTTTTAGGATGAGAGAAACTTGAAGTGTTTATTGGCTCAGGAAAGGAATGAAATAATTATTTAGGAGGAAAATAGAATAATGAAAAGTCAAGTTTAAGAGGGGATAGAAGAGGATGTATTCAACAACTCGGCTGAGTGGTTGGCTGTGATCAAGCAGTAAAAGAACCCAGTCTTTAAGTACTGCAGGAACAAATTGGTTTGAATGTAGATAAGAGAGGTGGGGCAGTGAGAAGCCTTGATTTTCTATAACTCTTGAAAGGTACAAAATTGTTGCTAAGAGGGAAGAGAATTGGCATTAGATAGGACATTTGATACCAGTGAAGGTTTAGAAGTGTCTAAGTGAGAAAAAGAAAAGAGAGATGACCATGAGTTGATTAAAAAGATTAATGAACCACGCTTATCTCCACTTGAAGAGCGTGAGTTTGAAGACCTGCATGAATATTTTTTTTGTTTGAAAAGCACTAAAGAATTTAGCCCATGTGTAGAAGTGGGAAAAGAAATGAAATACTAAGCCAAAGTTACACTGGTACTAGTAGATGAAGTGAAAAGATGGGAGAAAAGGGAACTGTGTGAACTAATGAGAGAATATTCAGTGCCACGTTATGGGGCCCACTCTGGGCAAAAAATATGAGAGGTTAGAATACAGCTGACAGACTGGGAATACATTAAATCTAAGTTACCAAGGTAGCTGAAGGACAGTTAACATAAAGGTAGATAGTGAGGGTCCTGGAAGTTGTTCTGTGTGAGAAATTGGAAGTAATTCAGAGAAGAAAGCATACCCCATGATAACAGGGGCTAGGGAATGGACACACAAGTGAATGGTCCCGTTTATGTGGAATGGAGTGAAGGTGAAAGCCACAGGAGCTGATGATGTCAGATGTAGGATGGCTTGTCAGCATGGAAACCAAAGTCATTCTCATCACTGTACAGAAGGTGTGGAGACAAAATCCACAGTGTATGAGGAGAAGGGACTGGTAAGGCCAAGAGTAGACAGTTATGGAAGAAAACAGCGTTTGTAGGCATAAGACTTTTCACAGGAAGTTGGATGAACAAAAATCTGAAAGTAACACTGGAAAGCAAAGGGAACAGTTAACTTACCTCCTGGTGCTAACCAAGGCAATATGTGGAAGAATGGGAAACTTTCATTTGAGAGGACTGAAAGGAAAAATCAAATTTTCAGGAAAGGATATATAAGGACCAGCATATGATGAAGTTAATGTGAGAGGGTTTGTTTATAATGAAGGATTCTAGAAGTCTTATTGGAAGCATTTGAAAGACAGAGGGGTATTTAAAAATTGGGGCCAGAACTAAGGAAATCAGACCAAAAAGGGGATGCAAATAGTAGTAAGGAAAGGTGACTATGGGAACTTTATGATTTAAACAGTGACCACTGAGAAGAATCTGGTAGAACGTCCTGACTAGAAAGATGCACAGATGATACTTGCATAAAGCAGTAGACTGTTAGCCTACTGATGCTTGCATTTTCTCACCCTGTCCTAAGAAGTAGGACAGAAATAACTTCTCAAGGTCAGTGACTCAGCTATCAGCTCTAACACTGAGACAGAGATGGAAAGGGAATGCTTTATCTGTGTGTATGAGTCCTCTTCTCCTGGCATGGTCAACTTTTGTTTCTTCTGTTACTCTTTGGTACTCTTCTCCCTTGTCTTTCACCCACAAAATATCAATCTCATTACCAACCTTTGTTTACACCTTCATTCATGTTCACTTTGGGTACTTTACAATTGATTTATATGCTAGTTTTCTTAAATGCCTGATATTGACCCACGAAGGAAGGTCTACCTTGAGCCTGAGGTTCTACTGCTTTCAGTGGAAGAATGATGTCCTCATGGACTCAAACTAAAAGTTGATGTCTTACTTATTTATCTCATTAGATAATAATGTTTAAACCTGGTCTCTTCCTGCATGATGTCATTTAACTTCTTTCCATGATTTCCCTCTCCCCAAATGTTCCTATTATACCATTTCATATTAACTCATATTTAGGTTAAGAAATATTTGTCGAGGACCTACAGATAGTTACATCTTCTCTGTATCTTTATCTACAGTTAGTTCCCTATGCCTAGACATCATCTAGGATGTTCTGTGTAAGCATGAATAATGTAAGAATGATCTGGAAGATTTGTAAAGTGTACATCTCTCCTAATGAAAAGCAAAGTGCAGCTTCAAAATTCAAAGTGCAAACACATTCTCCAGACCATTGCTCTCACAGTGCAGAGCTGGTGCAAAGGCAAGTAGAAAAGACACACAGGATTTGGAGGAAGATTTATTTATATCAACAGGCACTGATTGGGATCATTCCCAGAATATCAGGCCCTGATCTCTGATGTTCTAAGGTTTATATGTGATAAGCAAGCAGGAAGTACAGAGGCAGAATGGCTTGTCAACTGGGGATTGATTCTTACAATATGCATCATAATGACCAGCTATGCATCAAGTGACAAACTGCCTCTAGGAGATAGAAGCAACCAGAACTGGAACAGGAGCTGTTACCTGGGCAACTATGAAACTAAAGTATATTCGATGGGGGTGCATTTTCTGTTACACTGTGAGAATAACAGACTGTAGACATTGAACTACTATTCTTTAGGATCAGAGGTTGCTCTTGAGTGACTTGCTCTTCAACATCATTATCTCTGATGTCTGGACCTGTCCAAATGCTGGAATTTCCTTGCCCAGGAGTACCACGATGACCTACCTCACTCTGTCTCTACATACAATTTAAACTGAACCTTAATGGCACTCATCCAGTCTTATTCTTTGCAATGGGAACAACCTATTGCCCCAGATTTCTAAAAGATGGAGAGACGGCCACTGATTAAAGACCATACTTGTCAAAAGAGATTGAGATTGAATCTAGAGGGAACAAACCCAGATAGAACTGCAAATCTGTACACCGTGATGAACAACATGATTCCTAATTGGTAACACTACTGATTATCCTGCCCCTGCCAGACCATTATTCATTTACACAGATGGTGTGATCAGGCCTGTATAAGTTGCTCATTTATATGTATTCAACTATCCCACTACCTTATTCCAAAATCTAAGGTTTTATAATAACTAGGAGGAAAAATTTCAAAATCTTGGTTAGGACCTTTGAGGCAATTTATTATTACACTTTTTAAACTATTCTGCTCTGATCTCTTGCTATTTTAAATCCTCTATGTTCCAGCCATGTTGTAGTGTTTCTCCCCTTTATACACAGGGATTTTCATACACTTTGTCTTTCATAAATAGATGTCTACATTGTAGTGTTTTACAATGCCCTTCTTCTGTCTTTCTGTCTGAAAAACAAACTTTTAATCTGATCAAATTTCAATATTATGCCTCCTGGAAGTTTTCCTTAATGTCTAGAACCAAGGGTAATGGCTCCCTTTTACATATTGTTTCTACACATATCATTAAGGGATTGACAAATCTGTAGACCAGACTCATACACTGGATCATTTGAAGCAGAATCTCAACATGCAGTATAAAGTAGGAATTCTTTTCTAGAGTTTTACTCTTAATGTCTTTCAATTGACTGAATGAGATCCACCCAGATTATTGATAAATTCTTTCACTTAACATGAACTGACCATAGACATTAATAACACCTATAGCATTTTACAAAACCTGGGTAAGTTTTTAATTGAATAACTGGATATTATAGAACCTAGTTGATAAGACTAATCATCACAGGGGAATACAATTACTGCTACACCACTGGAACCAAGTTTTCAAATTTGTTTTGGAGCAGTTCTAGCAGAAGGATGTTACTACAGGATCATATTTTTCTTAATTGGTTACATATTATTATTATTATTATTAAACAGAAGCAATAAGGATAATTAATATGTATATCTAATAACAAAGGTTCAAAACATAAAACAAAAATTAACATAAGTAAATGGAAAAAATAGACAGTCCAACAGAGTTGGAGATTTTAATACTCTCCTTTGGAAGAATGATAAAACAACCAGACAACCAAAAAGAAAACAATATATAAGTGGGTTGAATAATATATTCAAATTCCTTGATTTACATGCATCATATTTATAAAGTAAATACTAGAAACCTTATGAATAAAAAGTCTTTTTAATGGTTCATAGTACATTCACATTAGTAGACAAAATGCCAAAACATAAAGTGCCTTAAATTTAAGAAGATGAATATTATATATATTACCTGATGAAAATGGAATTAAAAGTGATTAATATGCTAGGCATGGTTGTATATGCCTGGGATTTCGGCATTTTGGGAGACTGAGGCAGAAGGTTTGCAAGTTTGAGACCAGCTTGGACAACTTAGCAACTTAGTGAGACCCTATTTCAAAATGCAAAAGGGCTGTGGATGTATTTCATTGTGAAGATTATGAGTTCAATCTTCAATACTGAAAAAAAAAAAAGGTAACAATAATGTATCTAGATCAGTGATGGTGAGCCTTTTAGTGATAAATGCCAAACTGTAACCCAAAATCCACTTTTTACCACAAACTGCCAATGCTGCAATTAAACCTGAATACTGAGATTTTAATTTAGAAAAAACAACTCATGTGTTAATGTCTTTTGTCTTAAAGGAAAAACAAATAACATGTATGCCATAGCTACACCACCACCACTGATCTAGATGTTAGTTAGGATTCAAGTGGTAGAAAATTAGATATAGACATAGACAGATGATATAGATATATATCATACATATATACCTATAAACATATTACACTCACATGGATTTGTAATAGCAAATTAGCTTATGCAATTACAGAAGTTGACTGAGTAGTTATTGTAGGGCTATTGCCTCTGTGACTAATGTTGGAGCTTCAAATACATTAAATAAGTGATCAGAAAGGGAGGATCATAAGCAGGCTGGAAAATGCAACACAAGCTGGAATGCAATATAGATGAACTAGAACCAGTATCCATTCTTGCTGCCTATGATCCAATGATGAAAAGTATCTTACAGAAGCCAGAATTTGGGGTGAGAGGTGCTGGGGACTAAGCTCAGTATCCCAGGCACATACTCTACCACTGACATACATCCCCTACCAGAAACCAGAATCTGTGATCACTGAGATAAACTCGTACATCTAACTTGTGAGCCGAAGAAGCTGAAGGAGGATTGAAAAGACGATAGAGCAGCTGCAGGCTCAGCTACAGCTTTGCACAAGTTAAATCAACCAGTAGATCAGTAAAAGCTTGTGTAAGCTGTAAATGGCTAATATTTCCCATGGAGCCTCCTAATCACCCCCAGGAATCTCCCTTATAGCCCACCATAACCAGAAACATACAAGAAAGGAAATTCTGTGAAATTAAATTAAGCTCAGCCAAATTGATGCATTATACTACATTCATAAGGAAAACCTAAAATATTTAAAATTTCCCAACACACTGTTAAATAGGCTATGAGTTAAAAAAGAAATCACATAGGGAATTTTAAAATATTTTGAAGTGAATGACATAGAAAGGAAAATATAACAAAATTTGTGACCTGCAACTATAAGCAACACTTAGATGAAAGCATAGTTTCATTAGAAAGGAAGAAAAGTTTAAATCTAATCTGTTATAGAAATAATGTTCAAAGAAGTTAGAATGAAGGAAATAGAAAGAATGGAAATTAGTAAAAGCAAACACACAATAGATTAAATTAATAAAATGAAAAATGGATTCTCTGAAAAAACATCAAAATCAATAACTCCCAAGACAGGTTAATCAAGAAAACAAGTTATGAAAGAAGGAACACCAACACTTGCCTGATACATGTTAAAAAGATATGAGATGAAGCCAGGCATAGTGGCACATGCCTGTAATCCCTGCACTTGGAAGCCTGGAGCAAGGCAATCATCATGAGCTTGAGGTCAGCCTGGATTACATAGTGAGTTCAAGCCCAGCCTGAAATACAAAGGGAGACCGTGTGGCAAAAAATAAAAACAAAAACAAAAACAAAAACAAACAAACAAACAAACAAAAAAAAACAGAGAGAGAGAGAACCTATATTAACAATTTTATGCCAATATGTTTGCAAAGAGATGAAATGAACCATTTCCTTGAGAAAGAAACCTTACTAAAACTGCAAGGGAAATAGAAAATCTGAATGTTCCTATTTTCTATAAGATTTGAATTTATTTTCGTAAGCATTCCATGAAATAAATTCTAGACCCAAATTATTGCACTTGTGAATCCTATCAAACATTGAAGAGTAACCCTATATTGTGCTCAAATTCTTTTTGAAAATAGAAGAGAAAATATTTCCCATTAGTTCTATGTGGACATTACAACCTTAATACCAAAACCTGACAAATAAATGACAGAAAATAAAAATTCCTGTCAATTATTTCTCATGAGCATTAAACCAAAAATAGTTAACAAAGTATTACAAAATTGAATTCTGTAAAATATTGAAAGTACAGGACACTACAACCAAGTAGGTTTTATTCTAAGAGTATAAGCATGATTTCAAGATTTAAAACTCAAGAAATATAATTTACCATATTTACTGAACAAAATCTTTTCAGTGATTATAAAAAAGAGCACTTAATAATTAACTATTAATATTAAAGAAAAAGCTTGCTCCAAATTAAAATAAAAAGAATTTCCTAGATATGATAAAAATTACCTAAAAAGTCTACACCTGACATATTCAATAAGAGATTACTTTTTTTAACATGTTGAATATTTTATCTTTAAGTTAGTTACTCAGAGTACAAGATACAGGCATTTAACTGTCCAAATAAGATTAGCACAAACATTTCTTTTCAGAACTAAGAGACTAAGATTAGCACAAACATTTCTTTTCAGAACTTAGAGACATTAGCTGTATTATGACCTTAACTGTCTTCTGGATATAAGTATATTTATAAATATATTTATTTACGTTTATTTTTCCCTTCCTTCATTTCTCCTTTCTCCCATCCCAGTTTCTCTTGCCTTTGAACAATTTCTTCCCATTTTACAATATCGATTGTACATTTTGGATCTTATTTACTCTTTCAGCTTCTCACACTGGGGAGACAATGCAGTGTTTACACATGTGAGTTTGGTTTATTTCACTTATGAATATGGTCTCTGGTTGCATCCATTTACCTATAAAAGCCTCAAGTTATCTTCCTTTATAGCAGAGTAATACTCCATTGTATAAAAGGACTACATCTTTTTTTATCCATTCCTTGGTTGATGGGCATTTGGGTTGTCTCCAAGATCTAGCTATTACAAATCGTGCTGCTATAAACATGGGTGCACATATAGCACTGTGGTACAGTGATTACTTTGTTAAAATCAGGAATAGTTCAAGAATATCTAGACTCATAATATGTATTCCACATGAACAAAATATGTCAAGGAAAGAGATTGGTAGACTCAGACTAGCAGAAAATATTTACAAAATGAATATCTGACAAAGTGCAGATATCCAGGACATATAAAGAGTTTGAACAGTTCACTGATAAGTACTCAAAGCACCCAATTAAAAATGGGTAAAATATTCTAATATACACTTCACAGAAGAAGATCTGTGAGGACTAATGAACAAGTGAATAATTGATTAATACCAAAACTCAACTAAAAAATACACATGAAAATCAAAGTGAGATACAATACACTAAATGATAATGGCTTAGATTATAATGACTGGTAATAACAATTCTGGGAAAAGATGTGGAGCAAATTGAACTCTTATGCAAGTTTACAGAAGTATAAAATGATCTTACCGTTTCTTGTAAAACTAAATGGATTCCTACCCTAAGACCTAGCAATTCCATCTCTTGATATGTGTCCAAGACTGGGCTGGGGATTTAGCTCAGTGGCAAAGCTCCTGCTTGGCAAGCGCAAGGTTATGAGTTTGATTCCTGGTACTGGAAGAAAAGCAAAAACAACAACAACAAAAATAAGATATTTGCCCAAGACAAATTAAAAGAAATTTGCACAAGAATATTTATAGCACCTTTATTCATAATAGAACAAATTGGAGACTCCAGATGTTAATCAATATAAAAATTGGTATATTCATAGAACGGCATACTACTTCAGAATACAGTTGGAGGAATTGCCAATATGTGCGTGCATGAACCTCTGTGCTGAGTGAAGGAAGGCTTACATCAAGGATACATGCTTTGAGATTCTATGTGTATGATAGCTTAGAATGGGCACTTCTCAATTCATGGCAACTGAGAAGCTGAGCACAGGGAATAGGGCCCAAGAAAAAGGGGCCAGCGACCAAATATAGCCCCCCAAGTCACACCCTTTTGACCTACCCAGACACAGCCAGAAGTATGTTTACCTAATCTTCAGGGGATCTCTTAAACTACTCAAGTTGATAACCATAATTAAACATTATAAGAAATTTCTGATGTGATGATAATGTTATATATGTTAATGGGTGCTTGGATCACAAAAGATCGATGCATTATCAAAACTCAATGAAAGTACAGTTAGGATTTGTGCATTTAATTGCATGTAAATTTTACATCCAAAGAAAATAACTATTGAGCAAATATTGAACTCTAATTAATGATGTGTGAATTAACTCTAGTTAATGATGAAGTATTTAGGGAGAAATCATCAGATATCTACAATTTGCTTTGAAATGTCTAAAAGGTAAGCTAGAATGGTGGATGAATGAAAGGATGACTAGATAGAGACGTGATAAAACAAAACTACTTCACATGAATAATATAACCTAGGTAGTTGTTCTCAGGTGTTATTGCAGGATTCTTTTATTTCTACCATTTGTGAAACTCATGCTCCATATTGAAACAGAAACCTAAATGTATGAGAAAATAATCAGAAATCTTCCAGTTTGGTGGTTTAATTGTAGTTTTAGAAATGTCAGTGCTTTATTTATTCATTTTAAAATAGGGCAGTAGTAACGTATTTCTCCACCAATCTGTAAGCCCACCTATGATGAAGTGACAAAGGAATCTAGAAGAGTTTTCAGACATTTCTGATAACTGGCTTCTGCTCGGACAAAAGAATTCCTGAAGTCTGGCTTTGAGAGCCAAATGTTTCTTTTAGCATGGAAGTAGATTAGGTTAGCTTCTCATTTTCTCAAAACCCCAGGGCTTGGAACAGGTGGAGTGTGACTTTCAGTCTGAAACCAAAAAGTGCCTTCTTTATTCACCAGCCATATCTGGAAGAATCAGTCACTTGATTGACAGAGCCTGTAATGACCTGGTGCTTTTCGTAGTATAATAGTACTGCAGGTGTCTTTCGAAAGGATGTTTCAGATAGGACAGTGAGCCCCTTCCTTGGTAAATCATACTTGGCCATACACAAATGAGATCTTTGTTTAGCTGGGGAGGAGGGTTTAAAAATTTACTACCTTCACTTCAAGGTACAACTGTTTGAGACAGTTCTATTTTTTTTTTATAACTGTAGACACATTTGCACTTTTTCTTTACTTAAAAATTTCCTTTTGCCTACAAGAAACTAACAGTTCTATAGTTCAAGAATTTTACTCTAATAGATAAGGGTTTTTATCTAGCTTTAGTCCTCTTATAAACTAGGGGATGGCATTTCACAGACCTGGATTTGATTTAAAGAGAGGCTGTGGTGTCCTGAAAGGAGTCCTGCTTGGACCCAGAGGCATGGAACCGAGCTGTTCTCTGTGTAGAACTAAAACAGAATTTTTATAAGTTACATGGCAGACAGGAAAGAATAAAAGATGGGCAGAGATGAGTGTGCTGAAGGTAACAGTCTCTACCCATTCCAGGGAAAGAACATAGAGAAGTGTTGAAATGGCACCTTAGCTCCTAGGACAATGACAATTTCTTCCTTTACATGCATATTTTCCACTTCTTTCCCTTCCTCATGCTCCATCTTTCCCTTCCTTTTCTCCTATTCTTGTGCCATGAGCTGTGGTCTTTCTATCTAGAACCATGTCTAGATTTGTATAGATATAAAATCTACATCTGTATACAACATTTTAAGAGATAAGCAGATGTGAATCTTGCTCATTTCTAAACAATGCACCATGAATACTGAAGGCTGAATCACTCTGAACACTATTTGGTGCAGATTGAAGAAAAATGTTTCAGAAACTTAATGAGTCTTCACCTAGGAGGTAGTACATTATGAATAAAATTTTCTTTTTTTTTTAACATTTTTACCTTACTTGTTTGTCTAGAGCCTATCTTCTCCAAAAATAATTTATATGCTTTAAACTATGCACTGAAAAGAAATAAAAATGGAAAATATAGGTATGACCCATGTTACTAAAATAGGAATAAAAATTTTGTATAAGGAAGTAAAATGTATATTCAAATACTAGCAAAATATAGTAATAAAACATTTCTACAATTGAGGCATTAGTTAATTATGCATTTCTCAAAAATTAAACAAAAGAGTATATAATCACAGTGGGTCATATATTCCATTTCAACAAGATAAAGAAAGCACAGCAGCCTTCTAATAAGGGAAACCTTTTACTTCCACAAAAATTTTAAAGAAATTTAATATACTCACACTATGCATGAATATTTATGGAGTTCTTTAGTTTAAAAACTCACTTTTTTCATTGTTACTCAAAAATCTATAAATATTTTTGTCCTATTTTACAGAGAATAGATTGACACTAAGAGACATATGGCTTGTGACTAGGAAATTACAGAGGAAGAGCTGTAGTCTATACCTTTTAACTCCAAATCATATGTTCTCTCCATGTCACCATCTCAGGGACATTGGCCATGATAATGAACGCTCTTTTCCACAGTGCATTTACTGAAGATGCAGAAATGGAGATAACATGTGACATTTCCTGTATTGACCCTTGGTTAACAGCTGAGGGCATAAACGTTGAAGCAAAACTCATCAAGTGACTTGTGTTATGGGGATAATTTACTGAGGTCTAGGTATTTTGCTTTCCAGAAATATAAACCAATGCGAGTTCAAGACTTTGGGAAATCTGAAGGAATCAAGGTGAAATGTATCCCTTCAACTAACAATCTCACTATTATTTTCTTGATTGGAAATGGTGTCCCAGCAGGAAACAAATGGCACCACTCAAACTGGATAATTGAAGTGAGTTTAATAATGGCACTATTTACAAAGGGACTGTTAGGGTTTAGGGAAATCAACATGGGGCAGTACAGTGTTCCAGAGAGGAATCAGTCAAAGAATAGCATTCCTACATGAAGGAGCTAGAGGGATACATTCCTAAAGAAACTCCTCAATCTCCTTCTGAGGCTCTCATTGACCAAACTCAACAGTAAACATAGCAGCCATTGATACACTCCATATGATTAGCTCATAGTGATTGGAGCAAGGTGCAGAAAAATAAAGACTAAACCTGGTGGTATATACCAGTGAAAAGTGGATAGAAGTTGGTACAGTAATAAACTCTGTAGAAGAACCAAACAGCATAACTATGGTAAATGTTGATCAAATACCTTTCAGGTTTCAATTGTACCTGAGGTGATTCTAATATAGATTAAGCTTTAAAAAAAAAAAAAAAAAACAGAAAAGAGGAACAAAGCAAACATTTTTTTAAACACCAGTTCTGTTTCAGGTTCTATGTAGGTTGCTTTTTATAAAGTATCTCATTTAATTCTTCTCTGTAATATTGAATATCATCATAATCACCATGCATATGAGGAATTAAGGTGCAGTGAGGCTAAATAATTTGTTTACAAAAACAAAACAAAAAATAATCAATAGCAAACCAGAGATTTGGATACAAGAATATATGATAATGAAGCCTGGATTTTCTTTCATCTTTGGTATTTTCCTATTTTATTCATATGTAAGCAAAGAAATACAATAGAGCATCTATACAATTTCTGATTGAGCAGTTTAGAATTACTTGAATATACAACAAGCAATCAAGAAAGGTCAAAAGTCACAAAAATGGAAGAATTTGGAATCTGAAAATTCAGAAATTGCTATATACCTTTCCAATAATGACAGCTGCTATTTATTTAAAATAGTGTGAACTATTCACTCTTTGCACATTAAGTCAATTCCTCAACAACCTGAAGAAGTTAGTCAAAAAGTGAAGGACAGAAAGAGAGTTAATGGGGTAAAGAGATGAGACAGAAGCCAGACTTTTTGAAATAAACTTTGTTTCCACAATTATAAAACAAAATAAGATAAAAATGAAAAAGAAAAATTCCCTCAAAACAGAAAATTGTGGGGTTTTTTTACAAAATTTATGAGGTATCCATTTTTTGGTAAACCTTAATAAGCATTTATATTTTCAAGGAATTTAAAACTGAGTAATATTTCTGTACATTTTAGTGGGATGTATCCACAGGGGAAAAAAGAATTAGAAGAAGAAAATTTTAAAATTTTTGTATAATATTGTGATCAATAAGGTTGAAATTATTATTCTGAGATTATGCATAGGTATTATTTACATATTATTTACATATTTAATAAGATATAATATAATGTGGTGTGTTACTTTTAACATAATTACTTACATTAGATTCTAAGATTTTCAGAATAGGAGAAAAACAGATGTAAGCATAAAATCAAAAAGTTAAATAAACCCTTGTAATTTGCAACTTGAGCTGGAAATACCAGTACGTATTAATGAAATATAGCTTTGCACACAGAAAAGATAGAAATAATAACTAATCCAGTAGCGAGAATCACTACCAGCAACAAAATTATATTGTCTAAATATCCTTTTTTTCCAGAGAAAACAAGAGTGCTTAAACAAATGACTGAATCCAGGTCTGTGACTGGAAATGAACAAAATGAACAGAAAATACTTTATCATGCTAGAAAGCAAGGATGCTATCAGAAATGACTGGAGCTGTTCAAAAAGACCTCAAGAGCCAAAATGATGTGATTGCAACTCGATCAAAATGAGGCAATCAGAACATACTTAGGAATGGTACATGTATGAATTGAAACATATCAAAAGTCTAACAAATCAATGACACTACAATGATATTTAAGAGGAAAGAAGTAATTAGTAACCTTTGTAGTGTGCTCTAAAAAAAACAGTTCTCATATTCTGAAAACTGATAGAGAAAGAATTAAGTATTCCACATGATTTTTCTGTGCAACCTCAAGGAAACCAAATATTTAATGAAGGAACTTTCTTTTTAAAAACATAAACCAGCTAACAGATAAAAGAATTAGAAAATCTGTGATCCATTTTGACTAGAGTTTGGTGCATGGTGATAAACGTGGGTCTAGTTTCGGTCTTTGGTATGTAGTGAGCCAGTTTTTCTAGCATCATTTATTAAAGAGGCTATCTTTCTTCCAATGAATTTGTTTGGGCCCTTTTTCAAAGATAAGGTGGCTTAGTGTGTTTGTGGTTGTGGCTGCACCTTCTAGTCTATTCCATTGATCCCCAGGGCTGTCTTTTTGCCAGTACCATGCTGATTTTATCACTGTAGCTTTGTAGTATAATTTCAAGACAGGGATTGTGATGCCACCTGACTTGTCTTTGCTACCCAGGATTGCTTTTATTATTCTGGATCTCTTCTGGTTGCAGATGAATTTTAGGAATGTTTTCTCTAGATCTGTGAATAGTACTAATGGTATTTTAATTGGAATTGCATTGAATCTGTACAATAATTTTGGAAGTATGGCCATTTTCAAAATGTTGGCTCTTCCTATCCATAAGCAAGGAATATCTTTCTATTTTCTGAAATCCTCTTCAATCTCTTTTCTCAGAGTACTGTAGTTTTCACTATATTGATCTTTTACTTCTTTTGTTAGATTGATTCCTAAATATTTTAATTTTTTGGATGCTATTGTGAAAGGTATGTTTTCCTTAATTTCTCTCTCAGTCTGCTTGTTGTTTGTGTATAAGAATGCTATTTATTTTTGAGTGTTGTCTTTGTAACATACTGGGTTTAGGTAAAGACCATGAATCACTACTATCATCATGCAAAAAGGTAGATATAATGTGCCTCCTGTTAGAATTATGAAATACTGCCTATGAAGCACTTTTTTTAACCAAACATTATCCTAAATCAAATCAACTTTCTGGATGTATAGAACTGTTTGCTTAAGGAAAATGCAGAAGGAAAAGGACAAGCAAATTATTCCCATAGAATTAAAATGAGCAAAATTCAGAATGGGAGAAATTCTAAAGAACATGACTAATAACTTGATTTTTTTAAACAAACAGATTGTAAGGAAAATAAAAGAAGGGAAAGGTGTAGATTAAAAGAAATGTAAGGAAACTATAAAATGTAGCATAATTATTTGGCTTTTGATTCAAAAAACAAACTATAAAAACAAATTTATGAGATGATCAGGAATATTGATAATATTATATATTTGATTATATGAAACAGTTGAAAATTTTATGGGGATTAACGATATTTTGGTTGTACTCTCTAAAAGAATCCTGATTTCTAGAACTAGACGTTACACTAGTGAAATAATAAGATTTCTAGAATTTGGTTCAAAATAATCTAGGGACTTGGGGCTTGGAATTACAGCAGAGGGTTGATGGAATAGGAGTTGGCCTGTATTTACAACTGTTAAAAAGGAAAATGTATATGCATGGGCTTATTATACTTCTCATTACACTATGACACAATGGCATTTAAATATATATATATATATTTCAATAGATGGAAATACTAAATTCAACATGAGAACCAGTCTGAACCACTAATTATAATAATAGATATTATTATAACAATTATAATTATTATAGTACATTAACATGATATAATTTTTTAAAAATCCTCTTACAAATAATTCATCCAGTTATCAATTTAATACTGTGTTTTCACAGCTCCTTTGATATGTGCTGGGTCTGAGTCTTGGTCGACAACTCTAGTGTGTAAAAGAAGGAAGTTTATCAGAACTTTTCCAAAAATCAATTTATGTAAAGAACACAAAAAAGACAATAGGACACAGGACGATAGATCTTTCTCAAAAATCTTTCTCCAGAGATGGAAGGAGAGGGGAAAGAGGGGAGAGGAGGGATAAAATAAAACTTAAAAAGGAATTAAGACATTATATAGATGCACCAGCTCCTCACAAGGAACGCATTGCAAACATGTGCCAAAAAGAAAAAGAAGATGATCAA
This sequence comes from Chinchilla lanigera, assembly GCF_000276665.1. Classification (NCBI taxonomy): domain Eukaryota; kingdom Metazoa; phylum Chordata; class Mammalia; order Rodentia; family Chinchillidae; genus Chinchilla; species Chinchilla lanigera. The sequence goes on along the minus strand of NW_004955419.1, from coordinate 20,294,949 downwards.
GAGATATAGGAATAAAAAATGACTAAGCAAAAAAGCTTACTTTCCAAGTAGTGGAGATATGTGGATTCTTAATCTCAGCTGACTTAAGATCATTCTCCCTTTTCTGTGGAGTGTGTCCTAGTTCAGGGAAGTCACCATACTGCTCTGGTCTTGGAATCGGGGGCATCTGCTCTTTGGTGTCATCTGTCCAGGGTGCCATCTGTTGAAATATCTATCGTGCCATCTGATCCTTGATCTCTAGTCCACAGCAAACACCAGAAGTTGTCCTCTTTTTCCAGTGCTCAAGGTACTTCAGGTCTGGCTTTTTTCAGCTGAAAAACTAGGAATCCCTCTCAGGTGTAAATGATTCATTTGGATGCCCTGGTTGTTTGTATTTTTTCCAAGTTGCACAGTAAAATGATTTCTCCTGCCTGTGTCTTTCCCTGGGACTCTACTTTGAAGCAAAGCGTGAGGCTCCTCTGCTTTTGCATCCCCCAAACAAATCTGGGGTCCTTATTATATCCTCCACCACTGGCTTGAACCCATCAGGGTCAGTGGCATCAGGGGTTGGGCAGCTTTCCAGATATCTATCAATGTCTGTTATACCCACCTTTCCCTCTAGCTCCTCACTGCAGCCCAGGAGCTCTGTTTTGATCTCACAGTGAAGGACAGAAGGCTTGGGCAGCTTCACACTTATACTCAGTCCTGAGTTATTTCTCTTCTCCTTAGATGTAGGCATTCCAAACACAAAAGCCAGAAAGCGAGTCTTCTTTTCTTTCCTTGCTGCTAGAAACCAGGTGGAAACAAATGAACTACCCAAATGAGGAACTGAGGAAGGAGAGTGAAGGTGAGGGTAATGACACAAAAATATTCAAAGAGTTGGACGCTATATGACAAGCACTATTCTAAAAGTTTCGCATATATTAACTTGCCTAATCCCTATAACAATTATCCCCAGGTAGCTGAGGTACTGAGAATTCCAATTATTTGTCCAAGTTAGACCACTAGTAAGTACTTTAACTGGAATTGCCATCCAGGCAGGCTGCCTCTACATCTGCACTCTCTAATCAATTAATATGTAGACTGAAGATGGAATCTATTCGAAAGTTCTAGTCCACATCTTGATGGTTTGCACATTTTATCATCTTCATCATCAGAAGCATACAGCCTTCTCTCTGTTTCTGGTTTCTAGTTTTTACCCACATGAAGGAAAGAAGAGATTGAATACAGCATTTAATGAAGTCTCCTAGATATATCTCACTATAGCACTTGAATCCAATTTATATATTTAATTAATAATGTTTCTTATTAATTATAATTAATAATCATTGTAATAACAGGTATTAAGTATTATAACAATTATAATTATGATGATACATCATGATTATTAATTGTGGTAATGATTTAATAATTAGATAATATATTTAATTAATAATAATTTAATCAACGATCTAATACATTTCCATCCTTTTTTCAGTTGAGGATGCTAATGCTCTGATGGACCTACAGTGAGGAAGTGAAAAGCTGGGATGCAAACCCAAGGGCACCTGAACCTCTCAGGTTATGTTATCCCTCTGCAGCACAGGAGAGTTTAAGCATGTTCTGCCCTCAAACTGAAGATGGGCAGTAGCAGGGCCCCCGCAAACACCCAGCCCTGCCAGAGCAGACGAGATTGGAGTTGCGAGGCTATCAAGCAGATACCTTTTCACCAGCTGTGACCCTGCTTGCCTTTATACAGCGTTAATAAAAAGGCTGGAGCAGGAACAGATGGAACGCACTCGAACCTTCCAAGCGGGGTTCTTCGATCCCCTTCGGCTCCTCTCTGCACTGTGCATCCTCCGCATGAACAATCCAGTGGATCTTTTTCAGCCGCTTGCCGTCAGTCTGCATAGCATGCCTTCTGATGCTCCTCTGGGAGAAATCTGCGTCGTGCAATAGCAGGCTGAGGAGGGTGCAAATAATTAGAACTTAGATTGTCAACTCACAGTCTCCAAAGTCAGTCACACAGGAAATGCACTGGCTTGATGTATGACACCTAGCGCTGTTTTATGGAAATAAATGGTCTAAACTGCATATTTTGGGGTAGTAGTGGTGGAATATTTTATAGGTCTCAGTCACTCATTTTTACAAGAATGGAGGCCATAACACTGATTAAGATGAATTCTTCAGAGCCAGTGTCAGCTAACTTTGGTTGTTCATGAAAGATCAAAGATCCTATAACTTTTCTTTTTCTTCTCTTTGCTCTTACCTGCCATCATAAGCAATACATTTAATTTAAAAAGTTACTTGTAGGTTTTTAGAAATAAAAATGATAACGTAGATAAGCACAGTGATTTTCATGAATGAGGAATTTTTATTTAGACATGATAGTACCTTGCAGGCTTGTTACAGGACTCCTAAATTAATGCATAGAAAACATCCGCACCCAGACACATACACCTTGACTGTAGTTAAACTGCTCTCCTCCCCTTTCTGTCATAATAGTTTAACATAATGATAGTCCTGTCGTTATAAATATTTGCAAGCTTCTGCATCTTGATAATTGATGGATTCTGAAGGTTAGAGAACTTAGAGAATAATTTTTAACTCAGCATGAGCATCATATTCAAAGTTTTTCCTTGGATTTTCAGAATGAAAACCAGGGCAAACCTATTTCTCAAGAAAAGCGAAGGGGGAATGCTCTGTTGTTGCCTAGGCCTTCCTGTGGTACCTCCCCTCTGTGAATCTGCCGCCTCCAGATGCTTGGCCCGGATGCTATACACCTGTTCAGCGCTGGCCAGGACCCACCAGAGCATATGGCAGTTCACATATTGTTTCATCCGGGGATGGACTGGAACACTGGTCACTTGGGCTCTGTTTTCAAGTGATATGACAACAGCTGTGGGAAGCCCAGAGAATGACAAGCTCTCACTGCTCTTCTTCCTGCTAGGAAGGAAGAGTGAGGGAACAAAAAGCGATGCTATTACAACCCAGCAACTGTATGATTTGTAAGAAAAAAAATCACTGCTTGCTGGTTTCACCCACAGAGAGCAGACACAATGGAAGGGAAATCCTGATGTTTTCAAATTTAAAATTATAATAGGCAGACTATGGCCCCTAAAGATGGCCATAGTCTAATCTCAGAACTTCTGAACATGTTATCTTATATGACAAAGGAGGACTTGTTAGGAGATGGAAGTGTGGTTGCTAATTGTGTGACCTTAGCATAGCATGATTGTCCAGGATGACCTTCTTGGGCCAAATGTAATCATAAGGGTCCCAAAATGTGGAAAGGGAGCAAGAGAGGAGGTGAGAGCGATGCCATGTGAGAAGGACTTTGTGTTGACCTTGAAGATGGGGATGAAGGCCATAAGCCAAATAATGCAGTCTTAGCAGCTGGAAAGGGCAAAAATAGATGAAATCCTGAACCTCCAGAGAGAACCCTAGTCCCTATGACACCTTGTTTTTAGCCCAGTGAGACCTATTTGGTACTAAGTAAATGAATTCAGAACTAAGTAAATAAATGTGTGGTGATTCATCACAGAAACAATAAGAAAGGAACACATGGGGTGATAGCTGGAATCAGCTGTTCTCAACCTTGGTATACATTCCAATCAGCTGGGAGCTTTTCAGTCTTCTGGAGCAAACCCCAGAACTGTCGTATCAGAACCTCTGGCCCTGAGGCCCAGGAGTCAGAGTTATAGGCTCTCAGATGTTTCCAAATGATTTTAATGTCTAATGATTTAGTGGATGGAATTCCCACAGCGTTCAGAGTCAAGAAAGTTGAGTTGGAATCTCATTTCTATCATTTTAAGATTGGAGCTCAGTTTGCCTACATATTAAATGTATGTGTGCACATATATGTTTAAATCTACAAAATACATGTGTATAAATATGAAAGGCTCTTCTGTAAAATGGGCACCCATAGGCAAGTGAGATTTTATATGTAATCTAGCACATAGCAAATGCAGGAGATAGAAGTTATTTTAGTGTCCGTGATTAATTGAAGGCTTATGGTGAGATTTAAGAAAATCTTTGGTTGCACTAAAATACAGTATTTCCTACTGTATTCTTTTTCTGTGGCCATGAGTCTTAAAGTATGCCCTAATATGGGTTCCATCTTTAAATTTATATTAGATCACTGGCATCTTGAGGAAGCAAAATTATTTTACGAAAGGTTTTTTGTTTGTTTTTTAATATAAGTATGCTAAACTAATACTCTTCCTTGAAGTTTTCTGTATTTTCTTTTTAACTTTCAGACTCAGATTATAAACTATGACCTCAGGCAATTTCCTTCACCTTGCTTTGAGTTTCCATTTCCATGTTAGTGGATGAGAGACCACAATCCTCTTCTTTCCTACCCATAGTTATGGGAATTAGAGAGAGCAAGAGTAATATAGCCAGCACAGTGGCTGCCCTGCAATCATGACTTGACAAATGCTATTTTTGCAGTAATACAGGTCAAATGCAAATCCAGCAAGTGGAACAGAAGAATACAGTGGGAAGTTAGTAGTTGTGAACATAGAAGACAGTGATTTGCTCCAGGATTTGGTTTGAACACATACACATTGCTTTACAGATGCCCATCAGGTGTGGGAGAAGAGGGCCCACCTGTGCATAAGAGCTCTGAACACCAGACACCAGGCTTCTCTGGAGATGTAGAGACATAAGAAAGCTGGTTGGTTTCATTTAAGACTACAACAGGCTACTCAGTATCTGGATAACTCAGATACTTTCACTTATGCCTCTCAGCTTCCTGTTAATCCCTTGAGGGAAGGGCTGTGGTTCATGGTGCTTTGTCATGTGATTTTCCAACTCTATTCTGGGCACAAGGTGCATATATAATGGAGCCCTCTTGCTTCATGAGCCCATAAAAGTTATGTAAAATGTTTCAGGGAAATGTAACACATTCTATCCTCCCAGTTTAGGTAATGGAGAAACATGGTTCTGACCGTAGGAGCTTTGGGCTGGAGTTCAGGCCTCAGCATTAGCACATGGGCGAGCCCAGCCTCCTGTTTGATCTTGGCTATGTCACTGACCTTGCTGAATATCAGTTCATACATCTAATGATGACAGAATGATAACAATATCTTATCTGCAGTGCCTCTTTCATGGAGCTCATGTCTAAAGTATAAGAGATGGGGGTGATCATTTTGTATAAACTTTAAATAAAAGTTTAAAGTCAAAGGAGGTAATGCTCACATCTATTTGGGAAGATAAGTAGAAAAATTCTTGAAGCAACTGTACACAAGGAGTAGCTAAAAAAGTTTTCTTTTTGAAGTTGCTCAGGATGCAGACTCCTGTTTTCCAGTTGTAAGTGGTAGACATGTCTTAATGGTAAAGTTGGGTGGGACAGTGGATGAGCTATGAAACCACTCAGACCTGGTCTCAGATCCCAACAGGTTCGCTTCCTAGATGTGGAACCTTAGCCAAGACCCAGCTTCTCCTCCATCTAGTGTCCATATCCACAAATAGGACTGATGCTTTTGATGTGGTACGGTTGGCTGCTGTAGATGTCCCCTACGCACCTGGAGAGATCATGCAATATGGTATGTGAGAAGCTTCAGTCTCCCCTCCTTTTCTGAGGTATTGCAAGAAGCCCACTTGTTTATAGGATAGAGTACAGTTAGAATCCTTATTCTGCTAAAAGACAATCATCTATTTAAGTTTCAATTTTTAAAAACTTTTATATGACATTATCACATGAATAATTATATTTATGATCATATATATTATACATTGCATATGTATAAAAATATATCTATTATTTATACTCTGTAGGTACATAAGTGTATTTTGCATATATATGCACATATTCATGTGGTAAAAACATGAACAATACCAACAAAAGCTCTATCAAGCCCACTTTTAGAGGTAGGTTTGCTTTTCTAAAAATCAGTTTTGTCAGAAATGTATGAAGCCAAATTGCTATCTTATTTGATTTCAGAGACCATCTAGACATCTGGAATTTGTTCCCTTGAGACAGTCAAGTCTAAAACTATCTTCAGGAGACTTCACAGAAAAGTATTTAACAGCGCTACTGCTTTGTGGGATAGTGATCTCTTCCTGATTTGTTGGGCTAGGTTAGCTGTCTCCAGACACTCCAAGAATGTCACCTTCCCTCATTTTCCTCTGCCAAAATACACCCCTGTGTTATAATGTACAAGCAAGAACATGGGAAACACAGCAGCAGCAATGCCCAAAGCCTGGGAAGTAGCATGAGGCAGGTGACGGAACTCTGATTCTCAACTTTTGCATCTGTGAAATGGGAATTGTATTAATTTTCATCATACCACAAGGCGGCTATGAACACTGAATGGCATCATCCTTTAAAATATGAAAGTATTTGTAAAATGCAAGATGTTATAGGGGCTGGGAATTTAGCTCAGTGGCAAAGCACCTGCCTGGCAAGCACAAGGTTGTGAGTTTGATTCCTGCTACCAGAAGAAAAAAAAAGACGTTATAATGGCATGCATATAATAAAGAGTGGAAAAGAATTTGAAGATGCAAGAATGGAAAGCCTTTGACAGTTTTAGTTGCATATCACCCCCCATCCCTCTTTAACAATTCAGTACTCCCGGTACATAAACCACATCGATTTCATCCTTTGCTGCAGTACCTACTCACTGAAGTTTATAGCTCTGGAATTATTTGTAATGAAGGAGTTCCAGTCAATAAAATTTAACAAGTGCCTACTAAGTGCTAGTCCTGACCATGCAAGTGAACCAAACAGACCAAAAGATCTGCCCTTGTAGTATTTATGACTTGAAGGAAATGCTATGGAATAAGGGTCCATGAATGGGGATTCTCCAACACAGAGCTGCTATAGAGATCCCAGGTTTTCCCGTTTTCCTCTTCTACATAATATAATCCACTCCCAGATCTCTGAAAACCCCACTTTTTGGCTTGAGTCCAGGACAGGCATTTGGAATTTTGAGCCAATGTTTGGAGCTCAGAAGTTGGACAGGAACCATGTGCTGAGTGCTAGCAATACAGTTTGAGAACTGGTATCTGGGTTTAATTTCCACTGTCTGTCAGGGGAAGCTTTGATCACACGCTGCATTTTTTCACTTCTGCTAAGTGACTAGAAGCTACTACTGACCCTACTACTACTGCCATGTCAGCTCTGGACTAGAGGGACTATCACAATTTATTTACCTGAGTTCCCCTCTATTGCCCTGTCCACTGTTTCTCTTCTTTCCAGCTTTAGCACAGTTGGTACCGGCATTGACCAAGGGAGTGAATGGATGTCCAGGAAGATATAGCTGGGAATGGGGAAGGGGACCCACACGTACCACAGAGGGAAGTGCGGCAGGAATAAGTGACTACAGCTGGGTCTTAATGGCTTTTCTTCTCTGCCGTCATTTTCCTTTAAGCCCAAAAGAAACTCTTTGTAATACGTGTTAAAATTATGGTTCAGATTTCTGATGATCAAGTTACATAGATTAAAGTAATGGATACCAGACTCCGCATCAATTCAGGTATAAATATGGATGAAATGAATGTACATTATCCACTGTTATAAATCTGTGTGTTCAAGGAAAGACATAAATCTCCCAAACCTTTCCTACCTCAGGGTATGAAAGTGGTTTTTTTCCTAGTGTTTTCGATGAAATTATGATTTGGAGTAATTTTCTGGTTTTGCAGAAACCTCAGGCTTCTTTTCTTTTCTTTTTTTTACAAGAAAGGGTAGAGTATATTATTTATAATAGTGAGTCATTAAAATACTCCAGGAAGTCATCGTTGCAGAGGGGGTTGGAGAAGCAGGGGTTATGCGGCATTCCAGATGTGCATGTGTGGAGAGGGACCTTGCTTTTGGAGAAATTTATAGCACCTGGCTCCATGGTAAAGGGTTCTTGGCCTGAGGGTGTTTCTATGCTCCTCCCCTCCCTCAGCCCCATCACCACTGTTCTGCAGGGACTCAAAGTGGTATGTGATAGGCACATGGCCACAGGATGTTGTGGTCTGAAAGGGAAGACTGAGTTCTCACTCCTGCTGAGCCCTGGGCAGATGAAAGTGGCAGAGCTCTGAGCAGCCTGGGGCCCTCACAGGAGTGAGAAGAAGCCTCAGGATGAAAGGGCAGGAGCCAAGCCCAGAATGCATTCCCCCAGTCTTGTGCTCAACAGTCCCTTGACTGGGCACATGCTTTTGCCTCTTTAAATCTAGTCTGAATACAAATACAGTATGCTTGCCATAAGGTTTGTGGGATTGATACATACGATTATGGAAATGAAAGCATCTAGTACAGTTCCTTTGTCCTCCTGCTAAAATAAAATGCCCAACTGTAAGGCTCAAGGATTCCTAACCACCACGGTCCTAAAATACATCGCAGAATCTCAATCATTTCCTTAGTTTCCTTGTTTCTAAGCACCCTCAGCTAAATCCACCTTTCAGCCTAGATTGAGGTTCATCTGTTTCTAAATTCTGAGTCAAAAGTAAGGACCTGAATAAAGAGATCCAAGCCCTTCCCACTGGATTGTCCCATTCCCTCTTCTGTAGCATCCACGTGAGCTCCCAGTCTCCTTGCCCTCATTCCAGCTAGCAGAAGAGAACGTGGGGAAAGCAGTGTTGCCCCTTCCTTTTAGGGGCTAATCTGGAAATGAATGCATCATTTTCTTTCACATTTCACTGGCAAGGACTTAGTTGCATGGCTGTACCAAATCCAGAAGATGACTGGGAAATTATTCTTTATTAGAGGTAGCTATCCATAGACCATGCTAGATTTACTCAGCATGAAAAAGGGAGATAGACATTTGGGGGGCAGTTGGCATTTGTGGGAAAGGACTGTGATTGCTAATGGCTTGAGCCCTGATGGTTGGCTTATGACCCCCAGCTGAACTGAGTGAATGTGGTGCTGGGTGTGGGAGGCTTGCCTGAGGATTGTTACCTGATTGCTACCATCAGCTGAGAGGCAGAATTGGAAAGGGATAATGTATTTCTCCTGTTGGTTTTAGTTACATTCTTTGTTCTAATAAAAGTGATGGAGATGAGTGATCAAGGTGGTCATAGTCCAAGAGACTGTAAGCCCTCTGATCCCAGATTTTTAGCTCTCTTGTTTTTCTTGTCTCTTTTACCTTTTCTTATTCATCCTCGGGCATCTCGTTCTTGGGACCTGTCGCTATAGTTAATATCAACAGCCATTCTCTTTCAGAGAGGGTCATAGATGTGTGCCAGAAATTCAGTTCTAGCCACATTCTATAAGAGAGAGATGTAGGCTCTTTGGAGATGAAGAAAGGAAGATTGCAATGCTATGGATCATATAATTGTCCATGTCTGGTAATTAGGGTGTAGTTATGTGGCTCACTTTGTTAACATTTTAGTTTCAGAAGCAAAGGTGATAAGCTTGGCCTAACGTGTGACAAGTAAAAGTCACCCTTGTCTGCAGCCCAAACATTCATTCTACATCTACACCTACCTGTTTGTTTTTTACCTCAGTATCTCCAGCGTATTTCCAACAAGCTCACACATAGATGATAACTATTAAAAATAAAAGAACCCCGAGTTAGTGTGAGGGTGAGCCAAAGGGCAAGGAGTAACTGGGCATTAGGGGCAGTGATGTCAGAGGGCACTTTCATAAACAAAACCAAATTATGTCTAATTTTCTGAGGCAACATCACCCTTACTCTTAAGAGATGTCATTGATTCACATGTATACAGAGAAAGGAAAGAAAAATTCCTCAGTGCCTAAGAACTTAGCAGCATACACATCACTATTACAAGAGTAAGGTGTTCTTCTAGGATCTGAGATTCCTCCTTTGTACTCCTGAGGAATTTATGTCACCAGTCTTCCTTCTGTCATGCATCTGCCCATCATTTCCCCTCTTTTGGCCCTTCTGGGGTTCAAACTTCTGCCATCTTTAAAAAATATTCTTTAATCCCTACTTATGTTTGAATCTTTCCCTCCATTTTACCATCAAACTGCTCTTAAAAATTGGCTGAAGTCACTATTCTTTTCTATACCTTCAGGCCCTGTGTATCCCCTTGGTGTTTGGTTCATATCTCCACAACTACCTTGATGCTTGTGATGGCCAAAGTTACTGATGACCTCTCTCTTGGAGTTGCCAAGGAACATTTTTAGCCTTTATGTCACCCTGACATCTCAGAAGTGTTTGACCTTGTGTATCACTCCCACCTCCTTTCTTTGAGAAGCTTTCCTCCCATGACACATGCAAGATACTGCCTATCCTCATTTTTCTCTTACTTCTCTGGGTACTCCTGTTTCTCCTTATAAACTCTCTTTCTCTGCTCATCACTAAATGTTGATGTTTCCTAGGCACCTGTTTCAAGCTATTTTCTATTTTAACTCCACAAACAGGTTCCTGGACAACACACCTGCTGCTATTGTTTTTATGTGTAGGTGTAACAGGTAGGCTGGATTGTCAACTTGATCGGTTTAAGAGCCACACAGAGGAGTAGTCAAGCACATTTCTGTGGTGTTTCTGGTTCAGCTGTGGAGTCATGACACTGCTACAATATCTGGCCCCTGGCCCCTTTTTCTCTCTTTCTTGTCCCCTGCTTTGCTTCCCAGTTTCCAGAAGATGAATAGTGTTCCTCTGTTAACCCCCCCCCTGCATGGTATTTCATCTTTAGAGCTAGCTAACCATGGACCAAATTCCCTGAAACTGTGAGCCAAATCAACCCTTTCTGCCATTAAATTGTAGATGTCAGATATTTGGTCCCAGCAATGGGAAAGCTGATTAGTACAGCGGGTGGTCTGTATGTAATTGGGATCCAAATGCAGTCAGCTCTTATTTCCGGAGTACAGTTCCAGCTGCTTCCTCCACATCCACTGAAATGTTCTAGAGGTTTCTAGAATACTCCATGTATAAAATGAGATGCTCTTCCACTTACTATGTTTGCTCTTTGTTTTTCCTTTATTTTAAAAAGAATGTAACAATAATTAAGGATTTTTATTGAGGTGAATTGATTGATAAGTAAAAATGTATTACGTCTTCTGTGAAGTGTGTATGTTTGTGAAGAATGATAATTATACTACATCAATGAACAAGTCTTCACTAAGTATCTCCAGCACATTCAGCATGGTTCTAAATGTTCTGGGGATTACAAAAGAGAATAAGCTATGTATCTTCTTTTGAGGACCCAGAAGATTGATTGGAAAGCAGCAAATGAGCTAACAAGGCATTAAACTGTAATGTACGCAAGGGAGTTCACAAGACAGGAAAGTCCAGTCATGTCACTAATGGGCTTTTGAGGTTTGTTGTGTTTCCTTCTATCTTCACTCAGTTTCTTCTTAAACACATTATTCTACCAATAGCTCAATAGAGACAGCCTTAGTTCTCACCCACAGCTACCACCATTTGAGCTGGTAGCCACCTGACCTGGGATGACCCTATCAAAGCATCTTTCTCAGGGATATGTCATTCAGGCAGTACTGAGAAATAAATGGTAATGTAGAGATGACACTAGATTTAATGTTGTGGAGATAGGTAAATGAAAATTGTATGAAGCAAAACTCAAAACTCTGTCAATGAAAGCCTATTCACTAAAGGGAGAATAGAGCAGGAAACCAGGAAGATAATGGAGATAATGGAGATGTGATGGAGTGAGAGGAATGGATCTTGAATGCTCCTTAAAGGCCTCTATGTTAAAGCTGGTGCTAGTGGGAGCTGGTGGAACCTTGAGCAGATGGGAACTACTGGGAAATATTTAGCTTGCTGGGGGATTTGCCCTCTTCCTTCTTCTTTGCTTCCTGACTTATGGTGCAAACACTTTTGCTTTACCATGAACTCCCACCTTGATTATTGTCTCTTTTCAAACCCAAACTAACGGAGCCAACTTATTATAAATCGGACACTCCAAAATTGAGCCAAAGCAAGCCTTTTCTCTTTATAAGTCGATTGTCTTGGGTAAGTTGTAATAATGATAAAAAGTTGGCTAACTGTCTTGGTTACTTTTTTCTCACTGCTGGGACAAAATACCTGATG
>NW_004955419.1:20279529-20281631 GCF_000276665.1 Chinchilla lanigera | reverse complement strand
TCTGTAGTGACAAGGGTTGCATAACCCAGGGACAGCAGTTAGCTCTTCTATGGAAACATCTTCATCTATTCAGCTCTGATATCTGTTCCAAGGACACATGACAGAGACAACACTGAAAGCAAGGAGCATGGTAGTTCAAGACTTCTAACACTGAGAACAGGAGCTGTCACATAATCTCATAAAATTGCAAAAGCTGTTAGATCGTCTTTGAGACATCCATCTTCTCTCCTATTTTTGGAAAGGGAAAAAATCTAGCTTTAATCATCCTTTCTAAGGGACGGGCCAAGGGAATGTTTCCAAATACTGCCCCCCCCACCATGCTTAAGAAAGAACAGAACTTCCTAAGCCAAAGAGGAAGAGATCGTTTCTTCTCAGGACAGTCTACGGCCAGGCTTGTGCGAACAGAGTACCTGCTGGCTGTCCCGCCTCTCCAGCTGTCTACCTTCCGGCAATTCCTTTGCCTCTCCTCCTTGCAAATACAGAGAAAAAGGACAGGTTGTATAAAGCAGAATGTATGCAAGGTGGCAGGTAGATTGGAGGTTATTTGAATTAACAATCACATCCCCACCAACATACTCATCTTCTAATTTCTCCAGGATAAAAAGAGAAATATTCAAACTCCAAGTTCCTCACTGATGAAACATGAAACAAAACCTCCAAAGCTTAGATTTTGGCACCACTGGCTTCCTTTTCAAGAAATAAGAACTGGTGTACGATCTCTGAGACTCCTTGATTTCTATGAAATAGGAAGAGCAACTACCTATTATGAGAATTGCCTTTCACACCCCTTTCCTATGTGAGGATCACAAAGCAGATCCTCAGAAATTGCAAATGCCCATCATGTTTATTTGTTGCCTCTCAAGAAGCTACAAGTTTCCTTGCTGTGGCCTTCCAGCCAAAGGTGAGTTTCTCAGAAATACCTGCTCACCTAGAGCCCTAGGGCTTGCAAGGAGCAGAATTTTAGATGAATGGGGTGCCTATTACTGTGGAATATTTTTAGATAAATTAGAGCTCAGTATTGCTTTGGAAGAATCTCAATGTCTATCACATTTTCCCTAAGAACTCAACATTTTTGGGATGTTTCTTACACAGCCACATGCTGTCTGTAATCCCAAGTGGGCTACAGAGCAATTGATTTGGTTCATATAGGCCCTCTGCTTTCTACTTGTAGGTCCAAAATATTGACAAATGAACCACCTCCAGGTAAAGAAAAGCCAGTAATTCCTCTGAAGCAAGAGCCTTTAGACTTCAGAGAAACTGCTACTGCCCTGAGGAGGAGGACAGTGTGTAATGGAATGTGACAGACCAATACCAAGAGAAACAGCCAAGATCATAGAAGGTCATAGGCAAAGGTGTACTGTCCTCCAAGAGACATTGGACAGATATAGGTTAATATGGTGTGGCTAAGGTCTGTAGCTAAAGGGAGAGAGAGTGAGTCTTTCAAACAATCCCATTTTGTGCCAAAAAAGCCTCCCCGAAAAGGTAGCATCAAAAATCTCTCTTGGATCTAGTGTTATCAAAAAAGAATATCATATTTCCCAGTGTCTTCTATTGTTTTCTAAGTTACATTAATAAACTTGTGGAACATGTACATCTGTGGGGTACACTCAAAATACAAAAGTTAACCAAGTTCAGCATAATACTGCATTGCCCATAATCTTCTAGGAGAAGTGTGTAAGCTGACAGTTCAACCTAAAGTAAAGGAGCAAATACTGACATATATACACACACGCATTGGACTTCTGGTCCAGTTGGCCTGGAAGCTGAGGGTAGAGATATAGAATACTGTTTTTCTGGGGCTATTTTTCCAATGTTAATCCTGAAAAGGTCACAGCCAAGGACAATGGTTTGGAGGAGAAATACCATTTATATCATTAGAGGAATTAGTAGACAACCCTTGTGTAGTCTTTTTAAAAGAACTAGACAATGCTCTAAGCATCTAATATGTACTAACCTCACAGTAACTCCCATGAGATATATAATTATTGCCTTCACTTTATTTATTTATTTATTTATTTTTGGTTTTTCTCCGGTACCAGGAACCGAACTCACGACCTTGCGCTTGCCAGGCAGGCGTTTTTTGCTGCTGAGCTAAATCCCCA
>NW_004955419.1:20275036-20276009 GCF_000276665.1 Chinchilla lanigera | reverse complement strand
TAGCTCTCACACCCACAATCATTCAACTCTAATAGCCTGCCCATGGGCCGCAGGAGGCTTTGGGGGGACACACGGACAAAAACCATAACACTAACATACTAGATTTCCCACAGCCACATTAACTTTCAGCTTCAAGTGTCAAGCTGATAGTATTCCATACACAGTATTACATTTTTGTTTATTTTAAAATTATACCAAGGAAGTAAGGGAAATGAAAAAAAGGTGAGAAAACAAGGAAAATACAGAAACAAAATAAGGAGGGGAAAAGGAGCTGAAGAGAGGAGAGGGGAATGGAAAAAAGGAATCAAGTTGCATCATGTACAGGTACAAATTCCCTATAATAAACATGAATGTAATAATAAAATTAATAAAATAAATAAATGAAATTTAAATTGTAGCAAGGAATTTCCACAATATGCCTCTTAATCATTTACCAATGTAGATTTAAATTGCAACTCAATTCAACTTGATGAGAATATGTAGGAATTTGATTTTTTCCTATCTCTGGTTTCTGCTTGGAATTACTTCCATGCATGCATTCACCACACATCAATTATTATAATAATAGTAACTGTATTATTGTTTTAATTTTATAGTTGTTTGAATTTACAAAGGGATTTTACATGTTGTCTTATGTGAACCTCATAATAACTCTGTGTGGCTCAGAGAGTGGAAATGAATTATTTAAAATTATACAGCCAGAATGGGACATAAATGAAGATCTCATCACCTTTAATCCAGCTCTACAGCATATTAAGAATGTAATAGTTCAATCAGTGCATTCTCCAACTAGTCCTGAGATAGGAACACCTCTTAGAACATTGAAAAGACTGTGAAGTAACTTTGATTGTCTTTTATACTCAAACCACAGAGTTGTAACAGAGGAGAAAGTGCAAATTCATTTCAGTTCCCTAACATATTCTGCTTTCTTGTGATGCCCTAGCTCTGGACTAGGCACTATTTTTTTGTGAAT
>NW_004955419.1:20201044-20272879 GCF_000276665.1 Chinchilla lanigera | reverse complement strand
TTTTTGCTGCTGAGCTAAATCCCCAGCCCCTGCCTTCACTTTATAACTGAAGAAACCAGGGCTCAGAGATGTCAAGTAGTTTGTCCAGGAGTTTAACCTCAGATTCTTAACCCAGGCAGTCTGAATCTGCAGATAATGTTCTTGGACCCTCCTTTGTACATGCTCCATTACAAGGACAAAAATCTCAGTCAGAAAGCGAGGTGAAAAGCAAAGAACAGTGAAGGGGGAAATAAAAAGGAGCAGACTCAGGTTTTGTAAGCCATGCTAAGTCTTTTTCAGAATGGAGGACACATATTGCCAAGGGGATATGAAAGGTCAGGATACATCATGGGCCAATATCTGTCATTCTAGGAATATAAATGTTATAGAAGAACTGTCTTAAGTTTTAGTTCCCTACATCTTTTGATGAAGCCCAGTAAATGGCCAAATTTGCTGACAACATCGGCACTCTTTTCAAGAAATAAGCCAGTCTTGGGTATAAGGGCTAAGACTCCTTGATTGACACCACACAAAATGCAACAATAAGGAAGTACTTGGTCCTATAAGTTGCATCTGATCAGAAGTTTTATTCAAATGTGGTTTACAAAACCAAATATGTTTATTTCCTACCAGTGATTTCCCTGATAATGAAAAAGTACAGAAACTTCTGTGTGTGTGTGTGTGTGTGTGTGTGTGTGTGTGTGTGTGTGTGTATTTTGGGACCTCTTATTTTAAATATAATGATCTTGAATCTGAGAACATTAATCAGTAGCTAAAACCGGGAAGTTTTAAGCATAAATTAAAAGAAGTAAACATCTGCAAAGTGAACAAATTCAGAAATAACCTAAAATCACTGGCTACTATGGAATTCATGGCTTTGTCCCCAACATTCTTCATTATGTACTTCAGAGCGGAAAATGTAGCACTAACTAACCACAGGTAGACCAACAATTTCTTTCAGAAGCTAGCTTTAGAAATCTATGCATAAATGGTTCTTAAAATATGAGCCTTATGTTTTTATGATCTTTTGCTTCCAAGGCACCTAATCTATCAAATATGTTGTGTAAGATTTGAGCCACAAATATATGAACACGTAGATATGGCATAATTGTTTTCTTTCATTCCTGAAAATATTTTCTGATAATTTTTCCCCTTTTAAACCCACAACCACAATTTTGATGAGATGAATAAGATATTAAAATAAATAAACAAACAAACAAAATATGCTTAATATTTCTTTTGAGTTCAATATGAAGATCATGTTGAGAGGTGAAATGCAAATAAAAGGAAAGAAATTGAGGTATCACCAAATGTAGTTGAGGTCAAAAGGAGGTAGCTATGCTGAAAAAGCATGCATTACTGAATGACGCTATCACATTCTGCTTTAATGTGCTCAGAAATATATTCTTGAACAAAAGGATAGAAATTGAAGTTAATTTGATCCTTCAGTGTCTAACTTTATAAAATCCTAATCCTCATTACAGAGTCATTTTAGCTATCTTTCCTACAGTATTTCAAATTAAAATATTTGTGCTAAAATTTTTATTTGCAAAGTAATGACAATAATGAAAATATTTTCAAAGTGATATGCAAGTTTAAAATTGTGTATGCATAAAATATATGTACAAACATATGTAATATAATTCATATGCTCAGATGTGAAAAATGCTTACATTAAGGCCACTGTACATTCTTGAAGATGTCAGTCACCTCTGTATTATCCTCTGAAAATGTATCACCCCTCAAAAAATGCATAATCTAAATTTTAGTATGCTCAATGAAGTAGATAACTCATAAATCATATTTAATAAATACTGATATGAATATTCACCTTTTAATACAAACCTGAAATGAAACAAGATTTGACCTTGAAAACTTCTTTTACTCTTCAAAATGTATGTTAGCTTAATCAAGAAATAATCAAGTCATAGTTTTCTAACAAAAGTCTACCCAACTCTTTTTCTCATGAAGAAAGGGGAAAAATCATGATATAATGAAGAGTGCTATCCTGGATACAGTGAAAAATTTCATTGTTCTTCTTAGTGATTAGAAAGTGCCCATGATTTTTATTTCCTAGAAGTATTTCAAACAGTCCTAAGAAAAGACAAAACTAATTATTTATTGTAATAAAGTCATGTTTAAGAATTGAATGATGAGGATTAATTATAGGAATTTTAAGATTTTCAAGCTCTTTGTTCATTTATATGTCAAATGCGAACATGTACTTCATCATCCAAATCCGTAATGAAAGTAGATGTTATTAATTGAGAAAGACAATTGGTCTTATTTATTAATATGCCAGACAATGTTATAAACCGAGACTGTCAAAGTAATCCAATAAGTTCACTTTCCATATATTTATTGGTGAAATGTAATGGGCTATACATCCTCAGATACTTCCCCCACCAAAAGTGGGGGTTAGCAAAAGGAAAAGCAAAAGAAAATGTAATTGGTATAATTTCTCTGAGTTAGTGAAAGAGGCTCACATGTGGGTCACTCACAAAACTATGCCATAAAACACATGAGAGTGAAATGGGCTTCTTCTGTCTCTGCTGTGTCTCATGGCTGTATGTATTTACTTGCTTCTGTCATTTGAAACATTTCTGTAGAAGACTGAAAAGAATTGTGTAGGCAAACAAGTCACTAAAGGAATATAGACCAGGGACAAGTTTTATAAGATCATGCATTGCTGTTACAAAGAGGCTGATGATGAGGTGTGATGAAAATGAAGACAGGAATTCCCCTAATGCAAGCAGCTGTTCCGGGGAGAATTAATGAGAGCTAGAACCAAGACCCTAGCTGTACGTAGGGAACACGTCAAAGAGATGCAATAGGTTTATCACTTCAGGTCACAGGTGGCTTGGGTCCACCATGGAGCTTCCTTCTCTATAACCTGCCTCTGTACAATTTAATGTCAATAGACTCAGTGTTTCAAGACTCCATTTCCATTTTTCTATATGATGGGACATGAACTGGCAAAAATTTCTTCCTGTGCCTATTTAGCTGAGGCCAGAAGATAGTTTATATACCAGGTATAAACATGGAAACACAGACTTATTTCCAGGTAATTGGGAATTTAGAAAATAGAAGATTTAGTATGCTTTCTTTAATAAACATCTGTGTGAAAAATAGGAATTTAATATTAAACAAGATTGAAGAGGTTGTACAATGAACTCCACTCACCTGTCCTGCAAGATTTCCTTTGCATAGAAACTGTTCTCCCTGCTTTTCAAATAGAGTAGGATAAATTTTCCTTGGCCACAGAGCTGTTAACACAGGGTTCAGGATTGCAAACAGATATGTCTGCTTCTGAAGCACATGCTTGTCCCAGCCTCTGCATGATGCTTCCTGATTTAGCACTCAGGGAAGATAGGCCTTTGGGACCAACACACTTGGAATAACAATTAGTTTCCCCAGCAAGAAAACAGGAAGTCCCCAATATGTTCCCTTTCTAACTAGTCCTTTTCTGAAACAAGTAGGTCTTTCTCAAGTTCTTCCCATGATTAAATTTTATCCCTAGTGGCCCAAAATTAGGTCACTCATATGAGTTCTACTTCACCTATTTAATTAACAAACTTAAATCCAGTGTTTTCCATGTCCCAGGCCCTTGACTATAGAAAGGCTAACCTTGCCCCAAGAATCTCTCACCCCAGCAGATAACATGAGATATGAGCATAAACGATCAGAATTCAGGACCAACATAGATGAATACTATTATACAAAATGTGCACTTGGAGTGATGTGGAAATCTTTGAAGAGATCACGTGAGCAGAATTTCATAGATGAGAAGACATTTGAGCTGGGCTGGAAGATGGATTGAAATTACCTGTGTGGCACTGGTATAGGTGACTCAGGTGGGAGAAAAACATAAACAGAAGCCCAGATGCTGCTAATCAGAGACATGGGCAGGGGACAGCAAGAATGAGTGCAACTAATGAAGAGTCCCCTCTAAAGGGAGAAAGCCGTGGGTGCTGAATGTTTGTTGCCACTCTGACACTGACATTTGAGAGTTTGATTGGGTTCCTGGCTATTCTCAGGAGCAGCTCTGGTAATCTTTGAGGCTGGTACAAGGTTGAACACTTCTATCTTTCTGCAGTCTTTTTCCTTTTGATGAGTCCCTGGACATAGGAAATCTACCTTCTCTCCTGGTAGTGTTATCAGACCTCATACTTGCATTCAAAATGGGGTCAGAAAAAGAGAAGAAAAGGGCAATTGATTTGTATGTTTCAGTCATTTCCTTGGGAACACGCTGAGCTTTTAGTCTGGGGTGACTGCGAAAGAGATCCTGCCTGTGATTAGATCTGTCAGGCAGTGGCTGTGTTACACTAGGTACCTGGGGAAATAAAACCGCGGGCAATTGCCGAGGTCTGCATGCCCAGAGAGCGGGCTGCTGTGCAGTACAATAACAGGCGCATTGTGTGCAAGCGTATAGGAGCCACTTGGCTAGCACTTGACAGAGGGATTCTAGATTCAAACCAGGATTGCAGATGATCTCTAAAGCCCCTACTCAAATCTCCGATTACATGACTCTGTTTACGTGGGCACAGAACACAATGAAATGCTGACTAAGGGCACAGAAAGTGGATGGGTGTGTTCCCACTTCATTTTCCACCTTATCCACATCATTTCAAATACCATGTAGCTACCAGAGGGCTGTTTCTAAAACACTGGCCTTACCCTATCACTCTCCCTGTCCTTTTCACAAAGCTCAATGTCTCTAGTTATCCAGAGGATAAAAGCCACACCGCCCAAGACTTGGCATGACCTGGACTCAGTTTACTTGCTCAGATCCATCTCTTCATTTTACCCGTTACATTCCAACAGCAATGGAGTTTCTGAGTTCCTGCACCATCTTCCTGCTCAGAGGGCTTCTTGCTTCCCTCCTCATTCTCTTATGCCTCTTCTCACCTCTCCTCTCCTCCCCTGACCCGTAAAATGTCCTCCTCCATCTTGTTTCCAAGTTAATATCCCTTAATTTTCTTTTAAGTTTTGGCTCAGTCTTTATTTCCTTTAGAAAAGCTCCCTAATCACGCTACTCTCAAAGCAGTTTCCACATTTCTATCTTGTCCTTAAAATACTGAATTATAAATATTTACTTGTATGGTTCTTTTGCTAAATAGTAAAATTTTCAGGTTCAAGTGTTAATTTCATGTATCTTTCAATCTCTCATTTCTAGCTGAATGTTCAGTCCAGTGATGAATTGTAACTTTCAATTGTTTAAATATTGGATGAAAGGAATAGATGAACAGTAGACAGAAAGGTTCCTAAAAGTAGATAAAGTCCAGGACGCTCTTCCAATCTTGGCAAGGTAATATTTTATTTAGATTAACAGAACAAACTATTGTGGCACAGAAAAGGAGTTGTCACACAGTTAACACTCGCCTTTAAAAACCATAGTGAGAGCCCCTTATTGCTAAGACAGTACTGTGCTCTGTCTTTGGGCATTCTTCTGCCACTAAGTACCTATTGTTTCTTGAATCCTGAATGATCCAGATGTAGAATTCTGCAGCTAAAAGAACCTAAAAGAGTATCCTTCCTAGCCCACTCCTCTGTTTTTTTATTTGTAGTAGATAATTGAGAGGTAGACATGGTCAAGTGACTGGGCATCTTGTCCTTATCCTTGAAACTCCTGTTTAGTCATAACCACTATTGTCACTGGGAGTGAAAGGAGAATTACAATTACAGTAGATGCTACAGAGAAGTAAATGCCACAAGAACCTGTGATATAATTAAGAAGACCAACTAAATCAGCAGTCTTATGATTAGCTAATTAATCATTATGTACCTGTTAACTGAGTGAACACTATGTGTCAGGTATCCTGCTAAATGCTGGGTAAATAACAATGGGTAAACAAAGTCTTTGTTTCATGGTGCTTACATTTTAGTGCAAGGGAAGAGGCAATAAATAAGAAAATAGATTCTTATAGAGTGATGTGATAGACATTTAACCATAGAGATGAATCTAATAAATGTAAAGTAAGGACAAGATTCCCAAGGATTGTGAAGTCACAGCATATTTAGGTACTGAAATATTTGTTTAGTTAGATCATGAAGATATGAGTGTCACATAAAGAAAGCAGAACTGGTTAGTCATGTCTTGGGTCATGGTGGGACTTGAAAATCATGTTGTATTTCCATTATACAATAAAAGCAAGAAAAAAATCAGTGATGAGTTTTAAACAAGAAATGACAAGATTGATGTGTGTGTTTGCATATGTGCATATTTGAAAAATATAGTAACTGTATAATAAATGATTGGGAAGGAAGCAGTAAGAACTGCTGTGTTCAGAAGATATCTTAGGAGTTGAGGTGAGAAGTAATGGTGGTCTAAACTAGGGTTTTGTGATGGAGACCACTATGAAGCAGACCTGAGCAGGACTTAATCAAATGGCTTTTCATGTTCACTTGTGAATCTGTGCAAGGCCTAGGCTCCTTGTCTGGAAATGGTGGACTCACAATAAGTGAACCTCTGTGAGTCACTATTCCTTGCTAAAACCTATAGTGGTGGATGAAGCCACGAAGCCTCAAAGGATAAGACAAGATCACAGCCAAGGACACCTGGATCAGATCTCAACTGGATAAAGACTATAGCCTCAGGCATCTCACTCCTGGGTGGATTAGTTTAACACCTTACTTAGAGAAGTCCTTGAGTGATTCCACCCTTCTTGAGTACTTCCTTCCCTACTTCTGATAACCACATAAATACGGGCCACCCAGAGAAGGTCTTGGTCTTAGCAGTAAGAGATTCTTGAACTCTGTGAGAGGGCTTTGATACTCCTGGAGCCCTGAAATCATTCCATTTGCCTCTTTTTATTTAGCCTTTGCCATCTCTCTTTCAGGAGATTGTGGACTGGATCAGCCCACAATAACTAAGGGATATTATTAACCTGATAGTTTTGGCCAAGAAAAATGAAGAAAGATGAATAGAAACAGAGGAGTCAGAGGCTGTGGAGGTGATTTTAGAGATAGCACTGAAGATTCTATTTTGAGCAAGTGGGTAGAAGAGTATTCTGTTTGATGAGAATAGCACTAGAAGAGAGATATATTCAGGAAGGGAAGAAATGAGAGTCTATAAATTAAGTTTGGGATCTGTCATTATTTAGGTACTCATGAAGTATCAGAGTATAGGTGTTAGGTAATTTATCGAGCCATAGGAACCCATAGTTCATGAAAGAACTGATTTGGACATTCAAGTCTGGAAATCATCTGGAATAGTGTTGTACAAAGTCCTGAGAGTAAATGAGCTTACCTACAGAAATAGAGCATATAATGAAAAGGGACTTGAAGAACCCCCACATGAAGAGGAGTTAACAAAGGAGACTAAGACAGAGAAGCAAAGTAGTAAAATGATGGCATTACAAAAGCTAAAAAACAGAGAGTTTCAAAAGGAAATGAGTGTTGAATGCTATTGAGATTTCAAGAAAGGTGCTGACCAGTGTCTACCTGGAAAGCACAAAGCCCTGAATTCAATTCCTGATACCAAAAAAAAAAGTACCCTACACAAAAAAATGTTGTTATCACTGAATTAAGACTGCGCTATAAGTTAGCATTAATTTCTGAAATAAAAGTTCCCAAATAACATATCAATAAAAAATCATTCAAAATTAAAAAAAAGAAAGGTGCTGGCTCAAGATTTCCACTGGACTTATTACAAGATGACTATTGACCAACACAAAATCCAGAAACTATGAATGGTAAGTTTTTCAGGAGCTGGTTGTGAAAAAAATATTTTATACCAAAAATGTGCTTAAATGATGAAA
This sequence comes from Chinchilla lanigera, assembly GCF_000276665.1. Classification (NCBI taxonomy): domain Eukaryota; kingdom Metazoa; phylum Chordata; class Mammalia; order Rodentia; family Chinchillidae; genus Chinchilla; species Chinchilla lanigera. The sequence continues at coordinate 20,265,140 of NW_004955419.1, read as the reverse complement.
TCTGTTTTTATTTTTCAGTATCTTCTCATTTTAATGGGTTGTGAACTTCCTGAGATGAGGTACTTTATCTTTTTCCATGTATACTCAAGCTCTAGCACGTTTCTCAGTCCATGATAATGATTAGTGATATTTGCTAAATAAATGAATAAAAATGAATAAATGAGGATTTAGAGAGTGTTTTGGTCATCTGTTTTCTGAAGAACTATAAAGTTGCTTTTAGAAAATATTTATGACATTAGTGGTCAATTTTTTGAGGAAAATTATGGTGTCATGGTCTACCACTGTCAGACGGACACTTCAGGCTGAAAAAACAGTAGTTTTGTGTTGTCATTAAAAAAAAAAAAAAAAGAATCCCACATGGCTCTTGTCTCCTTGAATCTTACCCCTTCTGTTTCCCAGTGCTGCTTCCTTAATCCTGGCCCTTTTAATTTTTCATTTATTTTAATGAATTTTCCCCCTTCAGCCCTTAGCTGGATTAAGGCTATTAGTGTTTTGGGCAGTGCAACCCTCTTACTACTATTTGTAAGTCAAAACCAAAATAACACCAAACTGTGAAACACAAAGCTTCTGCATATGCTGATATTAAAATGGCTTTTTTCTCTATTTCACTGCTTATAAAACTCTGGCTGAATCTTGCAGCTACTACATACTTATTCACTCTTGTGTTATTGGCACCATAAGCATGAGGCTAACCTGCTTGCTGAGTAATCCACTATTCCTCTAGGCTTCCTCTCTCCAGTTCACCTTCTTTCAGAGTTACTGGAAATGGCAGATGTGATCATTTCACATGAAATCCTTCACTGGCTCCTCATGACCCATGGGACAAAGTTCATTCTCCTAGCCTAGCCTACAAGATTTTGGGTTTTATGATCCCTGGGAATTCCTTTATTTCATCTTCCACCATAATCCACATATGCCCCACTTGTCTGGGTGTTTAGTAGTTCCCTGGACAGTCTGTAGGCTTGTTTAGATCCATGGATTTCCATGGCCTGTACAGTACCTCACCAACTTCTTCACTCACCAAATTCCTGTAACTCTTGATTCAGCTGAGTTACTCATTCTTCCACGCCTTCACCAGCTCTTGGCCAGATACTCCTTCTGTGCTATTGTAGCACATTCTTGTTTTATCCAGTCTGCCCACTGTCTTGAAACTGACCCTATCTCTTTCTCACAGAATGTTTCCAAATCATGATATCATTTATTGATCCTTAAATAAAGTAGGGACTAAGACTTTGCCCATGGGCAGAGAAGACAGCATTGGAGGATGCTGAAGTATCCAGCAGCAGCGCCTCCGCTCCAGCAGCACAAAGGGCGAGACTGGCATGAACGGGGTCTCATGGTCCACTTGAGAGTCTTCCCGATACCACATAGCAGGGGGTGAGTATCTGCCAACATTCTAGCAACTCAATTGATGTGGCTGACCCAAGAAGTTACTCTTTGTTATCATCTTCCTAGAACTGTAATTTATAAACACTCCCTTTAGATTGTACGTAAGTTCTTTGAAGAGAAAAAACATTTGCCTTGTTTATGTTTGTTTCCTCAGATTACAGCACCCAGGACACCATGTGCTAAAAATGATGTGTGTTTTTGAATGGTTGAATGAATAAATAAATGAAATTTTTATATGAGAGACTATGTTAGACACTGAGTAAAGAAGGAGATTGAATTTACAAGTGAGGAAGACAGCATCCACGTTCATTAAGTGGCTTACGTCAAGTGGATAACACAGAAGTGAGTAAAGGTTAATGAAGGGGAAAGATCTCAAAGAAGTTTGCTTCAAACTCCATATGAGAACTCTGTTTTGCCAACACAGGGTCTTTTCTTTTATTTCTTGATTATTGAGATGATAGATCACTTGGTGGCAACTTATTGCTGCCATTTTGGAATATTGCTTTCCAGACTTTCTTTTTGAGTTATTTCTTCTTGACTGAAATCATATTTACCTGGAATATTAAATTATTCTTCTTCCTTCTCCATTTACTTTGTCATTAAAATATTCTTTCTGAGCACTATGAATGACTTTCTTATAGTCTATGGTCTGTCTACCATGACCCACTGGATAATTCTCTTTCTGTTAGATACCTGGGTTTTAAAAATTTTTAATGTCATAAATAATGCTATACACTTCAGACTAGTCTAGATTCATTGAACAGTAATTCCCAGACAAAGAGTAGAAGTTACTTTCACAGTGTTTTATATATCTTGGTAAATTACTCTTTAGGATGACTGAACTAATTTTCCCTCTCACTGGCTCTGTGTACAAGTGTCTACCTTACCACTGGTCAGAGCATTTTAAATTATGTTCTGGCGCAAGATTGATGTCAGAATCTTTCCCAAGTCTTTGGCCAGGAAAGACTGAATAGCTATGTCAGAACTTACACCTTATCATTTAATATGCAATTAAATTAACAAAGCATTAATATAGTGATTAACTAGCACAGGAAAACACTGAGATTGTGACTCAGCATGGTTGATGGCGGATAAAATTATGCAGCATTTCAAAAAGGTAACTTGAGAATATAGTTTAACAAACATAGATGGTCTGTGTGGCTTCAAATTTGAAAAATGCTTCTCAAGGAAACCATTCCAAGGAAGACCAATCAAGAGAATGAAATATAAAAAATGTTAAACTTCCTATAAACATGCAATATATAGAGAAACATTTGAGTAAATTGTTGGCATACCTACTTAATAAACTTGAGAAGTATTTACTTCAAAACTTAAAAATATCTTTGTGGAAATATGAGAGCACCATAAAATTGTATCTAACTTCAGGGTAATCATACAATAGTGACGTCATTATATGTGCAAGATGAAGACAAGTCAAGAAAATAAAAATGTGCCTCTTAACGAGTACAGAGGTAGGCACTGCAGTACAAGGCAGTTTTTCTTAAGTTAGTTTGTCTAGATTGGTTCCCTTTTTATTCTCAACTCTATAAGGCAGCTGTTTCTTTTTTCATCCCAAAGTAAAATGGTGTGCAACAGGCTCTTTTACTAAAAGGTGCACATTAAGTGTTTTCAGTGTGAGATCAAGCTCACAAGTAATATGAGATCTCTACATATGACCTCAATCTGGGCAAGCCGAGGAAGTCACATACAAATTTGTTTTCCAAGTTTCCAAAATATTCACTACTCCAGCCATTTGAAGGAAGAGTCCTACAGGCCTAGAGAAACTTCACAAACATTGGAAAGAATGTACATGGCAAGACAGTCTCTGGCCTGGGCAGCTGATTTTTAGGAAGCAGGAAGGAAATCCCAGATGAATGTGCAAAAGCAGACGTCATGGAGTACAATAGGTCTGAGAGAAAGAAGCAGTGTGATAAGGAGGCTCACAGGCACTCTCAGATAGATGCATGTTCAGAAACAGATCCTACAGCCTATCATATGTGCATGCCAACAGGTTCCATAAAGGATGGGGTTTCATAAAGAGAGGGCAGAAACCAAAAAAAAATGTCAAATTGTGTCTGGTGGGTATCAGTCTGTTGTGGCAGGGTAGAGCTCAGAGAGGAAAAATGACAAATGGAAGTTCATTTGTTAAATGAAAAGAAAAAAAAAATATGAGAAGAAATAAACTTATGGAGTTTGGAAAGTGGTGCACTGTAAGGTAATTTGGCTTGAAATGGGGTAAAAGGAAAGAAAAACGAAAAGTGACACTAATGTGATTTATCATAGAACTATAGCTCCTCATCATAGGAGAAAACTGATGCAACTTTCTGCAAGAGGTACCCAGCTGGTCAGAACTTGAGAATGTGGGCCATTTCTCATCCCTTCTGAGATTCTTTAGTTCTTTTTTAAAAATACAGAGCATTATACTCATTTGTAATTTTCTTTGACAACATCATCTTCTAAAAAGTCAAAGGAATCAACAGAGAACAGAGAGAACTCAGCCTTAACTGGGAGGAAGAGGAACACTGATATCAAAGCGGATTAGGTAAAGATCAGGAAAGTGTAACCATGTATAGTCATAATGCTTAGGCTTGAAAATGGCTTCTTGAGAGAGTTTTAAAAAGTAGAACTTGTCATGTAAGAAATGAGAGAAATGAATTGTGTCCCTCAGATTAAAATGGAAACTGGCTACCAGTTTTGACCCAGCCTATGCCAAATTTCTATTAAAAAACCTAATGAAAATATAGTAGATGAGGACACACATAAAGAAGGATAAAAATGACAAGAAGTATATTTCTAGAATCTACTATAAATCTCACTCATATGATAGTTTGGGTCTAGATTAGAAGAGGAAAATTGGCAGGCTGCCCACAGGTGATCTCACCGAAAGGCAGAAAAAAGTAAAAGTCACACTGAGTCTATTGAACAAGGTGCCTCTGGCCTAGAGATGTAGAGATCATGTAGAATTTAAGCACTTGAACTCAGATACCAAGGAAAATATTCATGTTTCTGTCTTATCATTCAGTCAAGACAATAACTTTCTTATGTCTCGCTTTTAGCATCTGCAAAATGATTCATATTATGCCTTCTTCAAAGAGTAGCCAGGAAGATAAAAATTAGAAAAGCCAGTTCATGCAAAACACCAAACCCAGTGCCTGAAACACAATAAACTTTTATTGTTTTTACTTCATGCTTTTGCAACTTTGGTCTCTCAGGAAATAGAAAGTTGTGATTGGTTCTATAGCACATATACCAAGGAATAGAAAGTTTCCCAAATATGGAAAGGAAAAGGCAACAGCCGTAATACACTAAGAAACATTGTAGTCAGGGGAGGAAAGGAACTAGTGGTGAGAGAGAGAAAGACTCTCCTTAACAGATGTGTCCCATGTAATAGCTGAGTAGAAGGAATTGGCTAATATTTGTCAGGTAAAGTCCGGAAAACCCAATGAAATTAGAGTACTAGATCATTTTCAAAATTGTTTTAGCATAGCTATAGCTCATGTAGTATTTAGAATATGCTTATACTTCAAAACTCAATGTTTATCTAAACTTCAAATTTATTTGAGAATGCTACATTTTTTACTTGGTATCTAGAAACCCTAATTTAATTTCTGACTGCAGTCGTTAGGAGGGAGTTGGACTTGCAAAAAAATAGACAATGAATGAATCTACAGGAAATACCTGTACCCTGAAATTCGGCAAACACCAAGTGAGTCTGAATTTCTCCTTCTCTTAGAAGAAATAAATTTAAAAAATCAACAATAGGAAACCTTCAAAAGTTTAGAGAAGGAAAAAAGCAATTCTGAAAATTGATGAAATAGAACTTTGAAAACACTAATTTACAGAAAAACAGAAGAAAGTTTAGAAAATGGTGAGACTCCTCAAGAGGAAACAGAACAGGTAAAGGAGAGAAGTTTACAAATAAAGTTAACAAAATGAAATGTAACCGGTATCTCAGAAGAAAAAGTAGTCAAGGCAAATTTCCAGAGAGTAAGATGTGAATAGTAGAATTTAAACAATCTGTTTTGAAAGTGCTGAAGAGCAGAACTGATGCTACAGTAAAGCAAATCAAGAAATGGAGCTGACAATGCAGAAGCATTTTTACCCTGAAGGAAAAAAGAACAAAGGTGAAAATACAAAAAGAAAAACAAAGATATGAAACACACAGAATGGAGGTCAAATCTCAAAGTACATGAAATCAGAACAATTACAGTATACATAAAACTTCATACTCAACAAAGACTTTCTGAGATTGGAGATACACACACACACACACACACACACACACACACACACAGAGAGAGATCGAGACGAGAGACAGAGAGACAGAGAGACAGAGAAGGGGGATTAGTGGTATAAGAAGAGTTTGCAGGACACTCCAAATGGGCCAAGTTTCTTCATAAATGCTTTCTTCTGTTAACTTTTTAACCCTCACAACTACTCTATGAAGTAGGTAGTATGCTGGCCCCATTTTACAAATAGGAGAACTGAAGCACAGAGATATTTTCATCCTGGACTTTCTTTTTTTAAAAAAAGTTTTGGTTAAAGGTCATCAGACCCAGTGAAGACCCATGTGAACCCAGATATTCTGCCCTATTGAATGCTTTTAACTTCAAAGCTGTGTGGCATCTAGAAAGAGTACCTTAAAATTTGAATATGAAGATTTTTACATTCTATTTCATCCCATCAAGGCAATATCAATGAAAAGATAGCCATGGTCAGAAACCTTCCTGGAAATATTTGAATAGGCAAAGAACAAGTTTGCAAGCATCTAAGCTGCAAGCAAAATATTAACAGAACAAAAGAAGTTATTTATAGAGGAACAACAATCAGGCTAATCTGAGACTTCTCTGTCATGCTAAATATTAAAAGACCAGGAAATCATTTTACAATTTTGAGAAATGCTAGGTAAGCCAAATTTTATAACCAACCACATTGTTGGTTATATGTTAAATCGACAACCTTCAGACATTCCAGGATAGAAGAGGGTTCAGAAACTGTACCCCCCACACACCTTTCTTGCAGGAGTTAGTTGAAAAACCATATCTATTCTAAATGATGAAAGGAGCAATCAAAGTTGAAAGTTCAAGCCTGGGGAATTGTGGCATGAAAGGATAATGGTGAATAGGAAAGCAGATAAACATAGAAGCAGAGTCATGGAGTTGGTCTAAAAGGATTGTTGAAAATATTGTTTTAAAACTGAATGCAATTGTCAATTAAAATTCTGGACATGGAAATGATATGATACACAAAAGTGTCATTTAATAAACACAGCCTGGTGTGCCAAATCCCAAATTATATTTTAAGTCTGAGAAGTGTGAAGTGGGAAGAAAACTCTAACTTGATTCCTCCTCTAAACTGCTTGGTGGTGGAGGAATCAGTGTCTAGTTTCATTTCTAACTTTGAGATTTAAAGAGACAGGAATGGATGAGTGCTGATCCAACCCCTATAAAACTCATCTCACACCAGTACAGTATCTTCTTAGCTTGCTGGCCGCTAGCTACAGTGTTGTTTTTTTTTGAATGGTGACATTGGTTTGTACTTAGGAAGTCCTCCTGGAAATAAAAAGACCACAAATCTTTTTTCTTCACAATTCCCTCTAGAAGGAAAGACACCCTAATTAGTACACTCCAGATAATGAGTTAATGCTGGCTCTTTCAGTTAATAGTTAATTTCTCAGGTAATTTTCCAAGACTGACACATCTAAGTCAGCTCTCTGTATCATAGCCTCTCACAGAACAGCATTCCTTTCTTTTGGAGAATTTATCAGCACATAATCATAGTTTAATTAATGCAATTACTTGATTAATATCTATTTTTCACTGCTAATCTGCTGCCTCACCCCAGCAGGGACTACAGTTCTTTTTTTCCTCTTTATTTTGGTGCCTGAAGCCTAGTACATCATCTGCCACATAGGAGATAATTAGTGTTTATTGAGTAAATTAATAGAAAATATAAAACAAATAATCCATCGTCCAAATTATAGAACACAAAAATAAACCTCAGAGAAGCATTAAAAAAATGAAAACAAATGTAGATGAATGAAGAGACAGTAAACATTTCAGTTGTGATATTATACATATAAAGACAAAGCTGCCTCAGCTAAAGATTCCTAGAATACTGGGAAAAACAAAGTTCTAACCTTGAACAAGATGTTGCTACATTCAAGAGACAACTTAAAATATATCAAAATAAAATACAATATTGAGCTGTGAAGATATAGCAGGAAAATGTAAAGAAAATAAAAGTAGAACTAGAATAAGAATTTCAGATGTAAAGAATTCAAATTTTTCTTCAAAAAATTTGTGCAAGTAAGCAGATAAATGGAATAATTGACTATTTAAAAAATATTTTAACCAATATTTTTCAGGCATAGATCCCAGAGGAAAAAGGATGTTGAGGGTTTAAATAATGTAAGTATTAAGATGAATTGCATGTACATATGTATATAAGTTGGTTATACATTTCATGAATAGATCAAGGTGTTACCTAACTAGAAATAACATACTTAATTTGAATGCATAATGAATGATATAAAAATACTATTAACTGGTACATAAATATATATATATATATAAATGAATTATTTCAATAGCTATATATATAGAAGCAACATTTTCAAACATTAAACTTAATAAGTACAACCCAAATTCTTTGCAAAAAGAAATATAAAGTACTAAGTGCTTCTTTTCCTTAAACATGAAAGAATTGAAGATTGTAGCAACTGCAAAGAGAACTCAGTGATAATAGGCAGAAAATACTGACTTTGAAAATACTTTAAATGATATACAAATTGAAGCCTTGTTTTTCTCTTTTTTGAAAAAACAAAAAAATGTAGAAATCTTGACATATCTATGCCATCAATAAGTGTTATGGCTTGTCCCTCTATGTTGCCCCAAAGCCTCCTACAGTCACAGAGTGATAGGTGGAGCTTTTTCAGAGGTGGCTGGATCTAGAGTGTGTGATGCTGGGATGAAGTATGTGATGCTGGGATCAAGGGTGTATGATTGCTAAATTAGCCCACTGATTGGTTTGGCATAGTTTTGAGCGTGGATAATGGGAAGGTCCAACCTAGGTGTGAGTGCTACATATGCTAAAGGCATATAGCCTGGATACAGTATAAGGGAAAGAGTACTGCTGTGGTCATTTGTTACTTCATTGCCTTGCTGCTTTGCTGACTTCTACCTGCCATGAAATGTTTCTCCTCTGTGAGGCCCTTCTATCAAGCCACTCTGCCTTTCTATCAAGCCACCCTGCCTTGGAGCCAGCCAACTGTGGACTGAAATCTCTACAAACTGTGATCCAAGTAAATTTTTCCTTCTTTAAATTTGAGTGTTGGATATTTTGTCTAAGCAATGAGAAAAATATAAGTAAAGCAAAAGGGAAAAACTGAATAATTGATCATAGAAATTAAAATGAGCCATATAAAACTTCTGATTGTCAAGATTTTGGTTTCAAAAAGAGAATATTGTGGATATATTCTTTTAATAAAATGAGAATAGTGAAATGGGAGAACTAGGAGGCACTGTTCAAAGTGGTTAGAGAAAGAAAAAAAAATACCAAGTAAACAATAGTCATGACAGGGATTAAAAAATTTACTAAACGACAAATTGTCTCCAAAATGATAAGTTTACTGATGAGTTATCTGATTATCTCAAAGAATAATTTTCATTTATTGTGAGTTATTCTAAGGTAAATAACAAATTCAATAATAAAAAAATTTGCCATTTCTAAGTAGCTTAAAATTTGGAATAATTATTCATATAATAGATAGTTGAGAGTTGACTTATACATGAAAAATAAAGTGAACAAACCTGAATCCAAATCCACCTTCTCTGTAGTAGTCACAAATCCAGATGAACATTAACAATGGATGTAGCAAGAAGAAAGATCAAAGAAGGGAATAAAGTGGAGGATGCAGTCATGATTAAAGATATTTGGAAACGGGAGATAGAAAGGAGAAAACAATTCACTGTCTACTCTGACAGGAATAAACCTCAAGATTCACAGAGGTTGTCCCTATAGTCATATTAATGGCTTCATCTCCTTTTGCACGGATGAGAAATTAGGCCCAGAGCCCTTAGGTAACCTGCACAATGATCACAAAAGTAGTAAATAGTGGGGCTGAGATTTGAAGACAGGTTTGCCTTTTCTAAAGCTTTTCAGGAAAGAAGGGGAAATTATGCATGTATGTATATGCAGGATAGCTAACAAAGTTGTGCTACTGACTTCTACCGCTTTACTGAAAAGAACAGTTAGTGATTACTTATTTGATCAATCTTGCATGTCTCTATTTGTTTACCTGAGAAACCACTTTGAAGATATCAATATGTAATACGTCAACCATTGTTAATTTCCTACCATTTTGTCTGTAACTCTGTATTGCGTGTATTGTTCTTATGCTGTTTTGTAAATGGATGTCTGTTTGTTAATATGTTTTCCTTCTTTTATTCTTAAAATAAATGTTAAAAAAATAAATAAAGCTTTTTGGGAGGTCACCAAGACATCAAAGTCAAACAAAGGACAGATGGGGAGGGGAGGTGACTAGAGCAGAAGTACTGTGGAAGTGGAAACACTAGTGATAGTGCTGGGGAAACATTCCTGGACTCATCGTTCTTTGCAGGTGGGCATCCTCTAAAGTTTCACACTTCCTCCTCCAAGGCTAAATCAGCTTCCTGTACATGTTGTCAAGCTGTTTTGTTTAAATGGCTAATACCTGCTTAGTTTCCCACTAAGCACTAAGTCAGTGGCAGTAGTAGAAGATAAAGGCTTAAATTTGGGGTGCTTAAAAAAACTATGCAATTCCTATTTTCCCCAGGTCCCATGCCAAGAATCATCCCCTATAGTGCAGTCATTTTCTGAGACCCACTGAGATGGCAAAACTTAGTAAATGGTACCAAAGCTTGAGAAATCTAATAAGTTTACTCTAAGCTCTAGTCTCCGCAAAAGATTACAGGTTCTTTGAGGACTCGTCTGCAAGTCTAGAAATGTCTGGTATGACTAACAAAATATCAGACCAATTATACAAACTACATAATTGTCATATCTAAGATTCATCGAGCATATTCAATCATTCAGGATTATACTAAGTGCCTTGTTATTTATACCAGTGAATCTTTATAACAATCCTAAGTGGTGGGCATACTAGTCATTAAGACCCCTTGTAACCAATATGGTTCTTTTGTCCTTTTAGGGATGTGGTAGGATTTCCCTTTCTTATGCCTCACTGAAGTTTAGAATCAGATTTGTGACACTTTTGACAGTGTAATGTTAGATGAAGGAACGAGAGTCATTTTGAGACTAATGTTTCCTAAGATTCAATACATCCTTTTTTTTTCCTACTTCACAATTTATGAGAACATTATGTCAAGGTGGAACTTCTCTCAGACTGGATCCCCAAGTCATGTGCTGACGTCATGTGGCCTAGTAATGAAGTGGCAGATTGTCCTAAAGAAGAAACATCAATATATCCCTTCCTTGTGCTCTTTCCACTTGTGACATTGGCACTCTCCCATTAAAAATTAGTGTCCTTATTCCCTCACCTGGAGCCCGAAGCAGCCTCTGTCCAGCACCACGGTGACACTATATGATTCTGAGTATAAATCATAACACTGAGTACAGATTCTGTCTTTTCATTCTGAGATGCTTGCCCATGGAATCCAGGTTCCATGCTAGGAGGAAGCCAGCCTGACCCACGGAAAGCCATGTGTTCCAGCTACCTTCCCCGTGGAGACCCCAAGGAGCAAGCGGTACAAACCACCAGACACATGCATGTGGGATCCTTCCTCGAGGCAGTCCTCAAAGTTGGAGCCAGCTGCGATGATGCTTCCTGGGGTGGATACAAGCTGTCTTCACAAGTTCTGCCCAAATTACAGAGAGTGAGAAAAATAAAAGCAGTTGTTTAAGCCACACATTCTGGGATAGTTCATTAGAGAGCCATAGACAGCTAAAATAAATCCACTCAAACTTTGGAAGTTTGTGTTATTGCAGCAAAACCTACAGATTCTGAGAGATGAAGTAGAAGTCTTGATTTCCCCATTTTGCAAATGGGGACAGAAAAGTATATTGAGGTAAAACAATTAGCTCAAAGCATATAGCCAGGGACAGATCAGTGTTAGAGAAAAGATAGAATGGATTTAACATGACCCACTCATGATATTAATGAATCCTACTCTTTTAAATAACAGCAAATTAGTTCTAAAAACAAACAACCAAAACCATGAAGAACGTGTGGTTTTTCTATTTTACAGATTATTAGCTCCTTGGAGATAGATAGATGATAACTTTTCATGCTTTCTGTTTCATGTCCAGGATTAAGTACAATTTCTAATACACTTCAATCTTCAATTAATGTTTGATAGGTTAAATTAAATTGAACTGAGTAGACTGAAGGCCAAGAAAGGCTTCAAAGATGCCCAGCATGGCATGGCTTTTGTGCGATTGATATCATAGTTAAACTTAAATCTGATTCATCCCAAAGCCTGTGTAATTTTTTTCTCTATATCACTGTTTTGGTGAGGAAACAGACATCTTCTCCCTTGGTGTTGCCGAGGTTCTACTGGTATGTGATGTGCTACACAGGGACTCTCGGAAGAATATACCAGTGTGGTCAGTGGCTCCTAGGGAGAGACTTGGACACTTCCAAATAGCTTTAGTTCTGCAGTTCTTTGTTCAGTAGTGAGCCTATCTCTATAAAGTAGACCTTGAGGAACAACAATTGTACTTCACTAAACATTTATGTGGTTACTGTCAAATGACAAGTGTATAAGAAGATAAAAATTATCAATTGTAATGCACGATCCCAGGTGTAGCTAGGAAAATGGACTTGGAGTCTTAAATGAGTGAATTCTTTTCTTTCAGTTTTGTCCTACTGTACAAGACGATCAGAACAGTGGTTCTCTTTGGGCTGCTTCTGTTTTTGTTTTGTTGCCACACAATACCAGAGCTCTTGTTCATTATTCACCTGTAGCAGTAGAAACAAAACCTGAAACAGCCTTTCAAACTGAAAACCCAAGAGTTTACACTAATATAGATGAAATGTATTCATGAGCTGCATAAAAATAGCTCCCTTTGCCTTTTTAACAGATTGTAGAATGGTCAGTCTACCATAAGTCCAAATAAATCAAATGTGGGGTATCTTTCATCTAAAATTAAAATTTAATCATTGTAGAAAATTTGGAAAAGTCTGAATCTCCTGAGATGATTAATTTTTCCCATTTATGTAACTAATATGGTGAATAACACTAATTTTCCATGTTAAACCAATTTTGAGTTCCTGAAATAAACCCAACTAAATTATGATGAATTACTTGTTGTATATAATGTTGGATTTGATTCATAAATATTTTGGTTAAGATCTTTTGCTATTATGTTTATGAGAGAAATTTACTTATAATTTTATTATAATTCCATTACCAGACTGATCTGAAGAATATACCAACTTTATAAAAATAAGTTTGTCTTTTACAGTTTGCTGGAAGATTTTGTGGTTTTTGTGCTTTGTTTCCTCAACTGTTTTAAAGAATTCATATGGAAAGTCCTCTGGGCCTAATCATTTATGTCCCAATTTTTCTATTTTTTCTATCAGTTACTAATAGGTATACATTAAATTTTCCAAAATTAGATATTTCTATTTTGTTTAGTTTTGTTAGTTATTACTTCATATCTTCTGATTCTATGTTTTTAAGTGCATATAAATTGGGATCATTATCTTCTTTGTATTAGTACTTCCTTTAGAGTTTTCGTGGTCTTCCTGCAGCTTTTGATATGCATCATTTACTTAGTAATGTCTTCCTTAAATTAACTTGATAACAATGCAAAGGTTGAACCAGACAGGCAATGAAAGTTTAGAGTCCATTTGCTCCCTTTCAACTCTCATGTTATTGCCATACCAGTACTTATATTTCTTTTCATTCCTCCTAGAATTACCTCCTTCCATTTAAAATACTATTTCTTCTGCCTGAGGAATTTTAGGTAGTGTTTCTCTTAGTACAATTGGACTGGCTGATGAATTCTGCCAATTTGTTTTGTCTGAAAATGTCTTTATCTCACCAAAATTTTTAGGAATATATTTACTGGATATAAAACTTTATGGTTGTTATCTTTCAGCTCATTAGAGGTTTTATTTCATTATCTCCTATCTTTCATCATTTCTGGTGAAATCAGTTATAAATCTTATTGTTGCTCCTTTGAGAGTAAATAATACCCCCAACTCAGTTGATTTTCATTTTCTATTTGTTTTTTATTTCCAGCAGTTTTATGGTATGCTTAAATATGTCTTCTATATATTTATTCTGCTTCACTTTAGTACAGCCCTTTGAATCTGACTTGCTATCATTTGTTAGTTTGGGGAAATTGTTAGCTGGTGTCTCTTCATGTGGTTTTTCTGCTCATTTTCTCTTTCCTTTCCTTTTGGGATTCCACATGCATGTATGTTAAAGTTTTTCAGTATTTCCCAGAGATTTTTTTGTGCTGTTTTCTGTAATTTTTATTCTATTTCTATGCATCAACTTGTATATTTTTATTCACCTCTCCTTTGTTGTGCCTTACATTGGTTAAGAGTCTTTTCTAATTTTCAATCTTTAAATTTTTATTTAGTTATTTTTATAAAGTCTAGTCCTTTACTAGAATAGTTTACCTTTTTGCCTACTTTTTAAAGCACATTTATTTTCAAGTCTATGTTTGTTAACTCTAACTGTTTTACTAACTTTAGGTTACTTACTATCATCTGTCTTTTTCTCTGGGTGAGTTGAGTTTATTTTCTGCCAAATTTAGTAATTTTATATTAAATGTTGGATATTTTGCTTGAGAAAATTGTACAGGCTCTGAATGATCTTACTTTCCTCCAAAAATGATCTAACTCTCTTTGAGCATAGGATGATTGTCTCAGTCCAGTCAGAGAGATAAATAACTTGAGGCTATTGTTTTACCAGGGCCCCTTCTTAAAATTTAGTTTTCATTTTATCAGTCTTATGAGGCTAATGCAAAGTTTCTGAGCTTTGTAGCTCCTGCCAAGCTGTTTCAAACTTATATATACTGCATCGGCACTGGCAAATGACTCTAGAAGAAATGTGCTCAGAATGTTGAGTCCAGTTTTACATCTCTCATTCTACTATAATCTTGACCTTGCAAAGTACTGGGTGCACTGGGCAGCTTCAACTTTCATTTCATTGCTCAATGCCATTAATATTGAAAGATTATTTACTCTTACAAGTTCTTTTTTAATGCTACATCTTCATAGCAAATTGGCAAATGCTACAAGGGGAGAAAGTAGTGAAAGATGTACATATCATTTACCTCAGTGCCTTTCAGGGTTTTACTGGAGAAACAGATATAACTCAAGATGTAAAATTTATAAGAAATTACAAGTTTGGCTTATGACGGTCAGCCAGAGAGTTGTATGGGGAAGTGTGCAGAGGTTGTCTGCACACTGAACACCAGAGGAATCAGTCCAGGGTCTGGAGTTCGCTGCAGAGTTCCGTGCAAGTCCGTACCAGGAGGCCGATGAGTCTGTGATGGAAGGCTGAAGGATCCAAGGTGGAAGCCGAAGAGTCTGCACTAGAAGCCAGGAGACGAAGTCCAAGCTGAAGGTGAAGACTGGAGCTCCTCCAAAAGGAATGGAAGTTCCTCTGTCCTTCTTCATTTCCCTTTTATATTATCTAGGTGATGATCCACCCTAGGGTGGCTCCTCTATACCCTAGGGTGTAGAATTGCTGGGCCAATTGCTGAGCCAAGGTTAGTTATGCTTCTAAACTTCTCAAGTTGACATAATCAATCAACCGCTACAATACATTTTATACCAACATATATTAGGTGGATTTTTTTACATTATTGAAAAAAATTTCAATGTAACCTTCAAAGACTATATAACATGTCACTACAATGAATGTATCACAGTTGTCCACACTAATTCCTTGGTATTGAGAGTTCTCAGGCTACTTCCAAGTTTTCACTGTTTCAAGTTACAGAAAGACTTTCATTATGTTTTCCTAGACATGTTTTTCATATTGTGTGAAGACTGCATCTGGTGTACGATATAAAATGTGTATGTATGAGCAACTGCTGAAATTTATATGCCAATCAAGTAAATGAAAAGCTTATGTGAGATAAGCAAATGCTATATGACTTTTTTGAATATTAACTTATTTTTCAGAAGAAATTAATACACACTATCAGTAAATGAGTTATGGGTTTAAATCTGAGTTCTATCACTTTCCTAGTTTGTAATCTCTGAGAAAATTACTAGCTACTCTGAGTCTGTTTGCTGACTTTGTAAGCACAAATAATAATACCTATCAGACAGAGTTGTTTTAATAAAAATAAATATCTTTTTATGTGTCCATACACACAAGAAGTTCCCCTAAAACAAATTTCAAGTGTTCACTTACTTAGTCACTCAAAAACTATTTAATGAGCATTTATGTTATTTGCTGTTGGGGACACAGCTATGGACAAATCAAATAAGTTCACTTTTATACAGACCACATTACAGAGTTGTGGAAACAGACAATAAATAAAAATGTAATGTGGTTTTATGTAGGTATTAGTACTGTGCAGAAAGTGCGGCAATTCTGCTCTTTTGAAATGGTTGTCAGCAAAACTCTTTGAGCAGCTAAGTTTGGGTTGAGATGTAGGTAAGCAAGTCACGTGGAAGTGCAGTACAGACAGAAGGCACAGCAAGTGCAGATGTCGAGAGCAGAGAAGCTTGATGGGTTAATGGAAAAGGTAGGAAATCAGTGTGGTGGGAATGGAATAAGTGAGAAGAGTACCAGGACAGAAGGCACAGAGGTAGGCAGTGACCAGTTCAAGTAGGACAGTGCCCACTGGGTCTGATAAGCAGCTATCTCAGAGTTTGATCAAGCAAGGAGTTTGATTTTACTTTGTGCATTCAGAATTCACTTTGGCTGTTATGTGAAAAATAGCCCAGTATGGAAATAGGTGTTACTGCAATCTTCTTTATTTTAAATCTCAGTGCTCAACACAATACTACATATATGCATGCATGTAGTATACATACCACCATACCATATATATATGAATAATTAATTATTGTTCTTCTTTTAAAAGAGCATTTAGGCCAGAAAATGTACAATTTCAAAATGTCTGCCTTTAAATTATGAATTCAGTGGTAAATACAAAACAGATACAGTACAAAACAGAGACAACTAAACTTCTTTTGCAGTTAATTGAGGTTCTTTCGACATCATTTTGAGTTTACAGGTGAACAATGCAATGTTCGAATCTTAAAATGATTTTGAAAAAAATGAACATCAATCAATAACTATTCATTATGGTCTTAAAATTGACTGCTCCATGAAGGAAGTACAATGAATAGCAGCAGCTTTTGATCCTTGTGATGAAGCAGGGAAAACTAGCATTGTAGTAAAATCCTGATCCAGATTTCTAACTGAAGAAGTATTAGAATACCTTTTATCATTTCAAATTTTCTAAGTTTTGTGGCCTTACAAATAGTTTTTGTGGTGTAAAACAAAGAGGAATTTTTTAATAAATCTGGAAAATCTAGGAGATTATCCAGCTTGAATCAAGAATGAGAATCTTTTAAACTTATGCTCTGACCCACCCACTAAATAATGAGCATATTTCACCCCCAGAGAGATTAAGCTGGATACCATACGTAGCTATTCTTAAGTAGTTTTATAAAATGTTTGAGGGCTGAAAAATAAGAATTTGCATGTTTAAAGGAATGAAATGATCCATATTCAGGATGGGATTATACTAGAAGTACTATCCCATTATAATGGAGAGGGTGGTGGTACAATTAAGTGGAAATTCTGGAATTGACCTTGAGTACTTACTGGATAGTACTGAGCACCTTCAGAGAGGATAGGTACCTTTGTTATATACAGGACCCTAACCTAGCTCCTCCAATATTTACTTTGGGCTTTAGACACTCCTCCTGCCCACACAGCACACCCTAGCTGACCCACTGGCTGGTTATTCTCACACATTTATCATTCAAGATAAACTTCTGAATGATTTCACAAATTCTGAAAATATATTCCATTGTAAGTCTGGCTGATATTTTCTTAGTCCTCTGCACTAATTTGGAAGATTACAGTCTTAAAATACTTAGGATAATACTCATATAGGAACAAAATCTGCCTCTCCATTTATTCAAATCTTAGTTTATATTTCTCAGTAGAGTTTTTTAGATTTTTTGTATTTTACTGCTAAACATTTCCCTTAAAGATTATTTTAGGCTTGCAGTTAATTGAGTACTTTTTGTATGTACATTTCTAATTGATAACTTTTGGTATATAGAGAAACAGTTGAATTTTTAAATTTATCATATTTTGGCCACTTAGATAACTTTCTATTTTTTTTCAGTTAATAATCAGATTGTAACACAAAAAAATTTCCTCTCTCTTGATTCTATTTCATATCATATTTTGTCATCTGGAATTTCCAGAACAAAGATAAAAGGACAAAGGATTTGTCCAATGAAGAGGTGTACTTTTGCTTCGAGAGCTTCCAAAGCAGGACATATAGCTGACTGAGGCCTTTTTTCGTCTGTCATTGACCTCAACACGATTTGTTGCTCTTTTTAGTTGACAATGACTGGACCATTAGCTATGGAATGTTTCATGTCCAGTGTGCTGGGGCAAAGGCCCATCCTGATCTACTCTAGTCTTGTTCTCTTCCTTTTACCTCTTTACTCTCAAATTTGTGGACTCAGCAGACATTCACTCAGCACTGATCCAGTAAGCCAAATCCTAATGCCTAGAGATACTGGCTCTCACTCTGAAAATACTAACAGCAGCTGAGGAGACCCCATGATATTGTGTTTTGAGCCCAACCACCTGGTGACCATCATCTCTTGGATTTCTTACTGAAATCCCAAATTTTAATATCCCTAAAACAGAGTTCTTGTTCTATTATCAAACCCAATCTCCACTGCAATCAATGGTGCCAATTTTCAGTATGTTGTTCCATCAAGAAACCTAGAAGTTTTTTCTGACTCCTCCATTTCCCTTCACATACCACCCTCATTCCATCCATCTACATAAGCTCTTGTGTTTATATCCAACATGCTTTAAAACTTTGAAGGAGCTCATTATGATTTAAGAATAAAATAAGGGCAAGAAGTATTGTAGACAGTTGGGAGGGTGGGGGAGTTTTGTTTGAGAAGTTGAGGGAAAAAATATGTATGTCTGATGTGTTGTTAGGTCTTTCCATGCATTTGCTCACACAATATGGCTCCTTTCATTAGCTTCATTTTACAGATAAGGAAACAGGTTGAGTGATGGTAAATGACTAGCCGAGATCTCACTATCAGTAAATTGAGGAGCCCGGGACCACACTTGCTCTGGGATTTCAGAGTCCAGGGGGAGAAGGGTGATTCTCTACTGAGAGGACTGGCTGAGACTAGAACTGGCATGTAAAACCTGCTGGAGTATGGGGAAAGTTGTGTGACACCAGATCATTGTACATAAGTAGCAGAGCTCATTTTCATCTCTACTTTGTCAAATTCTAGAAGTATTTTCTTCCTCAATCCCTGGTCAGGAGATTCTTAACGTTGTATTACAAAATCACGTGATTTTTTTAATCTTTTCCAAATGCTGCTGGAGCCTTTCGGCCAACAATGAGACAACAGGTTTGTTTTGTTTTGTTTTTTCCTTCAACAATAATCTCAGGAGTCAACTGGCCAAGAGCTTCTTTCTCCTTCCCATTACTAAATTTGATTGAGCAGCGAAAGTTCTCTTACGGAATCCGTACTTTGAGTAATATTCTGCAGCTTTCTCCAATTCCCTGAAGGTATGGAGCCCTCTCCCCACAGAATCCAGTCAGCAGCTGTGGAAACCTGTAGAGCTTCTTCTAAATCTGGTATTTCCACTGTAGCTACCTCGCTGGGTTGCAGCCCTGCCTGTATAGATCACTGTGGGATGAACCTATGATTAACCTTATCCTCCTGGCAGAATTTGGACATAACCTCTGGGCAGCATGGTTAACACATGTAGGTTTTTGTTTGTATAGAAATGAAGACCTAAAATGTAACAACCTCTGCTGAGCCAACCTCCAAATGAAAGCTGTAAAGGTCATGTTATATACATTAGGCTTTTTTTCTTTGTTTCTTCTCTTTCCCTCCCTCCTTCCCTCCCTTCCCTCTCCTCCTTTCTCCCTCTCTCCCTGCAGTTCTCAACAGGCTGAAGCAGATACTGGGTAGTGGAACAGCATCCTCCAAAAGAGGCTCTCCCCTTCCTGGCCCAGCCATGCAAAGTACACTGACACAGTGGTGTGGAATTTGGTTCAGTATAACATATTGCAGTTGCACTTGTAGGCAGGCTGGAAGTGGCCACCTGAGAGCTGCAAGGTATGGGGAATTTTCATTTGTTGCCACTGCAAACAGCTCAACCACAGACATGGATTATGAAAGGGAAGGTGGCATTGACCTTGTGCTTTGTGATGAGCAGATGGGACCAGGAATCTAGTTAGTAAAATGAACAGAGCTTGCTACATAGTGTTTGAAGAGCCTTCGGGCTCTTCCTTATGGCTGGGTGTGTGTGTGTGTGTGTGTGTGTGTGTGTGTGTGTGTGTGTGTGTTTGCATCTGATATGTTTGATATGCAAGAAAAAGATAAGAGCCCTTGTCAGTCCTGAACCCCTTATTGCACATTTGGCATTTGATTAACATGTAAAACCACCATGGACCCCAGTGGAATAGTGGCTCAGAATGCATGGAATTTTTGCTGTTGATAAGAAGAGCAGCGGAGGCGAGAATGTTACTGACACTACTTTCTAATCTCCCTGAGAGTCTTGCCTCAGAAGAAGACAGTCTCTCCTAAGACGTAAGAGGTGAGGAATAAAGCTGAAGTAGCTAAGTGCACAATACGCACACACCCAAATTCATGAGAGTGCACCACCATACTTTTGACTTTGATCCTGCTGTTTTCTCCCACCAGGAATGTCCTTACCATCCCATTTCTTACTTGCTGAAATCCTTTTCATCTCTCAAGTCTCCATTGAATTTTCATTTCCTTCAAAATGACTTTTCTGTACTTGGCATAGGTCATTCTTTCCTCCTGTAAATTTCATGAGAGAAAGAAAGCTACACTCTTGACATATACTCAGTACTCAAGGATGGAAACAGTGGGCCCTGAGTTCTGCCCCACACTGGAGCTGTGAGGCTGTAGTGACAACTTCCCCGAGTCTTAGTTCCCTCACTTGAAAATGAATAGTAGTGACTTTTTCAGGGAATGAGCGGAAGTCTAATATGAGATAATATATCCAGAAACCCAAGCACATAATAGGTAACTCGGCACACAAAGTTTCCTTTGCCCAGATGCTGGGTCTGATTTGTTTTTATGTTTTATTTTTACAGCTTTTGTCACATCTGAGGCAGGAAATAAATCTTGATTGATTAAAGTAAATAGAATTTGTTTTTGTTAAGTATTCCAAAGCACTGACATCAAATAACCGTAAAGATTATAATGCTAATAAAACAATAGCAAGATCTAGTGCACAAAGGCTTATTATTCTTTGACGCATTATCATATAGTATTTTCAAAAAAACTGTAGGGGGAAATACAACTGTTCCCACTTTGTAGATGAGGAAATTGAGGCCACACAGCTGGTAGTGCTGAAATAAGATTTAAGCATAACCATAATGCTTAATCATCATTTAGAAGGTGATTTTCAGCTATGACTGCACAAAAGTATCACCAGGAGAGCTTTTAAAAATGTCCATACCTACACCCTATCCTCAGATTTGGACTCAATTACTTTTAAGTGGGGCCCAAATTTGCTTTTAAAAGTCTCAGATGATTACATGTGCAGACAGGGATGAGAACTCCTAACTCCAGGCAAGGCTGGAGTGCAAGTGGAGTTTTGCATCTTAATGTAGCTCATAGATTCCCACTTCATCTTGCCCGGAGTAAGTAGCAACCCAAAATTCAATCTGGGCTCAGAGCATCTCAGCTTCATGAAATTCCCTAACTAGGAGAATTCTATTAATTGTCTCAGGAGATCTGAATACCTGCAACCAGTAGAACTGATATTCTCCTGGTTCCCAATTACAAAGCATGAATGATTCAGTTGCATAGTCAACTATACTTTCACTCAACAGCCACTTTGAGCCCCTACTGGGAGTAGGATTCCAAGCTGAGTGCTGCGAAATTAGACACAAGAAAGACAAAGGAAGCAGTATTGGCCTGCTCATGGCCTACTGAAGAAGGAAGAAATGTATGCACAAGGCTAGGGTCCAATATGATTGGTGCTGGAAAGGTAAGTAGTGGTTGTGAAACCTGTAATGAAACTAAAAATGGTTTCCTTCTATACTCATCCTCTTATATTGTTTCTTTTATCTCTACTGTTGCCCAAAATGAGTTTATAGTCATTGAGGCCTCAGAGCACAGAGATCCCTGATAGTCCCCGGAACTGCAGCACTGATTGTGGGCCTATCTGAGTCTCCTCCAAGACCCCACCTTGGAGAAGTAGAACAGCACCCAGTGAGACACATTTCACCCACTTCAGGGGAGGGAGAGCACAGGAAGTGAAATAAATTTGTAGCATACTTGAGACATAGGATGTGACCCTTGGAAAAATCATTTTCCACCGGACCTGGGGAGTTTCAGCTAAATGGAGAGACTCAAAGTTGAGTTCTATAACCCAAGCCTGGAATGTACTATCATACCCAGAAAGGCAGACATGAATGAACAGGGAAGCCCCTGCAGAAAAAGAGCACAGAGGGAAACCACTGCAAAAAAAAAAGAGCACAGAGGCTTCTCCCATTGATTCACGCTGCAACCTCCACAGGCTTCAAGAAGCCACTGTGGCCTGGGGAAGAGATAAAGCCAAAAGCAGGAAGCAGAACAAGCAGAAAAGAAGCCAAATGCTGAGAGAAAAGCAGGAGCCAAAGACTTTTGCCAAGAGTTTGGACTGCAGTGTCCAAAGCTCATTTTGATTGTCATCATCTCTGTCAGATCCGAAAGGAGCAATCCGAGCACAGGAGACAGCAGGAACTTGGCTGAGCTCCCTATCAGGGTGGATGATAGAGTGCCAAGCTAGTTTTGCCATCAGGGATCTGAGCTTCATCAGCATCACTGTTATCTCATCTGGGGGTGTAGCTCAGTGGTAGAGCGTGTGCTTCGCATGCACAAGGCCCTGGGTTCAATACCCAGCACCTCCATGTGTCTTTCTTGCTATTTTAACTAAATAGCATCAACTTCTCTCAATCAGGCTGCTTTACTACAACAAAGTCAGGATCCAACTTTAGTAAAAGAAACTGAACTGAATGCTAAGTTGAAAACATTTCACCAACTGTGAATAAGTTGTTCTCTTTGGGTGCTATGATTAAATATTATGGTCAAGTTAAGCCTTCAGAATGGGCGGAATCAAGGTCCCTGAAATGGAAATGAATTAGTTCTCAACATTACACTGTGAAAGGAAAAGAAAATGACAAATAGAAATGATTATCTTTGTCTAACTTAGAACCTGAAACTGGAAACTGGACATATCTGATGTTTCTGACCTGAGTCCAGGTAGAAAGGACTGTCTCTTCCTTGCACATTTTAGGCTTTGAACTTTGTGAATTGCACTGTTTAGATGCATGCAGAAGATCAAGTTATCTCAAGGCCTGATAAGTCCTGAACTTTAGCTAGCTTTCTTGTTATATTTTTGGATGATATTGGTGTGTCTCTAGGCTCCATAACATGAGACATCTTTTGGATCCATACAATATTCATGTAGGACACACTCTGGTCCCCAGAAAGGCTCAGAGAAGGCAGGACTTGTCTACACTCAAAAACCAGACCTAGGTCTCTGATTCCTGAATTCATATTCCAGTGCCCTTTTCACTTTTATGATCACTTTGTCCTTGCAAGATGGGTTTGTGAGTTGCAGTATCCACGCCTTGATTTCTGCAGTGGCTGGTCAAAGAAGTGCTGACTAGGCCAACAATTCAGTTAGTCAATTCTGCGATGTAGAACAGTTATTTTTGACAGCTCCATGCTTTCTCACTCCAAGGAATCTGGTCATTGGTGGCTTGGAGTGAGTAGAATCATTTCTGTGTAGACTACTTGAGTAGCCATGCTAGCGTAAATGCAAAAGTAGCTCTGTGCTATAATGTGAGTTTGGTTACTCTCCAGGCAACCTAGAGCACTGGACTAACATGGGATTAGAACCAATAGACTTTTGCTTGAATCTCAACTGTGCTGCTTTAGAGTTATCGGATCTTGGGCAAGTCATACAATTTCCCCGAATCTTGCTTGCCTTAACTATAACATCTACATAAAACTTTTAAAGCTAGTGTGCTGGAAAGAGCTATATATGCTTTGCAGTGAGACCCATACATGAAGATGTCTAATGCAGACACTAAAGCCAGTCATCATTCAGAATTGGAATCCTGACCAAGCTTGGTCAAGTTCCTCAATGCCTCTAAGATCTACTTTTCTCATATCTAAAGTAAGGGTAATAATATATTTCAAAATCACGGACTTAAAGTCTTTCTATTAGAATGTGTTTAGAAGTGCAGACTTTTCAAACTTTTATAAAGGGAAGAGTGTATTTTCCCTAATATATAAACCCTCAGAAGGTTCTGGGGCAATACTCTATAATCAAACACATTATCTATTTCTGGAGAAATAATTGGGATAAAAAACCATCATGTATACCTTCATGGCATGTCATATTAAATTTTGCTTCCACAGGAGTTTTGGCACCAATTTTGCCAAAACTTTCCCATTTGGAAGGCTTTTGGATTGTGGAATTATAGATAAAGTATTGTGGACTTGGGTGCCTGTTATTTAGGATGGTCATGAGGATAAACTGCATCAAAAGCCTTAGACCAGAGATGGAGAACCTTCTTGAGACAAGTGCCCAAACTGCAACTCAAAACCCGTTTATTTATCATAACGTGCCAACACTGCATTTAAACCTGAATACTTACATTTTAGTTTAGAAAAACAACTCATATGTTAACATCTTTTGTCTTAAAACAAATAACATGCATGCCATAGGTTTACCATCACTACCTTAGACCAATGCCTGACCTATAATAAACACTAAGTAAATAGTAACTATTATTAGTTCTACAGCCTTAAAGACCAAAACCAAGAAAGAATTAGATTTCACAGGTCCTCCCTGACATTTCTCAGATTTGTATTAATTAATGAACTAATAGATTTGCTATAGAGCTAATAACCTATTTGTTTGCCTGCTGAGAAAACACATTTCTAGGTCTAAGCTGTAGTCAGCAATTAAAGGGACAGTGTTATGCACTGAAGACACAGAAGTGTATTTGCATGTTAGAAAGAGAGAGAGGGAGGAAAGAAAGATAATTTCAGACCTGGTATTTTATGTAATGCAGCAAAATATAAAATACTAACAGGCTGCAAATATGAAGTATTTCCTCTCCTGTATTTTCTAAATTTTTGTTTGAGATCAAATTACTTTTTTTTTTTTTATGCTGAGAATTGAACTCAGAACCTTATGCTTGCCAGGCAGGTGCTTATACCACTGAGCTATATCTCAGGCCCCTCAAATTACTTTTAGAATGAGAAAAAATATGCATGCTTTTTAAAATTCTCTCCTGCTTTTCCCTCCTTGAAGAACTGGTGCCCAGATATAGGCTTTCATTTATAAGACAACCATCAAGCAAGGAACTTGTATTGATTGCCTACTGTACACCAGATACTGCTTCCAGTACTGAGAAATACAAGAGAAAAAAAAAGAGAAAAATTATACATGTATCTTCAGCAAAGCTACTACTCATTTGTCCAACAACTTATCGTTCACACCATCCATCAAGATAGATTCTCCCAATTGGTCTTTTTCTATCGGTCCAGGAGAGTACACATTTTGATAAGCATTTTAAGAGTGAAGAAAGTTGCCCATGATCACTCAATATATTAAGGATAGAATTGCGCTCAAACTTCTGAATTACACTGGTGGTCTAACAAGAAGAAAGCACTATTCATAAGGACTTGAACATCAGTGATGCTTTAATAAGGTAACATAGTCAGTCCTCCATGAGTATGGGTCTGTAAGCATGAACTCAACCAACTGTGAATCAAAAATATTCAGGGAAAAATGCATCTGTACTGAACATATACAGACATTTTCCTTATCATTATTCCCTAAAGGGAATTGTATATGAACTATTTATATAACATATACATGGTATTAGCTATTATAAGTAATCTAGAGATCACATAGAGTATATGGGAGGATGTGCATAGCCATATGCAAATACTACACCATTTTGTATAAGGAGCTTGAGTTATCAGCATATTTTAGTATCCACAGGGTGTTCTGGAACAAATTGTTGTGGGTATTGGTGACAACTCTATTAGAAAATCAAGTCATAAATTACTGTGACCAGCTTTAAGTAAAATCTTCACCATGGTAGCAAATGGTAATGGAGGTAAAACTTGGGGGGAGGGGGCACCAAATGAGCTGTTTGAAGATAGCCATCAAAATAGTCCAGTTTTCTAAATCTGGTCATTGGCAAATCTAAAGAAGAAAGGTTTCAACCAAAGACAGATGTTTGAAGAAGAGTACTGGAAACAGAAGGAAGGAAGAGGATGTGGTCTTTATATAGTCAGCCTAATCAAAGGGGCAAAGCTGAGCAAGAGGCACCACCTCAGGTTAGGTACATCAATGAGAACAAAGTCTCTTTGTTCAGATTTATACTCATAGCTGACCTCTAGGTTATTTTTGACTTCCCAAAGAATCGAGGTACAGGCTGACAAGTTCCTAGAAACAACCTTAGCTGCCAGAAATTTTGCTGCTGGTTGTTTTGAGTTTCCTTCCTGTGACATGTAGTAGAAGTTGATCACTAAGTAGCTGATCACCATTAACAGCGCTGAGACAAACTTGGGAACCAATAAAGCAAAAGATCAGTCCATGAATCAAGCAAAGGTCTATTTTAGATCCTGTCCAAACATCCTGCCCACCTTCTCTGAGACACTTCCGTGCTCTGACCACCCAGCAGCTAAGTCAGTGGCTCCATCTGTTTCTTCAAAAGACTTCTTCTAATCTCATGCAGCTTTTTCTGGGCAAAAGGGGCTGGGCCTGCCCAGCCTTGTTAAAAGGAAGGGAATCATTCAACATTTTGTTCTGCATTCTTCTACCCCAGATAACCTTCTCTAATTCGAGGTTGGCTGAAAATCTGGAAATCCTTATTCTTATCAGGAGAATTTCCACTGCTAAAGGGGAGGGCGAAGTAGGCCACATCCTGTGTTCTGGGAGAGGCTCAGAGTCAGTTGCAATGCTCTGGACTCAAACAAAGTAAGGGACTTTCTTAAGTGGATTCAAAACTACAGGCTGAGACAACAGACACACTATAATTTTTCCTGTTCCTTCTTCCTTTGCTTGCAGAAGTCCTATTGCCGTAGGCTCCAAAGTGGATAAATTTTCCATTCCAAGTTCTTCCTGTGGACTAGAAAAATCCATTGCCTGGCTCCTGACTTGAAAGTCTTTGGAGTCTCAGGTGATCAAACTAATACTTGATAGACCTGGAGTCCTCTGTGTCTGCAGAGCACAGCCGCAGGGGCCGGGGAGATACTTGCCTGTGTTTCCGAATGTGTAGAGGTGGACTGCACTCAGGGGATTTGTTCATTTTAGCAAACTTGGCAGAACTTCCCTGCGTGACCTAAATAGAATATCTTCCTCTACATAAAGCATGCATCAGGGTATTTCCTGATTTATTCATGAAAGGTTTGCTTTACAAAGGCCTCAGGAACTGTGCAATCTCAAAGTACATGATACATAGGCCTGGATACTAGAGTGGCATTTGTACAAATTGCTGTGATAGGTGGGCTGTGCACTATGGCAGCAAAGTTGGGTCAATTTAAATACCCACTGCTGGGGGTTGCTCCTTTAGGAGAGGAAATGGGACCCAATCTGCAGATGGTTAGCAATACCATGGAGGAGTGTTGCCTCTCTGCAATGAATAGTTAATGAAGGAATGGAAAGAAACATGAATAAAAGTCATGGGCACTACCTGAACCTCTACCTGATAACCATTCATTAGTTCATTCCTTCATTTCCAACCAGAGAATTAACATGCCAATATGAGGGTGTATGGTCATGGATATACATTGCCTCATGAGGACAATAAGGTGCAGTATCTGAAATCTCATCAGTCCAGGGAATTTTGGATTCTGTTGGTACCTTGGAGTTGGGGCTATCAATCTCTCACCTGAATAAGAGAGACTGACTTCTGCTAATCACAAGCAGGCATTTTCAGGTGAGTCCACTGTACTTTCTATTATCATGGATTTATCTAATGCCTCAATATTTCCATGCTGGGGTATTTTTAACAGCACAGCAGATGGACCTTGGTTGTTTGCGAAGAAGTTTTATTTTAGAACTTGTGAAGAGATTGGGGTTAATGTACAATAAAGTGAAAGTGACATTTGTAAAGATGGTGCGAGCAGAATGCCAGGATCCATTACCCTGATAACCCCACAAACAGACCTGCAGCCTCCATTGGTAAAATGCTGCTCAAATCCTATCAGCATTACTTGGGGGACGCATCACCACTTCGTGGCAAATATCCAGGGGTTTTCACATGCTGCACAAGTTGTTCTAACTAGGACAAGGAGACAACGTTTTACAAACATTGCTTTGGGGCCTAGAACTTTGGAGAGATCCAGACCTGGTTCCTTCTCCTCATTTCATAATCGTGGATAGTCACTGGGGGTCATGAGAAGGGAAATCTAGGTGCAGTCTCTTGGGTTTAATATCCCAGGGATAATGGCTGGTCTGACCGAGGCAGAGTGTTCAGTGAATGTGAACTTAAAACATATGGTACTGTTTCTCTTTAAAGGTAGATAGCTCTATAGTTTGGATCTCTGACAGGAAAATTAAAAAGGCTCTCTGGGAAGGATCTTTCAAGAAGGTAAACCAACGGGGGACAGCATCTGAATGCATTAACCTTTGGTGGTTTCCCATGACCCAGAAGATTCAAGTCCAAATCCTTAGAGCAGCCTCTAGTTCCTTCACCATCTGCCCTAGACTAACCTTGGGCCTTTGCATTGTCCCCAAACAGCATATGTTCAGCCATTTCCACATTGTTCTTTGTTCCCCGATAGCAATGGTAGCCAACATTTATATAGGCTTTTCAAATGCCAAGAACCGGGCTAAGGGCTCTATGTGTTGCATCATTTAATTTTCAGAGCAAGCTCTGAGGTAGACATCCTTATTGTCCTCAGTTGCAGATGAGAAATAAAAGTGTGGAGGTTATAAAACTATGTCGTAAAGCTATTAAGAGGCTGGGATTTGAGGGCAGTGTGACTCCACAGGAGGCCTTTACCCATGTCAGCAGCCTTGCCTCTTTTCTGTATAAGAAATACCCAACATCTTGTACACATTGCTTTCACTGAATAGGATTGATTTTCTTTTTCTGTTGTTTATCTGATTTAAAGACTTCCTTTTATGTTCACCAAGACCTTCAGGATCAAACATGCCCTTCTCCGGATGCCATTTCTGGCCCCTCCAGGCACAATGAGTCGCTTTCTCCTTAGACCTCCTGCCCCGATTGTGCAAATCCACCACACACATTGTATTGCAAAGCGACAACCTCCTCTCATTCATTCATTTGAAGCTTGGCTTTAGAGACTCCCCCAGTGTGCCAAATGTCCAAGAGAGTGAGAAGCAAGTAGGGAACAGCCATGCGGCACTTCAGGAGCAGCTACCCAGACAAGTCTAGACAAGGGCCTAGCTGCCACATTCCTGCCTTCATCATTAACCGCACACACCCCACAGTGACTTCCTTCAACATGTGAGGCAGCGCCTGCCTGTCTGATAACCTGGCTTCCTTCTGGAAAGGATTTCCTCTGGCTTGGGTACATAGCTGGCCTTGCAAGAGTTAACCATGAGGCAGCCCAGATCAGTGGAACATGAGGTTTCCATTACCGTGGTATGTGGACAAGTGGCATGAGCATGGATTATGCGGTAATAAAAACACACTGCACAGAATTTATGTCAGAGCCTTCACTTCTCTTTCCCAGCACAGAGAAACTAGGCCCTTGCTGCTCTGGAGCTAGATTGTAGCAAAAGTTGGAACTCGACCTTTCTCCTAACTTGCTTTAATTCTGGTGGGTGTGCTCATCTTGTCCCCAAACCATATTAATAGGAAGAAGGAGTGCCAGATGAATTCATTCTTCCTCTGGAATGAATCCTAAGAGAACCAGCTAGAATATAGAGAAAAAAAGGTGAGAAAGAGACAGAACAAAGGTCAAGGAGAGAGGAATGTGGGAAAGAGGGGGGAGAGTAAGAAAGAAGAGAAGGCACACACTCAGGACAGTTGGGGAGGTGCTGGTTTCTGAAACCGTCACTTCTGGAAGGAAAGGGATTCACACATAAGGAGAATTCACTATGCAGCAGACAATGTGCTGAACTAGTTATTCATTACTTCTCAGAGGTTTGGACACTTTCAGTAACTTATCACACATTCTACAGGTAATAAGAGCAGTCAGTTTCCAAGCAAGTGCTGTGTGGGTTAAAATATTCTTGCCTCTCTTTATAGTTATGGAGTTGCCCAGCCATGTAAGAAGACAGATTAGCCTCTTATTTTCGGTTGCAGGTAAGTAGAAGTTCTCTCATCATTTCCCTCCCTTAGAGACAAAAGACGGAAAGGACCAGTGGTTAGGACACCACAACCCAGGGATTTTTCAGAAACTCTAGTGGATTCATGGCCTTAGTTATGTGGATTATGTGGATATCCTTTGGAGAAATATTCATTCTAAGGTTCAGAAACTCTTATTCAGAGCACAGTTATATCCTAAGGTCCTACTGTGTGTCAGGTCCCATAATATTGACAATGAAGACAGTATAAATGTGACAGTGTCTTCTTTGCAGAGTCCACAGTCTCTTTAGAGTACCTAAAAGGCATGTTAGCAAAAATGTCTAAGTGACATGATGGTCGTATGTATAAAACTGCGTTTATTCTTTAGGGAGAGATCCATTTAAGAAGCTTAGGGGGAAGGTCAGGTGGAGAAACAGGGCCACTGCAGAGTAAGGAAGCTATGCCCAAAGCCACAGAGAGGGCGAGGCCAAGTTGGAAAATAGAAAGTAGCTAGCTGTGGGCAAATAGAGGTTCTCCATTCTAGCTACTCATAAGGATCACACAGGGGAGATTTAAAACATACGGATCCCTGAGGCCCGCTCCCCAAGGTCTCTGCAAGTACAATCTGAGTAGCGATGTATGTTTTAAAAAGCTCTCCAGATGAGGTTAAGAACCAGGATATAGCTGGGCCACAGTGAAAGATGAGGCTGGAGCCTAAGGAAGAAGACAAAGATGAAAGGCTTTGGATGCCATTCTAAGCAGTTCATACTTCCCCTGTGGGCACGCAAGGATTTTAAACAGGGAAGTGACCTTACTTACAGGAAATGAGTCAGCAGAATGGAGAAGCTTTGGGAGGCTGTGCCTCAGGGGAGATGCTGGCTGCCTCTCCCGCAGCCTGACCACCTCTGCTGATGAAGGCTAGACTTGATTTAACTGTTACTTTGGTGACACAGCTAGAGGTTTGGGTGACACTGGGGAAAACAGTCAGTGATCTGGCAGTCAGGAGACTCTGGCCCTTATTACCTGCTGGTAATAACATGCTGAGGAACCTTTGCCAGATCATGCCCCCTCTGGTCCTCAGCAACCCTCCCCCAAGCGATCAGGAGAGTAAGTAAATCTGTGCTTCTCAATGAGGTTGACAGGGCTCGATTCCTTTGATTTGTTTTTAACCCAAAATGATTTGTGTTTTTGTACTTAAATAGCAAAAACAGAACTTTCTATACATGAAACAAATATAGGTTAGGCAAAACTGGGGAAGGATGAGCCGGGAATTTCAAACAGTTAGTGCTTTCTTGCTTTCTTTGGTTTTTGAGCAGTTATACATTATTTTCCTCACATATTCAAACTCTTAGGATGTTGCTTAGGTCAAGGGGTTCCTCAAATAATCCATTTCCCCCTTATTAGGATCTGTAGGAGTTAGTGACCTGACTGTTCTACTGAGATGGGGGAGGATGCAGATTTGAAAATGTCTTTGTTTTTCCAGATGGCCATCAGCCAAGAGTAGTACCATCTTGGAGAAGGCTCTAATAGACCTTCCTATTTGGGGCATTTTCTGCCCCAGTCCACCCATATAGAGCCCCAGAGAACCTTTCAAAACTTATTGTGATGCACCTTCAATTGTTTCTCATTGCCTAAATTCTCTGATTAGGAACAGTCCTCCATCCTTCACATTCTCCAGCCTCGTCTCCTAACAGGAATAAAAGTGCTCTGAAACTCAGTCATGAGGAATTGTTCCCTCTTTCCAAAGATAACCAGGTTTGTCATGCCTACAGGTCTCAACCTATACAGTTCCTCTCTGGAAAATGCTTTTGCCTTGCCTTCTTTACCTGGGAATCTTTTACTCATTTACAGCTCCAGCCAAAAGGTCGCTGCACTTATTTATTGAGAATCTAGCCTGTGTGCCAGGAAAAATGCCAGATGCTTAGAGGATGAATAAAACAGGATCTTTTAGTAATGATTCTGGACTCTGTACCCCTCTGCAGTTTCTCCTAACTGACATTTTATGGTTATTATTCACATTTCTGGATGTTTCTCTAGATTATAAACCCTTAAGAGCCAGAATGTCTCTTATTTATATCCGTGTCCGTAAGACTGACCACAGCACCTGATATGGACCATGTGGATAGTTCTGAATGAATGAGTGAATGAATGAATGAATGAATGAATGATTAATGTATTTTATAAATTATCAGTGCATGATTCTACCAAGTAGAGTGAAGACTGCTTTAACTCTGGGACTGTCACAGGCTATAACATGGATGTGATGCCTTAGGTCTGTTGGTATGGACTAAAAGCCTGGAAAAGAACTTCAGGGAACACTGATACCTTATAGATAAGAACTGGGACCAGACCGGAGATAAGGCTGGTCTAAAAGGCCAAATGATCAGCAGCTGATCCACATCTTCTAGCTGGCTGCTGGAATAGGCAGCCACAACTGACTGTAAGTCCATCATCCTAGCACCATGCGACCCTCAGTTTCATCAAACTCCACCCATTCAAACATCATGCATCCCTGGCATCATCACCTTGGAGTCCGACCACAGGTTTGGTTGCTTTCCTCCCCTGTCTATTTGATAGGGCCACCTCCGAAGACAGTGCTGATGCAGCAGTCTTAAGGCCTGCACTGACAGAAATCAGGTGTCCTCGCTTCATAAAAGAAACATTAACCGATCTGATGGGAGCTGGAAGCAGAAGTGCTGACGAAGATGTAACTCCCAAGGATTCTATGGGGCAAGGAGAAAGCTTCATTCTCTCCTGATTTAGAGGCATTATTCAGTTTGCTGACAAGACAGAGATGAATGAGAGAAGGCAGGGCAAAAGGCCACCAGAGGAAAGGTCTCAGCTGCTCAGCTGTGGGGATCAGGAGTGCAGGGAACGATAAGGAAGGCTGCTGCCCCTCTAGCCCTATCCCCACAGCACTGTCCCTTCGTCCTGCCTCAGAGCACTCCCACCGGTTTCTTTGCTGGCTTCAGGCTCACTTTGCCTCCACTCAGTCTCTAACTGTTCTCTGTCTAAGCCACCCAACCACAGTGTCCTTGATTAAGATCCTTCTGTGGCCTCCTGCTCTTTGTATAAAATCCAAGTACCTCCGAAGACATAAAAGACCTCCGTAACACCCCCTCCTGCTCCTCAAAAGCAGTCATTTTTCCCTGCAAGAGAAAATTCTGTTTTTACTTACTACAAGGGTCAGAGAACTTCTGATAAAGAACAGACTCAGGAGACAAAGAGGGTGATTTGATGGCAGAAACAAGCCTTCTTTCTGGAAGATTATCTCTTCTGCCCTTCACCCGGCTGCACATGCACCCCATTTCTCTCATGAGAGGCCAAGTCTCTGCAGCACATGGTGACTGAGACACTATGCTCTGTGTCTAGATCCATCTTAGGTGCCATGAACTTAGAGATGAATCACACACAGTCCCTAAGGGGCTGGGGATTTAGCTCAGCGGCAAAAGCGCCTGCCTGGCAAGTTCAAAGTCGTGAGTTCGGTTCCCGGTACCGGAGAAAACCACACATAGTCCCTATCCTCAGGGAACTCACAGTCAGGTGGAGGAAAATGAAGTAGAAACAAACAATTATGTTGAGGCAGCCATCCCAGAAACCTGTTCGATGTGTTCTGGGTAAGCCTTGGGGCCAGGAAACCCTGACTGTAAGGGCAGAGATTGAGGACTCTAGAATTAGGCCTTGGAGGATGATTAGGTTTTCCTAGGAACTGAAAGAGGAGCTGAAAGAGCTTTCTCTGTGTCATACAGGATGTACAGAAAGCAAGGTGTAATTAATTAGAGAACAGGGACAAAGTAAGAGAAGGCAGTGGACACAGGACCTCATTCTCTCTCTGTCTCTCTTTCCTCATTGCTCTGTCTCCCCCCAATGCTACCCACACTGTCTCCTATACGCGGAGCAACTTCCATGTAAAATGCATAGGGAAAAAGGTAGAACCAGCTTCATGCTTAGACCACTGCAGCTAAGGAAATTCAAAGAGTTTCTTTTGCCCTGCTCAGCTTAGTCTGTGTAGATGCTGTAATAAGATACTTCCAAATGGGTGGCATAATGACAGATGTTTTCCTCACAATTCTGGAAGCTGGAAGTGCAAGATCAGGGTGGCGGCACGGTCGGATCTTATAAGGGTTCTTTCTCTCTCTTGCAGACTTCCAACTTAGTATCCTCCTTGCACATTTACTCAGTAGAAAGAGTGAGCTAGTTCTCTCACTTGTTAGAAAGGCACTAATCTCATTATCAGGGCTCCCTCCTCATGACCTAACAACTTTCCAAAGGCCCACCTCCAAATACCTTTGCCTTGAGGGTTAGATTTTAGTGTATAGACCTGGGGCAGGGAAATAAACACTCAGTTCATAAAACTGCTTTGGTGTATATTGATCTGGAAGAAGGACTCAGTTCAGCTTGCTAAAATCATGTGTCCTGCTCCAAGACAATCTTCCGGCCACTTCTGTGAAGGGTGTGTCACAACAGGTAGGACAACATTGCTCATGTGTTGCTCTAGGACAAGCTCGTCTCTGCAATGTCATATGGTCAGAAAAAGGGAGGAGTGGTTTCTCAAAAGAATAAGGACTGTTCTTATCAGAATATGGAGAGGATTTTAGATGGACAAAACTACTAATATCCAGTGTTTCTCTAGCAATTTCCTGATTTTCCCTTTATCTAGTGGACATCCACATGGTATCTCCTCAATGAATGTTTATTGATGATTATTCTGACCTCTCTGAAAGAGGAAATTAATGATAGAGATTACAGAAAATAATAATAAGCTGGCAAACTGGAAATTCAGACACTGCTCTGGAGCAACTCATCCGGAATGAATTTCTTGCTGCCCTTGGTAAGCCTGAGGAGGGAAGACCCTCAAAGGACATATGGAGTGTGTGCAGCTGCATTTGCACCAGGAAGCAGAGCTCAGCTGAAGAGCTGCAGTCAGCATCTGAGAAAGGAGGAGCCTGTCCTGGCTTTGAAGCTGTAGGGGATAATGGAGCCACAGTGCAAGCACAGGGCCTTTTATTGACAGGGTGAAAAGGAGCCAGCTGGGGTTTGTCTATAGTTGAGCTTCAGATTCTGTCCCATACTTCTGAAAAATACCCTCTTTGTTCCTTTGCTGCAGGTGGCACCTGTCAGTACAGGACATGTAAATAGGATAGCAGCCCTGAGTTACTTAAGAGATGCCCCCTCCTCAAATGAGTCTTAGACGGCTCTCCAAGTTCATCTCCCTTGCTGTTTCTTTCTCTCAATCAGAGAATTCAACTGAACGAGGAAGACGAAGGTGGCCACAGGGCTCTGCTTTCCAATAAAGTGCCACTGATTTTTGTTACAAGATGAGAACTTTGCTACAGCCTCCTGTGCCGTACAAATCTGTAAACATTATAGAAAAATACTTTTAAAAATGAGATCCAAAATGAGGTTTCAAACTAAGGAGTTAAAGCCCTCATTGGATCTAGAGACAATGAAGAATTCTTCAAAAGCAGAATGTAAGTAGAATTGATATACAAAGGGAAACCACAACACAGAAGACAAAGAAGCAATTTGATTTAAAAAGTTTACTGTAGGGGTAGATACTGGGGAAAGAGGAGACCCGAGTGCAGGTACCTTGAGGAACACCAATCCAACTTCCGTTCCCTCCCCTGGGGCAGCCCGCCCCAACAGGGGCACTTGCCTCCAGGCAAAAGGAGTGTTGGCTTAGGAACAAAAGGCAGGACCACAGGTGGCTTAGGTAACATGCAGGAGGAAGGAGCCCTGTCGTCCTCCATCCCAGAGCACAAGCCACACAAAGCTAACCAGACACAGGGCACTTCCCAAACCACACTGAAAAGGGTGAGTGTGATCCAGGAGGTGGTTCCACTCCTCCAACAGGTGGTAGGAAGAAGGCAGAGCTAAACAGGGAAACTCAGCTGCAACATTGCTCCCATAATCCACTCTCACCAAATAACTTGAGAAAAACAAACACTATGAAAGAGAAACAGAAAATTCAGGATCCATACCAAGTGTTCAGAGAGGTAAGAGTAAGCAGAACTTGACTTTAAAGTAAGAAAAATTAGCCAGGTATGGTGGTGCACATCTGCAATCCCAGTACTCACAACGATGAATCAGGAAGACGTGTGAGCTTGAGGCCAGCCTGGGCTACTTAGTGAGTTCAAGGCCACCTGAACTACACAGTGATACCTGGTCTCAACAAACAAACAAACAAATAAAATTTTAAAACCCTAAAATAAGAAAAATTATAATCATATAGTGGAACTAACAGAATTCATATTGATAAAATATTAAATAGAGATGATGAAATTTTAACATGTAGCCAATGAATAAAAAGAAGAAATAGGTTAGTTGAATGATAGAATGGATAAAAATGAAGAAGAAATTGACAGATTACAAAATTGATCCCAGGAATTCTCATAGAATATTACAAAAAGGAATAGGAAGTTAAGAATAGTTAAAGAAAGGTTAAGAATCATAGAAAATAAAATCTATCTGTTTCAGAAAAAAATAAATATTTAAGAAAGTAATAGCAGTTCTCACAACTAAAGAAAGACAAGACTCTACAGATTAAAAATGCTCAAAACTCAAACAATGCAACACAGAGAAATTTCAATACCCCAGTAGGGAAGGAGGATCAGAAAATCATCCAGAGAAAGAATAGAAACTTCCTCTACAGAGAAAAATTTAAGTTACCATCAGTTGTTCCTTTGGCTACCTACAAAGTGAAAGGGGGTCCCAGGTGAAAATTACTTCGAGCCTAGAATGTTATGAACAGACAAAATTTCACTGGAGAGTAAAGACAAAACAAGGATCTTTCCAGAGATCTAAGAAGTGAAAAAAATAAGCAACATTCTCTGAAAAAAAATCACCTGAGTATATTTTACAAGAAGGAAAAAATTAAACCAGGAATTACATGTTAGATGTAGGAGCAAAGAGGATACAGGAAATGAGAATTAGTACAAGTTACTGTTGATCCTACTGTGTGGATTGACTGCTTTAAGGTAGGCTGTAGATTGGTATGGATTGAGAGGGAGAGCAAAACATGATGATGTCAAAAGTTCCAATGGCGATTTCCCTGAAAAATATGTATTAATGGCCAATATGCACCTGAAAAGATGCTCAACACCATTAGCCAGTAGGGAAATCCAGGTCAAAACCACAATGAGGTACTACTTGTTATGTCTCACATTAGCTAGGAATTGTTGATGAAGATGTGGAGAGATTGGGACCTTCATACACTATTGGTGGTAATGAGAAATAGTATAACCATTTTGAAAATAGTTTGACATTTCCTCAAAAGATTAAACACAGAGTTACCACGTGACTCAGCAACTGGACTCCCAGGTACAAATGTAAATATGTATATACTTATGTGTTTATATATATGTACACACAGACTTGAATGTTCAAAGCAACATTATTCATGTTGACTAAAAAATGGGAACAATCCAAATGTTCCCACTGTCTATCAGTTGGTGAATGGATGAAATTCTCTACTATTGAATGTATTTCAGTGATGACATGAGTAAAACATCAGTACATGCTACATGGATGATTCTCAAAAGCAGTCTGCTATGTGACATAAGCCTATCACAAATGACCTTGTATTATATAGTTCTACTACTACTACTTAGGGCTGGAAAAGCAAAAGAGAGTTAGACTGGTGGGAGGTGACAGACAGTGACAGTTATTGGCTACAAAGTTTCTTTTTGTGGTGATAGAAAATGTTCTAAAGTTAGATTATTATAATGGTTGCATAACTCTAAATCTAAAATCATTAAGTTATATGGATTAAATGGGTGAAATTTATGATGTATGAATTATCAATAAAGCTGTTAAAATGGAATAATACCCACTAGAAGGCATAAGTGAATAACTTTTAAACAAACAGACTGTATTTTTCAAAAAACAACAAAGAAAAACTGATAAAGACAAGAGCAAGCATGAATTAGATCAAAGGAAAAGCAACTGGAAAAGATGGTAAGTTGAAAACACAATCTGTAATATAAGAGCAAATCAAAAATTAGTAAGTCCCATCAAGATGAATGGATTAACTCACTTATAAAAATAGACTCTCAGACTATATTTTAAAAATCTATTTAATTTTTCTCAAGTGAAAGATAACACATTTTTACTAAAAATAGAGTGAAACACAGCATATTCATAACATAAAAAGTAAAAGTAAAAATAATAGAAAGAAACAAATTATGTGTACTTCTTACTGATAAATGCAACCAAAAGAAATAACAGTTATACATGTAAAATTTAGCTGGAAAATAGTTAAATAAAAGAAATGGAGAGAATTAAAAAAAATCTGAAACAGAATTGCTGTGAAAATCTGAACAAATCTCTCAGTTACAAAATCAATCAAAAAAGTCAGACATGAATTTTAGTAATATATAAACAAGTTTGAATCTAAACAAGACCTCTAGATCACTTTGAAACATACATGCAATCATCACATTTGTCCACAAACAGGGCCACAAATGAAATGTCAACAAACTTCAAAAAGTTAACTGTATAAGCAAACATTTTATTATGCAATAAAATTTGAAGTTAACTTAAAGATGGATTCCCCCAAAACAAACAAGAACAAAACAGGTATCCAAATATGAACACAGTCTATATACACGGATAATTTTAGGTAACTTGTTGATTAACAAGAAATCAAAGTAGGAACTTTTAAATAGAATTGAAGAAATGCAAAAGAGACCACAGGAAAACATATCTAAAATACATTTTTACAAATGCATAAAGAATTAATAAAGCAAAAAGAGAAACGAATGATCTAGCAAACATGTCTAATGCCGTAGTGGTTGCTCTGGCTAGTTTCTCCTGGTGGAGTATGGGATTCTCTGAGGGGCCTGGGTAACTGCTTTGTAGTTGGTATGGGGGGAAAAATGGCATTTTTTAACTAACACCGTACTTGACCTATGAACCAGAGGTTTCAGGTTTCTAAGGGCACTGCAAGCAGGTTAGACTTTTGCCATAATCCCTAAAGAGTGGTTTCTCATTTTTGGCAATTCCTTACACTGTCTTCTAACCTTGAGCTGACCTCCTCAAAACAGACATCAGAATATCCCTCATTCTGAATGTACTGCTCAGCTTTCCTTTCTTTTAAATTGCCTTTGTGGAATGAGAGATTTCGTGACTTTTTCCAGTAGTATAGATTAAAACGATTTGAAAGTGTTGGAAATGGAATATGTACAAAGGAGTGTCTTTTTCTTTCTTTTTTTCCCTACAGACTGGGAGTTTAAATGGGCTTTCAGAGTTTAAAAAAAAAAATGTTTGCAGTATACTAGAGTGTGTAGATTTCTCAATTCGTTTTTTCTTTTTTTTCATATTATTTATAGAAGAAGGACTAAGTCTTCCTGGAAGGCTTTGCCAACACTGTTGGGAGCATAAAGTTACATGACACATATTAATTGATGCCTACTAGGTGCCTGACACTGTAGTAGGGATACTGTGTAAGACAGACAGTGCCTCTGATCTGGAGCTTCTGGTCCTGGTGCACATCTGCCATGGAAAAGTATAATTTCATTGTGGGAAGTGAAAAGTATAATTTCATTGTACAATTTTCATTGTAGAGGAGCACAGATACCCTCTGGGATTAAGGGTGGCCCACCATACCGAAATCTGCATGGAAGGCAGAGACATAGCACAGAGACATAGCACACAATGAAGCAGAAACAACAGTCCTAGGCAAGGCTGATAATGAACCCCAGGAGAATATAATGTTCACAAATTCACCATAGTCTACAGTGTTGAATCTGCCATCCTGGGGGTCTAGAAAATGACCTTACCTTTACTTCTAGAGAGGCCATTCTTAGTGACATTCTGATACTAATTTCACATGATTGATTTTGAAATGCCAATTTTATTACTTTCTTGTGGCCAGAGAGATCCTGTTCTTTATCGACTTGTTATGGGTGTGTATAGATGTACCCCCAAAAGCCTCATGCAGTCATAGGGGGTGCTTTTTAGAGGTGGCTACATCTAGCCTAAATGATTACTAAATCAGTTCACTGATTGGCTTGGTATAGTTCTGGCTAGGATTAAAGGTGTGAGTGTTATACTCACCCTAGGCTGGATAGCCTGCATAAATTACAAGGAACACAAACATGGCTAGTGTGTTCTCACCTGCCTGCTTGCCACA
Organism: Chinchilla lanigera; assembly: GCF_000276665.1. Classification (NCBI taxonomy): domain Eukaryota; kingdom Metazoa; phylum Chordata; class Mammalia; order Rodentia; family Chinchillidae; genus Chinchilla; species Chinchilla lanigera. The sequence continues at coordinate 20,225,095 of NW_004955419.1, read as the reverse complement.
GACTATTTCTCTTTTGTGTTGTCCCTCTACCATGCCACGCTGCCTTGGAGCCAGCCAACTATAGACTGAAACATCTACAAATAAACCTTTATTTGTAGAGCCAAATAAACCTTTCCTCCTTTAAATTTGAGTGTCAGATACTTTGTCTCCAACAAGAAAAGTAGTTAGGACACTACTGCATCATTTTTGGCATTCTAAGGTATCTGGAAATTTGATTTAGACTTCAGAATATTGTTCAAGCCTGGGGATGTAGCTCAGCAGCACAGTGCCTACCAGGCAAGTGCAAAGTCCTGACTTCAATTCGCAGTACCAAAAAACAAACAAAACAAAAAGATCTTTTGCTGGGCATGGTGGCACCAGCCTGTAATCCCAGCACTCGGAAGGCTGAGGCAGGAGGATCGCTGTGAGTTCAAGGCCACGCTGGGCTAAGAAGTGAGCTCAAGGCCAGCCTGAACTGCATAGTGAGACCCTGCCTCAAAGAAAGAACAACTACAGCAACTACAAAAGGATATTGTTCAGAAGGCAGCGGGTATAGCTCAGTGGTAAAGTATTTGACTGCAGAAGGCATGGAAGATGAAGCAAGGTGAGTACTTTTGAAATTTTCAGTTGTGGAGAAATTGCCATACAATAATGACTTCTTAGGCAAAGTAAAATTTAGTTTGTATCTGATATAAATCATTATTTTTAAATTTTATATTATTAATGAATATACATCTGATTTTTATTACTCTTCTGTCTTCTATTACCAGAACAATTATATCTAGTATTATAACAGCAAACAGGAATCATTCTCACTATATTAACTTTCCATATCTGAACTCACATAATCCTTAACACCTCTTTATGAGATGTATATATCCTTCTGTTATTGCTCTTACTTTATAGCTAAGGAAGACAAGTCATGAAAAATTGAAATAAACTGTTCAAAGTCACCCAGGTGTGAAGTGGCAGAGGCAGAATTCAAACCCAGGTTGCCTGTAGGAGCATCTAAACTCTGATGCTCTTATCTGAATTCATGGCTCTTCTCCTAGTCATCTTTAAGGACAAATCCAAACAGTAATTATTTATATAAGTTGTTAGATTTACTAGATCCCAGCTAAGTACAAACAATACGACTAAAAAGAAAAACTTCAATTTTCTTTAAGCTGGCAGTTCTTTTTCTCTTTAAGCCTTAGACCCTCAACTGGGGAAGGAGGAGAATTTTAAAACTCTTGAACTAAATGCAAAAGACAAACTATAATACTTTCTGAAGGTCAGAAAAGGTAGCTCAGGGTTTTAACAGGTCTTATTCTAAAGGGAGAATTTGAGCTCATAAAACATCTACAGAGCTTTCCAGAAGCTAGGCTACTTGTGAATTAGAAGAGAGAAAAATCTCATTCCCACTCATTCCATGAGAATGCACTGCAGTTACAAAGTCTCCAAAGGACTCACCTTGGTGGGAGTAGGTACAGGGCAGCTGGGACAGCAACAGGTAAACACAGGTTCAATCAAGGATCACAGCAGAGTACCTGGTATACACTGAGGCTCAATTAATGTCTAATGAAGTAGCAAGTGATGTTAAGTAATCAAGCCCTCCACTTACTCTTACATGTAGTGACCTTGATTCTTGATTCTTCAAAAACTCAAAGTGTGTGCTTCAGATAACTACGTGTTTTCAATGTGTGTTAATTAGGAAACAAGGAAAAGAGTTGAAGACATGAAAAAGATAAGGCAAGGGTGTGTCAGAGGCACTCAGGATTTTTCCACTTAGTAACAAATCATGTTAAAATTCATCATCATGCATCCATTGTGTTCTGAATTAGCTCTTGAAGCTCAGCTGTCTTTTGAGTTTGCAGTTCTAGACTGATGTGTAAAGATCTGACATTGTTAACATCTGATAGAGAGAGTGAATTAGAATAGAAAGAGCTGATGTGTAGAACCACCTGTGGAAGGGAAGCCTCCCAAGAAGGAATGGTGTGGAGCACCTTCTGGAGTGAGAGGTGAAAATGGATGAACAGGAGTTCACTGAGTTCCTGTCATGGGCTAGAAGGATGGGAGGTCCTGGGGATATAAATATAATCCATGCTTCACTGTTCTCAAATTGCCACCAAATTCTGTCCTGTACTTTCTCTATATACCAGGTGGCATCTCACAGGGGCTTAGGATTATTCTTATGTTGGCCCACCTCTGTACAATGTTTTCATACATCTTCTTCCACCTGCTACCTTGTGAATTGTATCTTCTACTTCCCAAGCTCTCTACAAAATAATCTCTGAGCAATAGCATTTCTTCTGTATAACACCATCATTTCTGTTGTAAGTGTGAGGTATAACTGAGTTACCTAAGGGACCAATGTTCTCTGGAGCCTTCAGCATGATGAGACCTTAGATCTCTACACAAAGTAAGAATGTCCCACTCTTCTGATCTCCTTTGCCACACTATGTAACCTGAAACCCAAAGAAGTTTCATGCAATTCTAGATAAAAATAAAATTCTTCCTTTATATTTTGTGGTAGGCTCTGACAACTGTTTGTGGTTGATGTCAGAGAGCCAACAACTGGGACAACCCTTATGCTCTACTAATTGTCCTGCTCCAGTACATGTCCTTTTTGTTTTTTCAAAGTATTCTCACAAATTGTCCACAGTCTACTGTGAATATTTTGACCCATCCAACTTATAGAACTCTTTATCGCAATGATAAAGAAGACTTCTCTCATTTTCCAAGGGATCTGGAGGACCCCAGATGAATTTGTGTTTCGTTACAACTTCTGTAAACTTTAGGTATGTTGACCAAGAAGAGAGAATTTAGTGGGATGAAGACAACACTACACCAACCATCCAAGGAGTTAAGTTTTCTTTTTCTTTCCCTTCTTGGATCTGCACCTTTACCAGCCATGTAGCCTTCAAGAAACCATTTTAGCTTTCATGTTCAGTATCCTGACTTAAGGAAGGAAATCAAACCTCTTCGCTACCACATAGGAGTGTTGTATGATTGAGAGAGTTCACGCATATAAAAAAGTTCTGTAACAGCAGACTCCACCTGCCTCTAGCCTAGCCAGAGAGTGGGTATTTCTTCTGTTTTCAAAGCACCTGGACTTCCTTAGACACTATACAGACTGCAAGGTATTTGCTTGTATGACTGATTCTCACAGTGGCTTGTTAGTCCCTTGAAGGCATTGTTCTCCTCCTAATTATTTCTGAATTATCTACTTCTAGAGTAGATCTAGTCTCATGACAGTTGTTCCAAAACTGCATGTTGTCTCATTACATGATTGAGTGATTTAAATGCACACATTTGTACCATATTCTGGTGTTCTGAACAATTTTGGCCTAGTTGACAGGATAGGATCATGGAGGTATGACCCTACGGATTATATCTGGTCCTTGGCCCATTCTTGTCTATTGGATTATTTACCTATCATTCGGTTTCTTGGCTGCCTGAGGTGATAAGTTTTCCTCTGCCATATCCTTCCCTTGTGATATTTTTGCCTTGAGACAAGGTAACCATGGATTGACACCTCTGAAACCATAAGTCAAAATAAACCTTTATTCTTTTAAGTCATATATGTCAAATATTTTGTCCCAGCAACAGGAAGCAGACTAACAAACATACTGTGTCCTTGAGTTGAAAGTCTCAAAATAGATAGCTATCATTTTTTCCACCAAATTGACAAATGGGTTAATGCAATTTAAATCAAAACCAAGCAAGTCATTTTGCAGATATAGAAGAGATTAGCCTAAAATATATGTGGAAAGTCAAGAACTAGAATGTCAATTTTGAAAACAATAATGAAGTAAGAGGAATCTACTGGATTTTAAGATGCATTATGTATCTATTATTTATCAAAACTGATATTGCATAAGAGATGAACACATAAATCAGTACAATGAAATAGAAAATCACACACAGATGCACATTTTGTTATATTTTTACAAAAATGTAAAAGCAACTTAATATAAAAATACATTTTAATAACTAGTGCTAGATAGACAAACACAAGGAAGAAAGAAAGAACATCAACTCAAAACTCATACCTTATACAAACCTTAACTCAAATTTGGCCAAGTACTTGTATGAAAAATGTAAAACAACAAAAATTTGAGAATAAAATATGAGATAAAATCCTTGGGATTTGTCAGGAAAAGAGTGTTCTAACACCAAAAGCATGATTCACAAAAGAAAATGTTGATAATTCAGGTTTTGTAACAATTAAAACTCTTGCTCTGAAAAACATCTATGAAAATGATGAAAACAGAAGCTATAGACCAAAAGAAAATATTTGCAAATCACATATGCAACAAAGGACTAGTATTTAGAACATACAAAAAAACCTTCAATGCTCAAAAGCAAAAAGCAGTACGATTACAAAATAAGTAAAAGGTATAACTTTACAAGAAGGATGTCTTTTACACATAAAAAGATATTCAGTGTTGACAGACATTAGAAAACCTAGCACCTGGAGCTGGGGATTTAGCTCAGTGGCACAGCATCTGCGTGGCAAGCGCAAAGTCGTGAGTTCAATTCCCAGTACCAGAAAAAAAAAGAAAAAGAAAACCTAACACCGGCTGGGGATATAGCTCAGGGGCACAGCGTCTGCCTGGCAGTGTGAGGTCATGAGTTCGATTCCTGGTACCAAAAAAAAAAAAAAGAAAGAAAGAAAGAAAAGAAAACCTAGACTAAATGCATGGAGGAGGTATCCATAGAAACTGGATAAGTCACACCTTGCTAAAGGAAATGTAAAATGAATGGTAGTGAATCTCTAAAAAAGAATTTAAGTGTTTTAAAAGTAAATGTCACTACCACACAACCCACAACTGATAGTCTTGTGCCTTTATTCTAGAGAAAAGAAAATTTATGTTCATATTAAACCTATATTAAAATACTAATAATAGCTTTGTTTGTCATAAGATGAAACAATCTAGATATTTTTCAGTAGCTGATGAGTCAAACTGTGGTATAGCCATACAATATAATATTATCTCAGTCATAAAAAGAAATAAACCATCAGTATTCATATAGCAACTTGGGATGAATCTGTAGAGTTTTAAATCCAGTAACTAAAGACAATTCCAGGTTACATACTATAAAATTCCATATATTATATTACTATATTATACTAATCATACTATTATTTTACATTATGCTACTTATTTACATTATATTCTTGATATGTAAGATATTATAGAATAGAGAACAGAAAAGTAGTTTCCAGTTAGTATGGATGGGAAGGTGTGTGAACCCATTATCATGGGCATGCTTTGAAAAAGCAACATGAATGACCTTTGTGCTGATTAAAATAAAATACTCTCTATACTTTTGCAACAATTTTAATATCCTTGTTGTGATATTTTGTTTTACGTGGACTTATCATTAGAAGAAAATGAGTAAACTGTTTATTAAATGTCTGTGTATTATTTATTGTAAATGTAAGTTCACAATTATCTCAAAATAAAAAGGTTAATTTGAAAAGCTATGTTAGTTTGTCTTGATCCCGTATATGTATCTGATGTGTGAATTTTATAGTTACTTAGTCAAATACACTTAAACAACTCTTTAGAGCTATTGACAAGAATAGCAGTACTGTAAGATAATTTTTGAAGAATTTGTTTACATTTGATATTGGATCTTTTTATTCATGTACATGGTATATCTTTCATTTATAGCTTTTGGAAAATTATTTTAAAGTTGTATCTATGAAGGACTTATTCTGGGTATTATTTCCATTTCATAATGTTTTATACTAATATTTTATGATTTCTGGTATATCAGAATAAGATTGATTTTTATATTTTCTTTTACCCAGATCATTTTTTAAACTTTTTATTAAACCTGATCATTTGTAGATTCCTTGTATTTTTAATATAGGTGAAAATATCATTTGTTCTCTAACTATTTTTTCTCTGATTTTATGATGTAGGGCATTTACTAAAATGTTGACGAGGTTAACATTAATAATACATATTTTTTTCTTGATCCTGCATGCAAAAGAAATGCTGCTAATTGCTCACCATAACAATTTTATTTGCTGTAGAACAAGATAAAAGAGGGAAAATCTTAATTATCTAATAAATAGGAAAAAAGAAACATTATTTAATAAATAGAAAAAATGAAAGTAGTTTTCTGAAGTTAGATGAAGGAAATGGAAAATGAGTGCTGCAGTGATTCTCTGTGAAGAAAATGTTTAAGCAAAAGGAGGACTAATTTTAGTAATTAAAAAATACTTCAAAGCTTATGTTCTCAGACTGAAAATAAATGCACTTTGAGAAACTAATTTTTTATGTATAAATGCTTCAATAATCATTATATTATAAAAGATGAATGCACAGACAATCTGGAACTTTCTATATTGTGTAACAGAAAGACTAGTTCTGAAAAATCAGCCCACAAAAATGTAATGGATTCAATGCAGTCTTCTAGGTAGGTAATTCTACCAGTACTGCACCTTCTTGTGAGACAGATATGTCAGGTAGGGTTCTTCCAGAGAAGCAGAATAAGTAAGAAGATATGCGCTATGGGATTTATTGCAAGGGATCAACTTATAGGATTCCAGAGACTGGCCAGCCAAGTTTGAAATCCATAGGTTAGGCCATCAAGAAGGGAAGGATGAACTCTTGAAGACAAACTGAAGCTATAACTCACAGGTGGAATTTCTCCTGAAAACTCAGTTCTGCTCTTAAACCTTTCAAATAATTGACTGGGAACTCCCCTCTCTCTAGGAGATTATTCTCTATTTAAGATTGTGAATGTTAAATTATTCTCTATTTCAGGACACTTATAAAATACCTTTTAGCAGCCTTCACATTTGTGTTTAATTGAATAGCTGGAGACAATAGCCTAGCCAAATTAACACATGGACCATCAGAATAGGTAAAATTGCTACGTATTGTGAAGACTGTATATTGTACATTGAAGAAAGCAATTAGAAACCACAGCCCGATGCCAAAATTTCAATTTTCATACATAGCATCAGCTAATTTGTAATCTTAAAGCTGCAGACCTCTGCAAAAGAGTACAAAACAGTATGAATGATATGTTCCATGAGATCACCCGTGGGATACACCTTATGCAGAAAAGGCAACATGGAACCTGGCAGAGGCAGGAAGTTATCACGAGAGGTCATTGGGGCAGTTCTCCTTGGATCTGATGAGCAAATTTCCAACTGTCAGTGCCAACAGACAAAAGGAAATATCACATTCCCATAAGTGATAAGGACACCACAGTAGCGTATGTGGGTAAAAACAGCAGCAGAGAATGAGGCTTTGAAAGGGTAGCCTGAGTCTGTGCTCCATACGACTTTGTGTGGTACAAAGAGGAACCTACATGCACTTCTGTAAATAAACAGGAAGTCAATCAGATTTTAATTTAAGGAGAGAGACCATCCACTGTGGGATCAGGTAAATAAGAGGAAGTGCACTGAGAGTTTTGTCAACATAAATTTCACCCCGTCATTTCATACTACTTCTTTCCTCACCCCCAAGAACTCTCACTGTTTTAGAATCTTCCAGAGGCAAAGAAATTACAGTCCTGTCTATGAATGAATATTAGTTCTGTTAAAAGTGAAACAACAAATTTCTAACAAAAGCGGCACAGTCTTGGAGATATGTGATTGGGGCTGGGAAGGAGTATGCAGTGATTCCACGTGTACTATTGGGCAGATAGGAGCGTGACAAATGTGCTCGTTGTGGCCTCCCACTAGTCTCTGGGGACCAATAAATTCAACTGCCTCAGTTCCTCTGGTGTCTGTGTTTCGGTGAAGAGAAAGAGCATTGAATTTTGATATGAAATAAACTTGGTTGATTCAGGGTTTTTCACTTATTTTCTAGATAACTCAAGAAAATCCCCCCACTCTGGGTATTATGGATTGAACCTAGGCCCTTCACACTGAGTTACTCACCAATCTTTTAAAAAAATTATCTATTTTGGGACAAGGTCTTGCTAAGTTTAACTGCGATTCTTCTGCCTCAGCCTCCTAGAGGGCTGGAATTGCTGGTATGCACTACTGTATTTAGCTTGGACAAGTCTTGAAGCCCATTTAAATATCTATTTCTTCATCTGTGATGAGATAGTGAGATAAATTAGAGGACTTACGTCAGAAGGTTGAGGATTAAAGGCAGTAATGTACTAAAACAAGACTCAATGAATTTAAGATCCATGTGCATTCTATACATTTTGCCTATGAAATGGCATTTTGGCTTTGAGCTTTGACGTTGAACCAAAGACTGTTAACTGCCTCCCACAACATCCATTCTTTTCCTCCTTTGCACCAAATTTCTAATTTTTAGCTAGTCCCATGATGCCTATGGAATCAAAACCATATTCTCAGATTCCTTTAAAGCTAGTTATAAATTTCAATTAAGTTCCTACAAATTATATATGAGTAGCGGTGTTAGTGACATACAGAAGCTTCTGGAAAACTCACTTAAAGGATATTTGGCCCAGAGAGTAGGGGTGATGGCTGGAGTTGAAGTAACTATCTTTGCTGTGAAGTTGAGGACCACTCCTCAGGGTAGGTGGAGCAGTGAGATGCCAAAAGCTTCAATTGTTGAAGATGATGGAGCAGACAGGTAAGGCCCCTATCTATGCTTCCAAATTTCCTTCAATGCAAGCAAAATGAATTTCTGTCCTTTCAACCACTTTTTCAAGTTACTTATAGCTCAACCTAATACCAAGACAGCAATAGCCAATCCATAAATTTAAAAGGCAATAAATTTTGAGGTGTACCCTGTAGTGGGCCGAATCAGAGGCCATAACAGATTGAACGACAGAGAAAAGAACCCTGAGCTTTGATTCAGGGGGCCTAGGTTTGACTCTTGCCATTTACTAGCCAGGGGATATCAATATGCTCCTTCATTTTCTGATTTTTACTCTCTCTGCTCTCTTGAAAGTAGACAAGGCACTTACCTGACTATTATGCTTTCTTTCAGCTCCAGCTTCCCAAGGCTTTCTCATTTTCAATACGCTGGATGCATATTAATGAATCTTTCTATTTTTTCCTTAGATTAATGTGCATAATAGCACGTGATACAGGTAAATGAATAGCGGCATTTTCCTGGTTTAAGGCAGAAGTCAATTCATAAACATTAAACTGCTTTTGTAGAAGTTCCAGGACTAGAAGTTGTAAATTTGACTGGAACTCCTCACTGAGGGCAGAATGTAATTGAAGTTGCAGAGGAAGAAAAACAGAACACACTAGAGGAATTTGTTAGAGAGGGAGATGAATGCCGAAAAGAAGGAAGTCTTGGAAGAAAACACTGGAGAGACACAGTAAGAAGATAAACCCCTCCAGTGAGCTCACAACCACTATTAGGTGAGTGGTGTATGCCGGGTCTCCTCCTTCACACTTTTTTCGAAATGCAAAAGATTTGTTCTTGGTGTTCAGAAATTATTCTGATTTCAGGTAACCTGATTCTTTTCAATAACGAAGGCCATTCATTAAATGTGTAACTAAATAGGATTCCATTTTTTAAGTCTTGCTAAGCTTCTCATATAAAAATAGTCACAGTTCAGAAAAAAATACGTTTTGTCGGAACGAGTGTATAAATTCTGGGTGTATAAACCACAGCCAGCCTAGAAAGGCCTATCAAGAGACATCTGCAGGCAGAAGAAAGAGAAGTCCATTTTAGGAGCCTTGGTGTCTCTGCTCTCCTATTTCTTAACACAGAAAGTCTCAGTGAGCAACTGAACGTAAGCATCAAGGTGTGTGCCTGGGGAGGTGGTACTGGGGGTTGAATTTAGAACCTTCACACTGAGCTACATCCTCAGACATCCTTTTTATTTTTTATTTTGACACAAGGACTCACTAAATCTCTAAGTTGCCCAGTTTGGGCATGAACTTGTGATCCTCTTGCCTCAGCCTCCAAGAGTGCTGATGTTATTTGCACGTACCACCATGCCGGGCTCTAAGCTTCAAATTTAAAAAGACCTAAATGTGGCTAGTGGGGCATCCGTTCTTGTGGAGCTGGTACCAGAAGATGGAAATTTCAAGATCAAAACCCAATTCCTCTTTTTAGGATCATAACTGAGAAGTGAGTGAAGACAGACAGTGCCCAGGGCATAGAGCGGTAGAGCCTGGCTGTGAAGCATGAGTTGCTGCTCCCCCTCTCTCACAGCCTATGCTCACATCAGACATCATTCATCAAGTGCCATGAGCTGTACCTCTGAGTGTGAATGTGTTGCACAATCTTTCTAACCATCATGCTCCAGGCAGCCATTATCAATTGATTGGAGAGAAAACGTGCAGTGAAACAGTTTGCTCTCCCTGGCCCAGAGCATTTTCTGAATGATGGAACAAGATGCAATGAGGTTTATTGAAACAAATGTCAGAAAAATGGACCCAGGAAAGACAGCTGTCTGCTGCAAAGCAAGGAAGAAAGTAAATGCAAAAAAAATTGTGGTGTTATTGTCCCGTAGCAGGAAAAGACAAGTGATGAATGGGATTAGGTAAAGCTGCAGCTACCATGGACTTAAGTTTGACCATTGTTGCCTAAGAGAGGAAGTGCTTAGACCTGACAGTTGGGCACCTGCAATGGCTATGAGACCCAGGACAGTACCCACACTGTGGACAGGCAGCCCTGATGCACTACCTGAAGTATCAGGTCCCTGGAAGTGGGTACATTATGGTACCATACAATACAATAAATGCAGCGACACAAGTGAGCCATGAGTCAGTCACATCTGATTTCCACCATGTAGAGTCAGTTCTATATACCTGTGTGTCCTGCATGCATAATTTCAACCAAGTACACATAGAAAATATTCAGGAAAAATTATCTGTATTGAACATACGTAGACACGTTTCTTACCATTGTTCTCTGGGAAACAGACAATGAACTATTTACACAACAGTTACATTGCATTAGGTATTGCAGGTAGTCTGGGAATTATTTAAAGTCCTCTGGAAAGTGTGCATAAGTTATAGGTTATATTCAAACAGTATGCCATTTTATATAAGGATCTCAAGAATCTGCATATTTTGGTTTCAACCTACATATCTACTAAGCTACAGATATACTAGTTTTGGAGCCTTAGGCAGGTTATTATTTAACTCTCTGATACCCATTTTTCTTAATAGATGATTAGAATTATACTGTATCTTTCTTAGTATAGTATAAAAATCTGGTATACAGTAAGTGCTTAATATGTAGGAAGCATCACTATTCTTTTTCTTGACATATCTCTACATCTGGAGAAAGCAGAACAGCAGGATTCAAGGAAATAAATGATAAGAGCCTAAAGTAATATGAGTTAATCCACTAAGACTTCACTTTATTGGGATCAGACCATCTGAATTGATGCTGGCTTTAGTCTTTAGAGAACTGGTTTATTTCTGGTTAACTTTGCACTTTCAGCCATTCAGGGGTTCCAACTGAAAAATCCATGGTGGTTACTATGCCTAAACTTGACTTTCTCTCTCATCAAGCCTATCAGACTGCTGAAAGTCAGCTGCTAAATCTTATCAGTGCCATGTGTGAGTTGGTAAACCCCTCAAAGGAGAAGCCATCACAGAAGGTCCCTGAGATCCCTTTCCTTGAAGATCCAGGACCTGCTAATCCGGGCTGTCTTAGTAGCTCTCCTAAGCTTACAAACAGACTATTTTTAAATATTTGTATCCAGGACACTAGTAATTCTCAACAAGAGCATTAGTTCTAAAAGCTAGTTTGCCACTTTTCTAAGTGGAGACAAGGTCAGGCATGATATCGCATGCCTATAACCCCAGCACATAGGGGGGCTGAGGCAGAAGCTACGCAAGTTTGAGCCAAGCCTGGGCAACTTAGAAATTTAGCAAGACCCTGCCTCAAAATAAAAATGAAAAGAGAAAAGGGCTAGGTTTGTAGCTCACTGCAAAGACCCTGAGTTTAACCCCCAGTACTGAAAGACAAAAATATGGAGATAAGTCCTTACTTTTTAAACTATATGTCTGAAACAAAATGACCACTTAAAAATTTCCCTTTAAGTCATTTGAGAAACAAGTATTGAGTAAAAAGTTAAAGGTGACAATTACAATAACTGATGTTAGTTTAGCCCCATATTACCATAGAAGAGGCTTCAGTATGTTTGTGTCTGACCTTTTTGCAGATGACTATGAGAGTATCTTTTTGATTCCTACAAAGGATCTTTGCTGGACTCCCTGCTTTTGTCCCTCACTACTCCATTCAAAACCATTCTTCCTACTCAAGCCTGAAACCTTTATAAAACACAGAACTTGTCATACCCATCTCTTGATTGAAATCTTTCTACGGATCGTAGACTAGTAGAGATTTTTTTCCAACTTAAAGTGTCTTCAAGAATAAAGAAAAAATATTCTCACAAATAATAGATTCAGAGTTAACCAGTTTGAAAGATGTTTCTTTCCAATTTAGTGATGTCAGAGCCCTGAATTGATTTCTCTGAAATTCTTTTATCTTTCTATCTCTGAGCACAAGATGGCTGCTATGGCTCCTAAAATTATAATTGCACACACTGAAAGAATTGAGAAAGTGCTGTCCCTCTCTTTTTATCTTAGAAGCTCATTCTCTTTTGCTTCTTCATTGGCCAGGCATAAATCACATGACCTTTTCCTTGCTGTAGCTGTGTCTGAAACAGCATCTGGGATGTTTAGCCTCCACACTGGGGATGACCTGTTGGCATGAAGGAAGTAGGCGGCTGCGAAAGGGCAGCAAAGAATAATGGCTGCCTTTAGGTGAACATTAATATCTGCCCTGTGTACACACTTTTTTTTACATGATAACATCTACACTTCTTATCATGATGTGTAAGCAATTCTTTCAGGTTCCAAGAAACCTGTGCCATAATTAGCATTTATTGAAGGATATATGGGGCATAAAGGTACTCAGAAAACCAATTCAATGGCCCTCAAAGATAATTAGACCCGAGTCAGCCTACAGAGCAGCTGTGTGCTTCTTTAGAGCAGGCGAGTCAAAGCGAGGCTCACAGCCCTAGACATAGGCACTGCGGTGTTGAACCAAGCCCTGATTCTCCTCTCCCCAGTACTAACATCTCTTGACCACTTCCTTTCCCTCCTGGGTCCTGACCACCGGCTTGTGGATTTAATATTCACACTTCCAGGGACAAGATCTGACAGGCTAGTTTCCTTCCTAAGGAGGCCCATTCCATATAACCTATGAGATTCAACTCAAGCATAGCAGGAAGGGATTGTTGACCCTTTGGGGGACCTCACTTTATGCTTCCTGGGTTCCTTTCCTTGCTTTACACAGAGCCTACATCTCTCCTATAGTTGTCTCTCACCCTGGGAAGCTTATCTGAATAGGGATCCCTGAGTTCTTCCTCAGAGTCACCAACTTTCTGCAGTAGGCAGGAGTGGGCTCAGGTGTCCACCTCTCGGTGTGCATGATTAGCAAGGAGCAAACAGGCACAACAGTTCTGAAATGTCAGCCCTATTTCTTAAGTGTCCATATTCCAAGTTTTATTGTTTCTCCAAAACAATTCTACACAGTTATTATTAAAACCCTGATTTCATGACTGAAGAAGCAGAGGCCTAGAGAGAGCAAAGACATGCAGCAAGTCAGTAATGAAGTCAAATTCAAGCTCAGTTCTTTTTTTATAACAGGATTGCAATATATTGCCTCAAACTCATGATTCTCCTGTTTAGCATCCTGAATAGTTGGGATTACAGTTGCACACCACCCTGCCCAGCCTTAAAGCTTCACTTGTGTCGCTTCAATTCTGTCTGTTCTGGAGCACCTGCTCTTTTATTGTCCCTGGCCACCTGGCTACTGTTTGGCACCCTGGCACCCCAAAGACCTTCTGTCTTATTTTTCTCTCACTGCTGAGACAAAAATCTAACAGCCAAAGTTAAAGGAGGAAAGGTTTATTTAGCTCACAGTTTGTAGACATTTCAGTTCCTAGTCAGCCGGCTCCAAGGCAGGGCAGCATTCCAGAGGGGCATCGTAGAGGAGAAACAGTTCATGGCATGGCAGGCAGGAAGGCAAGAAGCAGCCAAAGCAGCGAGTCTGGCTTCTTTCTGTCCTTTATATTCTATTTAGGCTACAAATCTATTGATTGATGTCACCTATCTCCAGGGTATGGCTTCCATTATCCAAACCCTTAATCTTAGTATCACACTCTTAATCCCCATTCATACACCCTAATCTAGCCACCTTTCAAACTTCCTACCTATGACTACATGAGGCTTTGGGGAGATGTCCTGACACAAGCCATAACCCTTCCTCTCCATTCTTTAGCAAAGCTGGGTCAGGTATGGGTCTCAAATAGCTACTAAGAGCAGAAGTAAATGGCCCCATCTTTAGAGGGCTCTGACAGAGCCTCAGTGGTTTTCCTCTAAAGAACCCTACTTTTGCTAAGAAAGTGATGGGGTCTCTTCAAACAAGGTTTCTAGAGTGGTTAGTTTGAAAAGGAAACGATGAAACATAGTGCCAATCTCTCTCTAGCTCCCATCCCTTCTGAAATCACAGGAAGTTCTTTGAAGATCCAGTTCTTTGAAGATCCAAGATACCGTACCAGCATCTTGGCTTTTCTCTCAATCAAAATGATGACATGGTAGGGAGAAATGGTCCACAGACCATCAAGTGAGTGTAGAGAGACTGCCCAAGGTGCAAGGAGATTGTGGTGGATTAGTTAATGGTCAATTTGTGTGGGAATGCCCAGGTGTGCTGAGCCAGGGTGGCTTGGGGCATGGAAGACCCACCTGAAGATTGTTGTCAAAGTAGCATAAAAGGAGAACAGGAGGGAAAGAGTATGTGCTGCTGACTTCTCAAGAGAAGCTTTGTTGCAGCTGATTTCCAGATATGAACTCACTCTTCTCATGTGGGAGGAGCTCAGGTCTTCACTGTCATTGGGATGGCTGCTGTTCTCTTCAAGGGAGCACTGATCTTCACATTTGTTATGAGCATTGCTTCCTGGCTCAAGTGCAGATTCCTCTCTCAGCTTGTGGCACAGATCCTTTAGCCTTTTGATCCAGATTCTCTAGCCTCTATCATCAGCTCTTGGGATTTTTGGCATAGACCTTTCAGTCTTTGTCATGAGACACTACTATGCACTCTAGGCCTCTGGCTGGACTCATGGGGAACATCACCATGAGATCCAAGCACTTTGCTGGATTCTTTGGATCTCTAGCTCATGTATGGATCTCTTGCACACTTCTGCATTTGAATTTTTGGGTGAATTTTATAAGATAATTTTATAAATGTCAGTGTCCTGTATTAAATCAGTCCTTTGAAAACTTTGACTACAACAGGAATAAATAAGGAAATACCCAGAAGTGGGGATTTCCATATTGTGGAATTCTGGATGTCTGATTTCAAATCTAGACTTTGCCACTTAGCGGGAAAATTATGTCTCTAATATGAGCTGTAATTTGTTTTCCTGCAAAATGCACAGAAAACCACAGCCAGAGATTCTGTTGTTGGGATTAGCTGAGATTCTCGATTTTAGTGTGATATGTTACTTACCTGGAGATGGAAACAACCCACTGTCCTACTCCAGAGGCCCTTGTGTGGCCACAGCTTGCCCACCCTCCCATACCTGCAGCCCTGGCTGGCCCTGGCAGAGAATCTAGCATTTTGTAGGAATGGCTCAGGATGAAGGTGGCTCATTTTCCACACAACACACTCTTCTGGAGAAACCAAAGCAGACTGGAATACATCAGAGGAGCCCTCAAAGAGCTGAGCTGGCACAATGGTTGGAACCTAGATGAAGATTCTCAAAACCCTAATCCTGCCCTAGATCTTCCTTATGCACTCCTTTAGCATCTGTATGCACCTCTGTCGCTTACTTTAAAACCTATAAAACAAAAACAGTGGGCTCTGTCCCATTCTGTAGCCAGAGTTATGTAGAAAGTGAGCAGCACTGACAGCGACTGTGTATGTTTGGTCAGTTTAGTACTTTCGTTTGGAGGTACTTTCGTTTGGAGGAAGAGACTGTCATTATCTTAAGATGTTACATCCAAATATAACAATTATACACAAGTAAATATGTAAGTGTGAAACATAGAGTTCAATGACTTTCAAAAAGAGAACACCAGTCAAGAGATGAGGTACCGCCATAGTTGCAGCACTCCAGAATCTCTCTCAAGCTCTCTTCAGGCACTACCTGCTGTCCTGGCTCCTAAAGCATAGAGCCCTACTTTTTAATAGTTTAAATCATACAATAATCATCATAATCATAATCTTCTTTTATACTGAAACTTCTGTTCATGAGATGATCCACATTATTGCATGTAATTGTAGTTTATTCACTCATTTGTCCTACATTATTCCTTTATGTGACTATTCCACCATGTATTGATCCATTGTAATATTGATGAGTGCTTCCAACTTGGGGCTACTGTGAATAGTGCTGTTATGAATATTCTTCCATATTCATTTCTGTTGAGCTTCCCTGCTAGGTCAAAGTTATGTGCATGTTCAGCTTTAGTAGATATAGACAGAGTTTCTGAAAGTGTTTGTACTAATTTACATTCTCACCAGCAATCTAGGAGAATAGTTGATTGTACCTCATCACTGACAACATTTGGTATTCTTCTTTGGGTTTTTAAAAAATTTTTCACTGTTATTTTTAGCCCTTCTAGTAAGCATACAGTCATCCCAGTGACTTTTACCAAGTAGAATCTGTTGTCTGAGTAAGAATGAGTCCTTTCCAGGTTTCTCCAAACTTGTAGTTGTTATCATCTTCCACACCACCACCTCACGTCTTTATGCTAGGTGCCATGTCTCTAAAGGTAATTGGGCTTGAAATTCCTGACATGTGCTTTCTCACTGGAAACAAATTATATTATCATTCCCATCTTGCTACAGCAAAACCCAAGTAACTGTCCCAATGTCATATAACAAGAAAGTGACAAGAACATGTGGCATCAAAGGCTGGACTTACCTTCCAACATACCTGATCATTGGCTGTGGAGCAATGCATGGTGGTACAAAGCATATTTTATTGAGAAAGCTGGGTTCTAATTGCTGAGTTAACTTCTGACTTGCTGTAGAAACTTAAGTGAGTTAATACGCTCTTCTGAAGCTCACTGTACTTCATTGTAAAACAGGAATGGGAAGACAGCATAAAGGGATATATGGTGGACTTGATGAGACCACATTAAGTACAAGTGCCCAGTGCCTGAAAAACAATCACTGTAAATTAGACTGTAATGGAAGATGAAGATGTGAGAATAGGTTCTGAAAGCTACGCTGATGCCCTCCAATTCTGAACAGGCAGTGAGAAATCAGGAAACTTATTGGCCACCATACAGAAACTTTAAGGACTCTCTTGTAGGACTTGTCAAGTTAGACTGAGCAAGGGAAGTTACCAAGCACAGTGAGAAACCCTAGGTGTGATCTCTCTGCTGAGGAAGAAGGACTTGAGGCACAGGCGTGGTACAGAAGGTAAATGCACCCTTAGGGACCCCATCACGGGTGCAGGTTGACACCAAGCTAATGGGGATTTGCAGAGGTGCTGCCACGGAAGACAAGGAGACAGTGAGGCTTTTCCATGCTGAGTGGTCAGTGCATAAGGAGTCAGGAAGATCTCAGGTGCCCTTGTAAGGGCCTAAAGAGACAGTATGAAGTTCCCTGTGGGGAATGACTCATATTGACATCCCTATCTTCCTTTCGCAGAGTCTCAGAAGTACAGCAGAGAACAGGCATCTAACAGCCAGGTGAAGAAAAAGACAGATGAGGGAAGGTCACCAAGGTCCATCCATTGTGTTTAGGAGGAAAATGCAATCTTGTATAAAATGTGTCCTATTTTGATTTGCCTGAACATGGAAAGAATGAAAGTGGAGACCATGAAAAGTTATTGTAAAATAAAAGAAAGAAGAAAACATATCACTCAAGATTCAGAAGAGCCTATTTTCAGAAAGTTTACTAAAGTAAACAGAAAAATAAGGAGAACCTGTCTTGAGTTTAAAATGTTAACTAGCAAAGTTTTTGCTAACATATGTATAGAGTAATTTTTAAAAAATCTTTAAAAGCTGAAAATGAGGAATAATATATGAAAATACGAACAATATTGACTTTATCAACCACACAGAGATAGAGTAAGGAAAATGTATGCAGATTTAAGTGCATAATACAGACCAGTATTGCTTCTTAAAAAAAGGCAAAAATAAATAAGATATCCTGCATTTTCCTCATAGTGTTACTTAGAACAAGAAATTGAGCATCTGTAGCAAACAGAAAAATGGACAGCATCTCTTTTTACTCTGTACTGTATTAAGAATCATTCAACACTGCATTCCTACCCCCTTTGTTCACCCATGTTGGCCAACTGCCCATTCAGCGAAGGAAGCAATGGGCCAGAAACAGGCAGGATGGACAATGGATAGGAATGATAGCAGCACTGCATGCTGGGAAATGCAGTCCCTACAAATGAAGGACTAAAGCCCTGGTTGGGAAAGACAAGAGCCCCAAAGTGAAGGTAAGAACTACAGTCTAGCTATGAGCAGGTTAGAGAAGGAGGTCTTTATTGAATTTTGCATAATAGATTGAGGAAACTACCCATGTTTCACCCTGAACCTGATGAATGGGCTTTGACGGTTGTCTCTGTGCTTCGGTTCTTCCATCTGTAGAATGAGGATGATAGTACCTACCTAAACAGTACAGTCAGGTTGGAGATTAAAAGAATTCATGTATGTCAAGTGTTTAGGCAAACATGTCATATAGGTCTCATAAATATTATTTTAGAATCTTTTTATATATCTATCTTTGCAAGAAGCAAGGAGGTTCAGTGGAAGAAAAAATATAAAACTGCTAAACAGAGGTTACTCTATCTGAAGATAAGGATTTCATACATCAGTAAAATTTCCATAAAATTTTAGGAATCAACAAAAGCACTTTAAAAGGAGAACAAACAGAATGTAACAACATGGGAAAATGCTCTCAAACAAATTGTGCTTTAAACTGAAAGAATTTATTTTTACTATATCACATGCATTTTTCTCAATGTACAGTGGATTGTGTTTTAATCCAAAGTTTAGAATTTTAAACTAGTGAAGCAGGTAAGAAACTGACCAGTAGATTGGCAATTATGGCCTTCAGCTGGCCCACTAGTAATAAGTATGAAGAAGGTCTGCCATTCTTACCACACCGCAGCAGAAGGGGAACCAAGAACAAGCCATTCTTCCTAAGGTCAGCAAGGCCCATCCATGCCAGGGACACTAACAGCAAAGAAAATAAGTGTGCACCTTAGGGATGAGAAAGACATAACCCAAAGCACGCTGGTTACGTTATGAAGGGATGTGCATAGAGAAAAAAAGAATAAAACAAAATATACTGATGAATAAAAGAATGGGAAGAATAAAAGAAGCATACTTCTGCAAATAAATCCTCAAAATAACCAAAAATTATTTAAATGCAGCAAGAGGAATCTAGTCTAATAAGACCATATATCTGTATCTATATATTCTTATTATTCATGATTCTGTATTCACAAATTCCCCTACCAGCTAAAATTTATTTGTGACCTGAAATTCAATACTCAGCAGTGCTTTCACAGGCGCTCACACATGAGTGACAAAAAAATTGGCTGACTGACTTGCACGTTGCCAAATGAAGTCACACAAGCCAGTGTTCCGCCTTCCTGTCACAGTGCCCATACTGAAAACAGTTGTGGTTTTTAGTGGTGCCTTTAATACCATGTTTTTCACACTATTTGTGCTCTTTTCTGAGTAATTTCCTTGTTTAAAATGGAATCAAACGTAGTACTGAAGTGCTGTTTAGGGTTCCTAAATACAAGGAGGTGATGGTGTGCCTTTCAGAGAAATATGTGTGCTAGAAATTTCATTCAGACATGCGATACAGTGGTACTGGCCTTAAGCTAAATGTAAATGAAATATAGATAACATAGTAATAATGTGCCATTCATTTTTATGAAGTAGGTATAAAAATTTAAAATGTATGTGTGTGTGTGTGTGTGTAAGATGTCTTTAAATACAAACATACACAAAACAAAGTTATGTACTAACTGATTTATGAAATGTTACAACCAGGAACCTAGTTCTGAATTTTGCCTAGGGATAATGATTCATTTTTCACTAATTCAGTGTTTCTGTTGATTTAAGAATGTGTAAGCCCTTCAAAAAAGAAGGATACACTCTGTCTATGAGGAAGATAGATATTTAAAGTATGGTAATAGTGCAACAATAGTTGATGGACAAATTAAGGATATGAAATAGTTTATTTGGTTTACTTTATTGTAATATAATGTCATATAGTGATAGATTGTACTGTATAATGCTGTACAACACACAATACTAATAGCATACTATAAGAATATTTGGGCACAGAAAAATTCTTGTGAATATAATAAGTGCAAAGAAGATGGAGACTTCATGGGTATTGAATAAGCTGACAAAATAATTGGAGAAACATCGATGGGTATTAAGTTATATAGTCTGTGTTTTACAGCTGTGCTTTAAAATCTCTGAATTGCTAAAGAAAGATGTTAAATAACAGATATTATATATATATTGCTAAAGAAAGATATTAAATAACAGATGCTAAATAACATAGTTGCTAAAAAAGATATTAAATAACAGATATTATATATTAAATAACAGATATTAATATCTTTAATAAAAGATATTAAATAACAAATATTATTATATATTATAAAACATAGGAAGACTAATTACTAAAAATATTGAATATAAGTCAAAATAAAGGAAAGCCAAATAAAAGAATTATAATTGTAAATGGTATAGTTTCTTTAACAAGAAACAAAGCTCTGACATGGGGGAAAAAAACTACTTCAACTCATAACCACTGGAAATACATACAAAAGTATTCTTGCAAATTAAAATTTAAAGATCAAGAAGTCCAGTATTAGAAAAATGTAAGTTTAAAAAAAATCATTAGGAGCTGGGTGTGGTGGCACATGCCTGTAATCCCAGCACTCTGGGAGGCTAAAACAATAGGATCACAAATCCAAGCTCATCTTTTACAATTTAGTGAGAACTTCTATCAAAAATTTTCTAAAAACAATTTTAGAGGGTTGTGAATATAGCTAATTGCAATGGACCTGTTTTCAATGCTTAGCATGAAAATAAAAAACAAACAAAAAAAGAAAAAAAAAAGCCAAAAATCTGTGATAGATTGTTAAAACAGTAGTCAAAACCTAGCATGGTGGTGCATGCCTGTAATCCCAGCACTTGGAAGGCTGAGGCAGCAGGATTTTTGCAAGTCCAAGACGAGCCTAGGCTACAAAATGAGCTCAAGGCTAGCCTGAACTGCATAGCAAGAACATCTCAAAAAGACAAAAAGAAAAAAAGAAAGTAGGAGTTAAAATAAAAATCGTTATAAAGAGGGAAAAAATGTTAAGATGAAGTGCAAAAATAAACATAAAATATACCTATGAATCTTAGGAATTTAATATTAAAATATCAGAATATATAAAACAAGAATACTTAGAAATTTATTTATTTTTAGTTTTTGGCTTTTTGAGACAGAGTCTCATTTTGTAGTTTGGGGTGGCATTGAACTATCTATATAGCCCAAACTGGCCTCAGACTCATGGTAATCCTGCTATGTCAGCCTCCTGAGTGCTGAGATTACAGGCATGCACCAGCACATCTGGCTAAGTAAGAAATTTAAAAATAATTAAGTTAATAGCAATTTTAACATAGCATGTGGAATATCTAAGTTGTGGTATTACAGTGTTCCTTATAGCCACATACTGAAATATAAATCTAAGACATATGATGTACAGGTACAAATTCCTTGTGGTGAATGTGATCATTATGTATGGCAAATATGTACTAATAAAAATATAGTACATAAAAAGACTTTTTTTAAAAAGTTGAAAATGCAACACTCTTCATATATTTGTGAAATATTATAAATGTTCAGTGTAGTTCCTCCTGAAGAATTTAATACATTTAGGATATTACAAGCAAACTTTTTCTTAAGAATTTGATTAAACTGGGAATGGATAAAAAGGAACTATCATTCAAAACCTAATCACCTGTAAAAGTAACATATTTGTAAATAACTTTCAATACAAGAGAAAAAATTAATAGTTCTTGGTTTGAACTTTTTTATGTAGCCAAAATAAAAGTATACAGAATGTAGCCAAAGTTTTACCAAGAGAAAAATTATTTTTAATCCTTTTATGATTGCACAAGAAAGAATGGGTGATAATTAGTTAAGCTAATTATTTAGTTTAAGAAACTAGTGTTAAAAAAACTAAATAATCATGAGGAAGTATGGTTAAGAAATGAAGATAAATAAAAATTAATTAATTAAACAGAAATTACACAGATAAGAGCATCCCAAAACTTTCTTTAAAGAAAAAAAAAATACAAGATACATTCAAATTTTAAAATAGCAGGACAGCAATGTAACCGAACATATGAAATAAATCTATGGAATAAAATGATAAATCTGTCCTTGGAAATAATTTTGCAATTATTAACTAAAGTTAGATTGTTTTAAGGAATATATGCATTTGAGCAACTTCCTCAGCATTGATAATAGCAGAAACATCGAATAAACCTGGGGAGAATGAAATAGAACTTATGCTAAATAGTTTCAGTCCTAGTTTCTTTATCAAGTTTTAAGGGAATGCTGGGCCTCAAAACTAAGCTGAGACTTTCCAAATTATTGTAGAAAATGAACATATTTCTGATAGCAACTACAGAAAATAATAGAAATTTAAAAACCAATACATGAGTTTTATCAAGAAATGTACATTAAGTATCCCAAATAAAACACTTGTAAATCAGCTTCTAGATTGTAGGAAGTCTGTTTTTCACTGGTAGGAAGTAACTTGTGGAAGGCCAGCTGTCCCAACAAGAAAAACAAGAAGTGGATTAATGTATTTTAAAGTCTATTTGAAAGGCTCTGAGAGTTTATTAATCAAGACTTGAAAGGGCAAGATCCTGCGAAAAGAAAACTATCGTAAACTGACACTGGCATTTGTTGTGTTTCTTTTCTCCTTAGGGTATTTTTAAATACTTGAAATAAGGAAAAAACTAAAAATGACAAATCAAGTGAGTCTAGCTAAATAATAGAGATATCAGGACACTTTTGGTGATATTTTAGAACTAAAAATGCATACATTTCAGTTCAAATCTTCTTTTTAAAAATTTTTATTTTAAAGAGAAAAAACAAACACACAAAAAAACCCACAAGTCAGAAACAAAACAACAAATAGCTAAGATCCTAGAAAAAATAATGGTTCTGTTTCTTGCAGAAAAATATCCACCAATTCTTTAACATATGCATGGACAGAATTTAAGAATCTAAGTAGAAAAAATCTCTAAAAAATCAAAGTAAAGCCAGATGTGGTGGTACACACTTGTAATCCCAGCACTCGGGAAGCTGAGGCAGGAGGATCCTTGCAAGTTCGAGACCAGCCTGGGCTACAAAGTGAGCTCAAGGCCAGCCTGAACTGCATAGTGAGACCCCGTCTCAAAAAGAAAAACACAAACAACAAAAAAAGTAAAACTTTTGACACTACCAAAGAAACAAAAATTTTGAACTCAGGACATCCCAAACTATTTTACTCTCTATCAACATTCTGGGAAAACTGTGTCCTTGAACTAGAGATAAATCAGAGATAGAACAGTCTTTACAAACTAGCATCTCAGGTTCAAGTAAACTTAGTCTTGGATAGTTTAAAGCTGCATGCCCAAAAGACATTGTCCCAACCAAGATGAACTTTCTCTGCTCAATATAAAGTCATTTGGAATCTCTACCATTATAATACAAAATAGGCAGAATTAAATTTTTTAAATGCTAGATATACCAAACAAAAGATTTTTATAAAGTAAATAAAGAGAGAGTTCCACAGATTATCAAGACACTGGATTTACCAGATATGGACATATAATTGATAGCTCAAGAAAACTGGTAAAAAGATGGAGAATTTTATTAGGAATATTGAATCTACAAAAAATTAGGCATACAGCAAGTGTAGAACTAAAAATAAGTGTATTAATCAAAACTAAGAACTACTTTTGAAAGTTGATTTGGCAGGAAAAACAAAGGATTAACAAGTTAGAAATTGGGCGACTAGGGCCAGGGATATAGCTCAGTGGCACAAGCACCTGACTGGCAAGTGCAAGGTCCTGAGTTAGATTCTTGGTACCAAAAAAAAAAAAAAAAA
>NW_004955419.1:20188593-20200944 GCF_000276665.1 Chinchilla lanigera | reverse complement strand
AAAGAAAGAAAGAAAGAAAGAAATTGGGTGACTAGAAAAATTCAGCAAAAATTAACAAAGAGCACAACACATAAACCAGCCCAAGAGATATAGGCAAGAGAGTAAAAATATCTGTCATATTCAGGGTTTATAAGGGAAGAGATTTAATACAGGACATAATTTATAGGATTATTTATTCACCCAAAGAGTCAAAAACAGAAGAGTGCAAAAGATCTGTCCACACACTAGAAACCCAAAGAATCTAGCTGAGGGCCTGGATCCCACCACAGTGTACTAATAAGACAAGCTGAAGATCTAGAGCCCATGGCAATGTCCTCTATGAGTCTAACTGGAGGCCTAGAACCCATGACAATGTCACATGTAAGTCTGTGTCAAGGATCTGCACTGAGAAGGCTAAAAGACCAGTGGTAGAAGCAAGAAATTCTGAGCTAGTGGGATGAAAAGATCTGTGCCAGCAGCCTGAGAGATCTGTCCTGGAGCCAGGAAGAGACACTCAAGGTTAAAAGCAGAGCTTCTGGGAAAAGAACGATAGCCTTCCTCAGAAACAGTGAGGAGCTGAATTCCTTCAACAGAGAGAGCAGCTGAGTTCATATCAGGAAAACCAGCATGCCAAGCTCCTCCAAGAGAATGAAGAGGACAACACCTTCCCCTCCAGTTCTGCTTTTACACTGTTGGCAACAATCTTCAGGTGGGCCTTCCACAACCAGCACCACAATGATTCAGCTCAGCTGGGTGTTACAAGCTGACCATCAATTAATCTATCACAATGTCTAAATATTTTAAAATAATTTCCCAAAAGGAAAGTAGAGGGAACCAAGCAGAAGAAAAATTTGAAAAAAAAATGTCAGTACATTTTTCAGGTTTCACTAAAGTAATGAAGTCACCCATTCAAGAAACACTGGAAAAACTTGAGCAGGATTTAGAAGATCCACACTTAATCTCATAAACATGAAACTCATTAAAAACAAATAGGTCTTTTAAAATTTTTAAAGGAAATAAAAACATTAATTTCAAAAGACCAAATGAGTGACAACTATTTTCCAACAGAAACAATGCAGTCCAGAAGGCAATAGAGGGGCTGGGGATTTAGCTCAGTGGCACAGCGCCTGCCTGGCAAGCGCGAGGTTGTGAGTTCAGTTCCTGGTACCAGAAGAAAAAAAAACAAAAACAAGAAGCCAAAACAACAGAAGGCAATAGAACAACAATGGGAAAGAGATGGAAGAAAGTAACTGGCTGCCTGGAATTCTATGCCTGGCGGAGATGAGGGGGCCATCCTTCATAAATAACTAATAAAGAGCAAATTGTATGACTTTCACTACCAGCGTCCAGAATATACGTTTATAACATTCTAAAAAATTAATAAGGCAAAAAGACAGAATTCAATATAACTAGGCAAATAGTTAAGCTTTCATCTAAGTGAATGTGCTCATCCACTTGCTGTCACAATAACAAAATAGTGACATGATCAACTTGTAAAAAGATTTTTTGGGGCTCACAGTGTAGTGATTCCATGTTGTTTGGCCCAGCTGTTTCGAACCTATGCTGAGGGAGCAGCTTCAGCAAATCCACTCAAATGCTGATTTTGGGAGCAAAAAGTAAAGGAGGCTGAAGTCTCAGAACCTCTTCAAAAACTGCCCCCAGTGCCCTAGTGAACTCCATTAGGTCCAGCTTTTAAAGGTTCCACCACCTCTCAATTGTGCCGTCCTGAGGACCAGGTCTGTACTGGGTGGACCTTTGGAGAACACTTACCCAAACTGTAGCAGTGACCAGTAAACGTATGAAAAATAATTTATGATTGATGAAAGGAAAATTAAGACACTATGAAATATCAGAAGACAACCACAAGAATAACTAAAATTTTTAAAAGATAACAACAAATATTAGCAGACATGTGGCACAATTTAAACACTCATATACTACAAGTAAGGAAATAAATTGGATACTTTGTTTGACAGTATACTAAAACTCTAGGCAATATATATTCCAAACTCCAGTATTTTCAATTCTAGGTATACACTAAATATTAATGAGCTTACATGTGCCCCTCAAATTACATGTGACAATGTTCATTTGTAATAAGTATTTATAAAATGTTCTACATATAATAGGATAACTGTGGTTGACAATTAAGTAATGTAAAACATCTAGTAAAGAAATGGTTCAATGTTCTCCCAACACAAATATGATAAAAATATGTATGATAAACATATTTATCACATGTGTGATATTGCCCTTACCTGATCATTATTCTTTATATACATGTATTGAAATGTCATACTGTACCCCATAGATACATACAACTACTATGTGCCAATTAAAATATACACTTCAGAAAATGTTACTGACAAACCCTATTTATGCATATAATTGTACTAAATGAGAACAGGTTAAATATTTCAACAAAAAGAAAACATAAACTATATAATGTTTATTAAGAGAAACACCTCTCAATAGACAAAGTTCAAAAGTAAAAGCATAGGAAATGAATGTAAACCCTGTAAAGATTAACCTAACAATATGAGCCTATTATAACAAAGAAGACTTTAAAGTAAAAAAAAAAAAGATCTTTACCAGAAATTCAGTAGGTTGTTTCCTCATGATCAAAGTTCAACCTACCAGGAAGATTAACAGTTCTTAACTGATTTGCCCTTGATAATATAGATTTAGAAGATATAGAACAATTTTTGATAGAATTAAAAGGATAAATAGACAAATCCACAATAATAATTGAAGATATAAACAAATTCTTTATTACTAATTAAGTAAACAGGCAAAAAAAATCAGTGAGAATATATAAAACCATAATAACAAAATTAACAGACTTAACCTGATGTATAGAATATAATATCCAAGAATTGCAAAATCCACATTCTTTACAAGTGCACATGGAAACTTTTCCAAGATTAACCATTCAATGAGCCATAAAGTCTCAATAAATTTCAAATAATTTGGAATAATATTATATGATCAAAATGTAAATACTCCAGAAATAGAAAAAATAGATCATTGGCTTAATATGAAAGTTAAAATAAAAAAACTTTTATAAAAATTACAGAATATCTTTATGCCTTGGGATAGGTAAAGATTTGTTAAAATTAACACAAATGCCTTTAACCATAAAACATCTTACTGAATTTCTGCTAAATAGAAAAAAACATAATTAGAAAATCTTCTAACTTTAAATAATGTTTTTCTAAACAATCTGAAAGTCATTGAAAAATCTTTCTTATACTACCTGATAATGAAAGTACTACATAGCAGAATTTAAGAGACGTAGATGAAGCTCTTCTAGAAGGGAAATTTTTTTATCATAAATGAATGTAATAGAAAAGAAGAAAGCTTCAGTCATTGAAGCAGCTGTCTCAAGAAAGTAAAGAAAAGAAACCAAAACCAACAGAAAATAATAGAAACAGATTATATTTAAAACAAACTATTAAAGTAGAAATTAAATGGACAGGGCCAGGGGTATAGCTCAGTGGCACAACTCCTGCCTAGCAAGTGCCAGGTCTTGAGTTTATTTCCTGGTACAAAAAAGAAATTAAATGAATAACAATCAACAAAATGAAATAATGATTTATAAAAATTACTAATATGGATAAAGCCTTAGGAAGATCAATAAAATGCAAAAAGGACATAATTAAATAGCTTAATAACTTATGACAAAAGTGCCACAACTGAGGAAAGACATAGTCTTTTTGATAAATGTCTCAGATCAGTTGTATATTTATGTGGAAAAATAAAGAAACTTGATTTCTACCCTGTACCATACAAAAAAATTCTTGATAGATCATTGGCTTAATATGAAAGTTAAAATAAAAAAAAACTTTTATAAAAATTGCAGAATATCTTTATGCCTTGGGATAGGTAAAGATTTGCTAAAATTAACACAAATGGCTTTAACCATAAAAGAAAAGTTTGATAAATTGGGCTATACTAAAATATGATACTTGTAAATTAAAATGCATGTTATAGAATGTGAAAAGATACTTGTAATAAATATGTAAAACATATAAAAGATATATGTGATATATGATAAAGGAGGCATATCTAGAATACATAACAAATTTTTACTAAATGAAAACGAAAAAGAACCAATAAAACAGCAAAAAGTTTTTCCCCAAAATAAAAAGGGACACTTCCACATGCATTTTATAAACCTATCACCATCCTGACACCAAATAAGAAAAAGGCACCACAAGAAAACTAAAAAAATATTCTCAATTAAATGCTAGCAAACCTAATTCAGCGGTAACAGCACATTTTAAAAAAGGATGCAAGGATGGTTCAACATATGAAAATCAATCAAAGTGACATACTAAAGAAACAAACACAAAAAGAAAGAAAAAACCCTATAGGATTGTTGCAATAAACACTGAAAGCATTTGACAAAGTTCCATATTCATTCATGATTAAAACTTTCAACAAAATAGATATAAAGCAAGTTTACTTCCCCATATAAAGCCATATATAAAAGTCTAAAAGTATTATCACAATCAACTGAGAAAAAATAGCTTTCCCTCTACCCCTTGGCAGAAGGCAGGCACGCTCTATGGTCAAAACTTCTATTCAACATGATGCTGGGAGTTCTACCCAGAGCAATTAGATAAGGAGATAGAAAAGGAATCCAAATTTGAAAGAAAAATAGAATTATGTGTTTGTAGACAGTATAATAAATACAGTGGTACCTCGGTTTATGAACTTAATTTGTTCCACAGTTCTCGGGAAGATGGCCACATGTGTGTTCATGTGAAGAAGACAGCCTCAGCTCTGTTTGTCATGCAATGAAGAGTTTACAAATGGAGGCAAACTTTTGCTGAGCACCTCTGTTCGTGAACCAGATTGTTCACGAACAGAAGCATTCATGAACCGAGGTAATACGGTACAGCAAAAATTCTAATGACTAGACGTTTTAAAACTTAGAACTAATACATTAAGTAAATTTACAGTATAAATTATCAACATACATAAGTTGCATTTCTATACACAAATGATTATTTAAAAAGAAATGAGAAAACAATTCAGTTGCAATAGCAACTAAAACTGTAAAATACTTATGAGTATACTTAACCAAAGCAGTGAAAGCCTATACAATGAAAATTATAAAATATTGAAGGTAAATTGCCAATTCCTGTCGTTCTGTTCCAGCCACTGCTGCCTCCTGCAGACTCCCCAGCCAGCACTTAAATGTGTTTGGGGACCCCTGAGGGGAAGTATAAGTGTGCCTCTGACTCTGAGGCCTCTGGACTACTGGTAAACCTGCACCCAGATTTCAGTGTCATGCCCTGGTGGGGGAAGAGTTGCTAGACCAAGATTAGGGACACAGTCAGGTTCTGCCTACACACTGGCAGACTAAATTCCTGGATATGAGTTTATAATGGCTTTGCAGTGGAAAGGAAAGAGGTGATACTGGTACAGCAATATACCATCAGTCCACAGTCAGGCAAGATGGGAAAGCGGGGGGCACTGTGGCTTTCCTGGCAAAGGGGCCATCTGTGAATCAAAGATGTGTTCTCTAACTGGAGTATGTGAACTGATTCACCATTGAACTTTCCTGTGTTTGGGGTTTTTTTTTTTTTTTTCTTTTCCTTTGTTTTTACTCAAGCTCCCTAGTCACACTACTTTCTTAGTTCTTACTTGTTTTTCCCACTTTTAAAATTCTTCCTCTCAATATTTTAGCTTGCCATATTCAACCCCTCTGAGTCACTCTTGTATTATCCTTTGTCCTCTCTATTCTATTCCCTTTGCTCTTCCTTATCTTCCCTATCCTCCAGTCCTCCCTTGCCTGTATTCCAAATTGCAGGTACATAAATTTATCAACAGATTCTGACAGCCTCATAGTTCCCTTCAATCCCAAATTACTCCACCCTCCTATATCTCATCCTTACCCCCACAAATACGGTATCTTCTTAAAATCCTCAATATCACATCAATCCAATGAAAAGCCCTTCAACAGAATCTGACCCCATATCTAATTTTTTCAACGATCAATATTTATTCTTATTCCTCTCCTCCCTACAGACTTTCTATCGGCCCCTCAATCTCTCCCTGCATTTCTCCTACACCACCACTGAATAACTGCTAATAACAATTGACTATAGGCTACAAAGAAGATTGATAAAGGATGAGACTGTAAATGCAAAGTTTAGCATATATAAGGAATCTATGATTAGATTTGTTGGTGCTATTATAATCAGAAGTAATTCTTTCCTCAAAACACAGGGATAGCGACAAAGTTTCTTAAATTTAATAGCTGAAAGGTTAAATATTGTGTCTGGACAAATAGGGCTAAAAAAAATAATGGGAAGGCAATATCATAGTGAAAAGATCTTCACATTAATTGCAAACTGTCCTCATCTTACTGGACTTCAACTCTGAGCACCTAAAAAGGAGAAAAATAAAAAACAAAAACAGACATACATGTACACAGGATTAAGGCAATGAAACTAGGTAATGAGCAAGAAAATGGAAAAGCATGAGAGGCCCTCAAGCTCTCTGAGCTCTCCCAAGGCATACCCAGGGGACACAAATGGCAAGGAAAGCAAACACCCGGTAGTGGAGCTCTATGAATTGTTTAAAGAGAAGATAAAGAACCATGGCAAGTTCAAAAAGAACATGACTTGAAAGCTTATGGAATTATCACACAAAATGACTCATGTGGATTTAGGGGAAACAAAATTTGGAAGAGCTGACCAAAATGGTTCAAAGCACACATGACAAATTTACTAAAGATGTAGAATCCTCAAAAATGTATCAGATAGAAATACCAGATATAAAAAAATTTGCATAGCATTCATAAATTGCAGAAATGATTAATGTAGAGGAACAGTTTCTGAAACAGAGGACAAAATGGTAAATTATGATGTAGTATTATGAAAAGCCCCAAAAAAGATAAGGGAACAAGAAAAACTCACCCAACAGCTACTGGATGACATTAAGAAGATCAACCTAAGGGTGACTGGAGGTAGAAATTATAAGATAACACACATGGAATAATTAATTTGTTTACAGAAATCATAATAGAAAACTACTCAAATCTGAGAAAAAACTTCAACATATAATGAAGACAGGCTTATATAACTAACTATGATGAAAAAAAGAAGTTCCCTAAGACAACCATAATTAAAACACCAGATGCCCCCCCCCAAAAAAAAACAAAACCAGACTTTTAAAAGTGGTCAGAAAGAAAAAAAAAAAATCACATGTAAAGGTAAACCCATTTGAATTACAGGACAAACTTTAAAGGTCAGAACAGTTTGGAGTGAAGAACTCCATATCCCTAAGAGGAAAACACTTTCGATCCATATTAGCATAGCTAGCAAAACTTTCCTTCAAAATAAGTGGAGAAATAAGAGCATTTAATGTAAAAGAACAACTTAAGAGACTTATGAATACCAAACCAGCACTCCAGAAAGTCCTCAAGAATATCCTGCACAGAAACAACAAAAACAACAAAGCTGAAAATCCAAAAAGAATGAATATGTCAAGCAAGGTGAATAGATAAACAAGAAAGAAAAAACAGGAAAAGAAAAATAAAGGAGTCAACAAGCGAGAAAGAGTACAATGTTAAAAATTAACACCTCCCAGTAAGAACATCTGTTGCGTTCAAGGAACTCCTCTGATACAAAAAGATATTCATAGACTAAAGGTCAAAGAATGAAAAACATTTCATGCTCCAGGACCCTCAAAACAAGCAGTACTAGCAATTCTAATCTCAGACAAAGTAAATATTGAGAAAAAAACTGATCATAAAAGACAAACAAGGTCACTACATACTAGTGAAAGAATTATTCCAACAAGAAGAATATATATGCACCAAATACTGGAGTATCTATCTACATAAAAAAATTACTGACATAAGAGATTAAGTACTAACACAACCATAGTAGGTGATCTCAATACTTCACGTTCTGAAAGAGATCAACTAAACAAAGTATCAATAAAGAAATAACAGCTGAACAATACCTTTAAACATATAGAGTTAATATCTGCAAAGTATTCTACCCTTTTATGACAGAGTACACAGATTCTTCTCTGCACCACACAGAACTTTCTCCAAAATGGGATATATAGTAGTCCACAAAAACTTGCTTCAATAAATATAAAAGAATCAAAATCACAGAATGTTTACTATCTGACCACTTTTAAATTCAAATAAAAATCAACCGCACAAAAAGACACTCAAAATTTAAAAGCACTTGAAAACTTAGTACCACATTCCTGAACACCCAATGGGACACAGAAAAAAAAAATCAAAGAAGAAATTAAATAACTTTTGAAAGCAGATGGCAATGCCTATATAACATACTGGAACATAAAGGATACAATGAAAGCAATGTTCTAAGAGGGAAGGTCATTGCAATCAATGCTCTCATTAGGAAAGCAGAGTGAGTTCAAATAAATAACCTAATGAAGATTGAGAAGAAACAACAATCCAAGCCCAAACCGAATCAAGGAAGAAAATCAAAAAGATCAGAGCAGAAACTAATGAACTTGAGACTACAATACAATATAATCAACAAATACAATATAATTAACAAAGAGTTGTTTCCTTGAAAGAAAAAGCAAGATAGATAAGTCCTTACCCAAACTTACCAAAAGAAAAAGAGAAAAGATTTACTTCAATGCACATAGAATAAAGGGCAAAATGAAAGGATATCATCAAAATACAGACAATAATTAGTAATTACTATAAAGATTATATTCCAATAAATTGGAAAATCTTGAAGGAAAGGACAGATTTCTAGACTCATAAAATACCAAAACTAAACCAAGAAGACATAAAAATTTTGAACAACCCAATGACAAGCAATGAAAGTGAGGCAATAATAAAAAACTTACCACCTAAAAATAGATCAGGATCTGATGGATTCACTGCTGAATTCTACAAAACCTTTAAGGATGTTATATCACCAATATTCTTGAAACTCTTCAATGAAATTGAAAGTGAAAGAGTTCTTTCAAACACATTTCCTGAAGCCAGCATTGCACTGATCCCTAAACCAAAGGACCAACTAAAAATGAACTACAGGCTAATCTCCTTAATGAGCACTGATGTAAAAAACCTCAACAAGATATTGGCAAATAGAATGCATCCCAGTGTCAAAAAGATCATACATCATGACCGAGTAGGTTTTATCCTAGAGTTGCAAGGATGGTTCCACATGTGAAAATCAATAAATGTAATATATCACATAAACAGAAGCAAGGACAAAAATCACATGATCATAACAATAGATGTAGAAAAAGCTTTTACCAAAATTCAACACCCTTTTCAGATAAAAATCCTGAAGAAAATAGGTATAGAAGGACTTTACTTGAAATGAACGAAAGCTATTTATGATAACCAAATGATCAACATAATATTAAATAGGGAAAAACCAAAAGCTTTTCTTCTATCCACTAAAACAAGGAACTAGATAAGGATACTTGCTATCATCGCGTCTGTTCAACATAGAGCAGTACTCAAAACATTAGCCCGAGCAATCCAGCAAGACAAAGAAGTACAGGGCATATGTGTAGGAAAGGAAGAAGTCAAACTTTTATTTGCAGATGACATGACATTCTACACAGAATACCAA
Source organism: Chinchilla lanigera (assembly GCF_000276665.1). Taxonomy (NCBI): domain Eukaryota; kingdom Metazoa; phylum Chordata; class Mammalia; order Rodentia; family Chinchillidae; genus Chinchilla; species Chinchilla lanigera. The sequence continues at coordinate 20,191,366 of NW_004955419.1, read as the reverse complement.
AAGAATTCCCCCAAAAGCTCTTAGAATTAATTTCAATTTAAGCAATGCAGCAGGATAAAAAATTAACACAAAAAAACACAGCTTTCATGCATACCAATAATGTGCTCAATGAGAAAAACATTTAGGAAAATAATACCATCACAGTAACACCAAGAAAAAGTAAATACTTAGGAATTAACCTAACTAAGGAAGCGAAAGACTTCTACAGCAAAAGCTACAGTGCTCTGGAAAAGAAGAGTGAAAAAGACATTTAAAAATGGAAAGACGCCACATGGCTCCAGATAGGCAGAAACAATATTGTCAAAATCATCCTGCTCCCAAAACTGATATATAAATTGACTGAAATCCTTATCAAACTACCAACAGCATTCTTCACAAAACTAGAGAAAACAATCTTAAAATTCATATGGAATGAGAAGAAACTCACACTAGCAAAAGCAAATCTTGGCCAGGAAAAGCAAAGCAAGAGGCATCACAATACCTAGCTTCAAATTATTATTATTTTTTTCTAACTTCAAATTATACTACAAAGATACAGTGATTTTTTTTAAAAAGGCACCTTATTTGTATAAATATGAGACACGTGGCTCAGTGGAACAGAATTGAGAATACAGAAACATCCCCACACACATTCAGCTACCTGATCTTCAACAAAAGAACCAAAAACCTACATTAGGGGAAAGATAACCTACTTAACAAATGGGTTAGGAAAAGTGGCTGTTTGTAAAAGATTGAAACTGGGCCCATATCTCTCACCAAAAAAATCTAAACAAAAATCAGAATGAATCAAAAATCTAAACATTAAAACAGAAACAATGAACTTATTAAAAGATAAAAATAGATAAAACACTTAAGTCATAGGTGTAAGGAAGTACCTTCTGAAAAGAATTCCAGTTGCACAAGAAATAACAGCAAGGACCAACAAACGGGATTATATCAAATTAAAAACCTTCTAAACAGCAAAGGAAATAATTAGTATAGTGAAGAGACAACCTACAGAATGGGAAAAGAGTTTGTTTTTGGAAGCTATTCCTCAGACAGAGGACTCCTATCTAGAATATACGAAGAACTCAAAAAAAAAAAAAAAGAAATTAGACCAAGTACAAGCAGCCAACAAATACATGAAAAAATGTTCATCATTGGCCATTATATAAATGCAAATCAAAAGAATAATAAGGTTTCCTCTTATACCAGAAAGAATGGTAATAATTAAAAAATCAAGAAAAACAGTATGTGTGTAGCTGTGGTGAAAAAGGAATCTCCCTACATTGTTGGTAGGAATGTAAACTAGTACAACCATTGTGGAAATCAGCATGGAGATTTTTTCCAAGAATTAAAATTAGAAATTCCCTTTTGTCTTCTATATCTTTGCAAGAGAGCTAAAGACATCATATTAGAGATATGTGCATATCCATGTTTATAGCAGCACAATTCATATTAGTAAAATCTAGAAGAAGCTTGTGTGCCCATCAATAGACAAATGGATAAAGAAATTGTGGTATGTATATCTATTGGAATATTAGTTGGCTGAAAATAAGGCTAAATTCAAGGTATTTGTAAGAAAAAGGATACACTTGAAAATATAATAGATACAGATGTAAATAAATCAAATGTAAAAGCTTAAATACTATATGGTAGCTCTCATTTGTTTAAGGCAAAGTACAAACAAAGAGAAAGATGAAGGATTGATAGAAGGAAACAAGGAGATAGATCTTTTGCTAATGTGATGGGGTCCAGGAGAAGGAGAATGAGGAGAGGAGGAGAGGAGAAGCAGAATGAAAAAGATTTAAGATATTTCATAAAGATGAACTAAAAATATTAATATAAAAGATAAGAATGAAAGTGGGGAAAGAGGACTTAGAGATGAAGGAGGTAGGTGCAAAATGGGAGAGAATTTAAAAGGAATCAAGGTGTATAATGAACATGTACCTACTTTCTAAGATGAATGTAAACTTCATGTACTGAAACCAGATACTACTACAAATAATTGATGAAGGAAATTAAAGTAGACTAGGTAAATGCAGAGATATTAGAAAAAATGAATGCTGGTAAAATAGTCACACTACCCAAAGTAATCTACAAATTGAATATAACTCTACCAAAATCCCAATAGTGTTCTGTACAGAAATAGAAAAAACATTCCTAAAATTCACAATGAACCACAGAAGACCCCAAATACTAATGCAAACTCGGGCTGGAACAGCATGGCTGGAGACATCATACTTTCTAAGTTCAAGAATATATTGTAAAGCTACAATAGCCAAAACAGTGTGGTACTGGCATAAAACAGACATATAGACCATTAAAAGAATAGAGTTCATAGTAGAATGAAGAACCCATATTTACATGGTCAACATATTTTTGAAACTTTGCAAGAACATAAAATGAGGAAAGGACAGTATCTTTCATAAATGGTGCTAAGAAAAGTGGATATCTGTATGTAGAAATCAACATTCAAAGACCCAATCCAAAAATGGGCATCTGAGATGAATACACACTTTTCACTTAAAGAAATGTGAATGGCAAATCAACATATGAAAAAATGTTGGCCATTCAAGAGTGCAAATTAAAACAGAACTGAGATTCCATCTTACCCCAAAAAGAATGGCTATCATCCAAAAATCAACCAATAACAAATGCTGGTGGGGCTATGGGTTAGGGTAAGGGTTAGAGTTAGTGTTAGGGTTAGGGTAAGGGTAAGGGTTAGGATTAGGGTTAGGATTACAGAGATTGGTCTGTAATTCTCTTTCTTGGTTGGGCCTTTCTCTGGTTT
>NW_004955419.1:20082152-20187458 GCF_000276665.1 Chinchilla lanigera | reverse complement strand
TATTTGGTGCATAGATGTTTATGCTTGTTATTTTTCCTCTTGAAGCTTCCCCTTCATAAGCACGTAGTGAGCTTCTTTATCTCTTTTGATGGTTCTTGGTTTGAAGTTCATGTTATCTGCAAGCAGGATAGCTACACCTGCTATTTTCTGGATTCCTGTCACATGGACTATGGTTTTCCATCCTTTAATTTTCAGTCTTTGAATTTTCTTTTGAGTTAAATGTGTTTCTTGTGTATAGCATATGGTTGGGTTGTGTTTCCTAATCCACTCTGCAAATCTGCCTCTTTCGGTTGGTACACTGAGACCATTTACATTGATGGTTATAGCTGATATGTGCTGGCTTATCTTTGTCATGCTATTTTCCTGCTGCTGGATCCTCCTTTTTCCCTCTGTTTAATTGCTTGCTCTGCTTTTTGGTTCCTTTCTGTTGTTGTTCTTGAAGTTGTGGTCTGTTTATCTCTTTCTAGAATATCTTTTAGTACTCTTTGCAGGATTGGTTTGGCACTCATGAATTTCTTCAGTTGTTCTTATCATGAAAATATTTTATTTTTCCATTAAATTTGAAAGATAGCTTTTCAGGGTACATTAATCTGGGTTGGAAGTTGTTTTCTTTCAGTACCTGATATACTTCACTCCAAGCTCTTCTTGCCTTGATGGTTTGTGTTGAGAAGTCTGCCGTGATTCTGATAGGTTTTCCTTTATAGGTGATGTTTCTTTTCTCTAACAGCTTTTGATATTCTGAGCTTTTATTGAGTTTCCAGGATTTTGATCATTATATGTCTGGGTGTAGATTTATTTTGGTTATGATTAACTGGAGTTCTCTATGCTTCACTTATCTGGATGTGCAATTCTTTTACCATGCCTGGGAAATTTTCTGCTATTATTTCTGCAAATAGTCTTTATGTTATTTGTGTTGACACCTGCTGTTTCATTAATACCTATTAATCTGACATTATTTCTCTTTGCTTTGTCTTGCAGTTGTTGATTTGTTATTTCCTGGTTCTTTGTCGTTTTTAAGAGATCCCTCTTTTCGCATTCATTGGTGGCAATGCTGTCTTCAAGGTCTGAAAGTCTGTCTTCAGCTTCATTCAGGTGGTTTTGCAAGCTTTCAATGGAATTTTTAAGTTCCTGGATATCTGTTTGCATCTGTTTCAAACCTTGTAGTTCTTTTCTATATTGTTCCCTGAAGGTTTCATTGAGTTGGCTATGCTCTTCTATTTTCTTGTCTATATCATCTTTGGATATGCTGAACATTTCTTTCTTTCTTGTTGTCATTTCTTTTCTTACCTGAGACATTATTTCTGATCTGATGTCTTCTATGGCCTGATGGAGTTGTTTCTTTACTTCAGTTGCTATCATTTCAGAAATTTCAAGTGTATGACTTCCAGGCTCTTCTGTGTTGATGCCTCCTGGACTTGTTTGTGGTGTGGTGGTGTGGAGATCTGGGATTTCATTTTGCTCCTTTGTTTTGTCATTTTTGAAGAAGCAGAGACTTCCTGGAGTGCAGTCTCACTGTGCTCATTGTGTGTGAGTGGCAGGAAGAGAGTCTGAAGATCCTCAGTGCTCAGGGAAGCTCCTGTGCTGGTGAGTGGTGGTAAGATGGGGTTCCAGATGCTCCGGATCTTTCTTGCATTCAGTTGGCTCCCATGAGTGTGTGGGAAGGGCTAGGGAGTCTTGCTGACATTCCTGAGACAGTCTGGGGTTCGGCCCAGCTTCCACAAAAGTAGGGGGTGGGTGCAGGTCATGTTCACCGCGGCTTCAGATATTGTCCAGGACCTAGCCTGCTTACCCCACTGTAAGGGGAGGGGTAAGGGTGAGTTCCCCGAGGCCGCTGACTGTGTTCAAGTTTCAGCCGAGCTACCAAGGGGGTGTGAGTTTTTCTCATGTGACCACCAAGGCCCCAGAAATTCTCCAGGGATCCACGTGCCTCATACCCTAGTGGGGGAGGCACCAGAGTGGCTCACCGGGTTCCTAAAGATGTCTGACGTTCGGCCCAGCCCCAGAAGACACACTATGGATGTGGCAGGTAGCCACTGAGGCCCCAGAGGGTTGCTGAGGTTTTGCCTGCTTTGCATGCTGGTTAGGGAGGCAGACCCCAGACTCACTGGGCTTCCCGAAGATGTCCGGGGTTTCGCCCAGCGTAGGGTGACACACTGTGGGTGCGGCAGGTAGCCACCAAGGCCTCAGAGGGTGCCCGAGGTTTTGCCTGCCTTGCACGCTGGTCAGGGAGGCAGAGCCCAGACTCACCCGGCTTCCTGAAGATGTCTGGAGTTTCTGTAAAACTACTTTGAAAAAGCACAAAAGATAAAGCTTCTTAATAGAAGCCTATGCAGTGATATCTTTTATATAATTCCAAAAGCATAGGCAACAACAACAAAAATAAACAAGTGGATTGCATCAAAATAAAAAGCTTCGACATAGCCATGGGAGCAATCAACAGAATGAAAATGTAACCTACTGAATGGGGTAAAATACCTGCAAATCATACATCTGGTAAGAGATTAACATCCAAAACATATAAGGAACTCAACTCAGTTGCAATGAAATAATATAAAAATAACATGGTTAACACATGGGTAAAGACATGAACAGACATTTCTTAACAGAATATACACAAATGGCCAAGAAATACATGAAAAGATGTTTTGGTATCAAGGAAATACACATCAAATCCATAATTATTAGAATGACTATTATCAGACAAAAATACCTGTTGGTGAGGATGTGGGAAAAGATAAAACTGTTTGTGGGAATGTAAATTGGTATAGCCATTACAGAAAACAGGTTGGAGGTTCTCTTGAAATAGACATGAAATGTCTGTTCATGTTCTCTTTACACTTTCAGTAAAAGCACAAAGTTGGACAACCACTATGGAAAACTCCTTGACTGTCAGTCTCCTAACTCAGAACATGCTCTTGATGACCCCGTTTCCACTCCTAGATTATTCTCATCACAAAGAGGAGGATTTTGGAAAACAATCTACTAGAGACATGTTTGTTAGTAATGTGGTGTGCTTAGGAACCTAAAAGACAAGACCGAAAATGTTCACAGTAGCTTTATTACAATACCCAAAATTTAAATATGATCCAAATGCCTATCAGTAATAAAAATCAATTAGTGATTTGTGGTACACTTACACAGTAGAAAATGAAAGAACAAGTACTTTATACAACTACATGGATCAATTTTACAGAATGTGAGGAAAGTCAGCCAAAAAGGGGAATTTTATTCTGTTCATATAAAGCTCAAAAAGAGGCTAAAACTAGTTATTATTATATTTTGTAAGAGAGAGTATGAAGAATCATGTAAAGTGCTTGTATTACTACAGTTTTTGATCTGACTGGTACAGACATTTCTAAAACTTTATCCTTTGTGCACTTTTCTGTGTTCATGTTTTCGTTTCTTCCTTTTCTATTTTTTGGTACCAGGAATCAAACTTAGGACCTTGCGCTTGCCAGGCAGGTGCTTGTGCTACTGAGCTATATCCCCAGCGCCATGTTTTTCTTTGAAAAAGAAAAAACAAAAAACCACAAATATACAGAAATATGTACAATATTTATAACTTAGTTGTGGTATCATAGATGATTTTATTTTCTTTATATTATAGCTTCATACATTATAAAATATGTAAGTTGAAGTATTTGAGAGTGGCACTTCTCTTATTGGCCCTCTCTGCCCTTCCCCTAGTTTATGCCTTAATGTATGTTGCTTCAATTATTTCAGTGGTTACTTGTCTCTACTTTTATAAATAGGAGGTGATATTATCTGCCAAGTGGTGATCAATTTTGTTGACCACAAGAGAACCCTTTAACTTTGGAAATGTGGTTCTTAGTAGCCCTTTAGACCATTGCTTCTCATTTCTTCAAAAAACCACAACACGTGTAACTAATGAGATTCTTGTGAGCCGGGCACTCCATAAAAATGACGACATGGCTCAGTAAAAGAAGCCAGAAGTGAAAGGTATGAATTTTATGATTTCATTCATATGAAATATCCAGAATAGTAGTTTTACAGAAGCAGGACAAAGATTATTGGTTGCCTAAGTCTGAGAGTAAGGGGTCATAGAGAGAAATTACTTAATGTTTATGAAGTCATTATGGGCTGAATGGTGCATAGTCCCCACACTGTGAAAGTTCTTACCCCTCGTATCTAGATTGTAACTTGGAGGTCTTTAAGGAAGTGATTAAATTTAAATGAATCCTAATCCAATTGTGGGTCCTGATCCAATATGGCTGATGTTCAAGGGGAAAGTTGTACAGAGCAAAGATCAGATGAAGATGGCCACCTACACTTGGAGAGGGACCTGAAACAGATCTTGCTCTAACAGTCCTCAGAAGAAACCAACCTTGCCCACTTCTTGACCTCAAACCTCCAACCTCCAAAATCATGAGAAAATTTTTGTTGCTTAATCCAGGCAGTCTCTGGTATTTCATTATAGTAGCCTAACAAAGGAATGTAAGGGTTATGGTTTGGTGAGATCTAAGTGTTTTAGAAATAAAGATGGTAATTGCAGAAAATTATATATGTACTAAATACTGTATTTAAAATGCTTCAATTTGTTTGTGTGAATTTCTCCTCAATACATTAAAAAGAAACTCTCCTATTTCCTTCCCACAATCAGCCAGATAATTCTACCTTGCAAATGAAAGCAAAATGCTGGACATTTATTTTCCATGGAAGATAAAACAAAGACACTGAACTCTCCATAAACAGGAAGAAAAAAGGTGGGTGGAGAGGATTTGTGAAAGAGTTGTTAAACTAAGACACTATTCGAAGTTAAATTATATAAACCTATAAGTACAGAAATTATATTAAAAACAAAGGTAATAAACACCAAAAATTCCTCACTTCTCATTATTTCACCTTCTGTTACCATTATCATTGGTCTTGAGATTATCAGTATCATTATCTATTTCTGGTACAGACACTTCATAACAATGGAGGACTTTGGGTCTCTTCTTAAATTTGTTTCAGGGGTTGATCTCATGTTGGTACCCTGACATTTTTTTGTGGTTAAAATTTTTATACTATGAATATTTATTAAAATCATCAAAAACTATATTCAAGGCTCACCTTCCTTTCCTCACTCCCTCCACTCCCCTCCCTTTCCTCCTTCCTTCCTTCTGTCCTTTCTTCCCTGTTTTTTGAGAGCTAATTGTTGAAATTCTATTTGCACAACACAGCTAACAAGTTCTAATGCTCAAAGATGTGAGTCCCAGTCCATGACAAACAAGAGCTCCCCACAGAATCTGCCTTTGCAAACATCCTGCCATGATTCCTCACTATCATTTCTCCTTGTTCACCACAGCATTGCTGCCCCTGGAAGCCACATGACATCAGCTGGGAGGAGCTAGGATCTGGGCAACAGTCCTTCTCACTCAGGTGAGCTCCTGGGAGAAGTTGAATCCACAGCTGTGGCACTGACAGTGAAGAAACTCCCCACAGCTAGGCTGGGACCATCTCCTGCTCAGAGCCTCTTTAGCTCCCAATAGCCACGCTGGCAACATCCTCTTGGCTGCTAGGTGCTGGCCCAGCTCTCCATTTCCTGCGTGTCAGGACAGCAACAGCAGGCATGGAGCCACTGTAAATGTTTGCTGGAGATGGAGCAACCTGGCTAGATCACAGCTGCAGCTATCCTTGCTGCCAGAGCCTCTCTGTGGCTGAGTCACTGGTTTCATTGGAGAGATGGGAAGAGCAGTTCCTGAAAGGCTCTCCCTCCCAAGGTGAGGGTGACTCTGCTAGCCAAGCAAAGATATCTGTGCTCCTTACCCAAGAAACACAACATGTAGGGCAAAAGGCAGGCTTAATCAGAGCCACAATCACAATTCCCTACCTGGAGCCACTTCTACTAGTGGGATAAAAGTGTCCACTCTTTTCTGAGCAGAAAATGGCAAATCAAAACCATTGCAGCCTCTTTATCACAAATGTCATCACTGTCGATTTTCTGCCAACTGCATTCCAACACATCACTTTTAACTTTTCATCCACCCTCAAATGTACTGTCATTAACTGTGTATTACTGATAAAGAGAATAATGCTAAAGAAATCACTTGAACAGGTTCCCTCAAAGAAAGTTCTCAATAGAGCCATGGTTTAATCTCAGATTCTTCAAATTCCAAAGACAGTGCTCTTTTTGCTTACTGTATAGTTTCTATGTTCAGCTCTCCATCTGGACTGCTACAACACTGTAATATTAGTGGTATCTGCTGCTATTTACTTCCTTGCTTCACTTGCCTTCTCTGTTATGTCATACACACCACTGTGTGGTTAAACTCTCTCTAGGTATAGACCTGATGCACATAGAGATAGAGAGGGAGATGGAGATGGAGGGATGGATACAGATGTAGCCGTAGACATAGACAACGGACAGTGACTTAAATATATAAACATAGACATTGATTTAGATATAGACACTGGTATATATTTTAATAGGGATTCAAGAAATCAGGAAATATGTGTGATCCATTCTACGTCCCTAGAACCTATCATAATACCTAACTCAGAGCAAGACCTCAGAAAATATTGCTGAAATTAAATTTCATGGACTATCATTAACCAAATCAAAATATCGGAGACCCTGCTAATGACAGAATTAGGTTCATCACTCTCACAGTAACATTCAGCACTTTCTATCATCTTACTGCACTTGACCTTTCCAGTCTTTACATATAACCTACACTCTATGTGTACTTGACTCCATGTTCCCTAAGTCGTTCTTGAACCTTCTTACTTCCACACTATTGCTCACACTGTTCTCACCAGCTGAAATGCCGTCACTAGCCTCATCTATCCCTTGTAAAACATCGTGGCCCATTTCAAATATCGCTTTTTTCTGAAAGTGTCTCTTTTATTCTCTTTGTTGAATGTGATATTTCTCTCCTCTGAACTCCTGCAAGCTCTATTCCTTTGTATGGCCTACCTTGTCTGCATCTTGGATTTAAGCACTGAAGTAATATTTCCTGTCTGGAATACTCTTCATCTCTTTTCTCCTTTTAGGATCCACTCTAATGTGACCTTCTCAGTGAGTCCTTCTTGTCTTTCCCAGGCCAAGTGTGCCACTTCCTCCTCAATGTTCCGGAGCATCTAAACACTCTCCATTAAAACACTTGTCCTTAGGGTTATTAATACCTCTTTCCCAACTGCTGAGCTTCTCAAAGGCACAGGTGGTACCATCTTTCTCTGTGTTTTTATGGCTCCAACCACAGTGCCGGTGATAATTGTTGAAAGAAAAATTGAAAAACTACTATTCAATAAATAAATGCAAAATGAGAAACTGTCCCCTCTTTTGGGGCTTCCTGTCTTCTTTGTCTATCATTTCACCTGTTTTGTCTTCTATTATGTGTGTCAATATCACCTAATGTTCTCTAGAGAATAAAATCAGTAGAATATACATGTTTAACTCTGCAGAAGGATTCATTAGATAGCCTTACAAGATCAGAGGTGGCAGAGTCCAACACAGCCATCTGTCTGCTAGAGAGCTGGAAGATCCAGTGTCTGCTCAGGCCAAGAAGAAGGAAGCTGCAGAACAAGAGGGATCAAGGATACAGCACCAGTCTGTGGTCAAAGGCCTGGAAGCTCAGTAAGGGTTTTCAGTATGAAGGTCTGCAGTGGAAGGTCAGAGAAATTGCAAACCAGTGTTCAAGGTGACAATGAAGAATGAATCTTTTCAGAAACACTTCCTTCTTCCTTCCCTTTTTATTCTGTTCATGTTATAAACCTTTTGGTTGGTGTCACCCACATCCTGGGTGGATCTTCTTCCCTAAGTTTGCTGGCTTACATGTCAGTCATCCATACACCCACAGTCACTCCCAGAACTGATTTGCCAATCTGGTAAATATTTCTTAACCCATTCAAGGTGACATATCATAATTAATGGTCATAATGTCACCTACAAAATCGCATAGGTAGTCATGGGAAACAAAAAAAAACAACTACCCAGCCATCAAAAATACAGGAAAACAAAATATACTGTGTGATCTGGGGGCACAAAGACCAAGTCATCACTTAAAATGAAAATCTGCAGTTTCTGATTGACAGTGTCCCACAATTTATTTGAAAGGGTAGTTTGAATGTTGTTCTCAAAAATAAGTAAATAAATAACAAATGATTAGATACTGTAGACTTACAATATTACATTAAAAATAATGAAGATATTTTGAACCCAATGTTTTAAATCAGAGGTGCATTTTTTCAGTGAGGGACATCTTAGTGGAATTGAGATATGTGACCTTAGGATTTTTAGTAGGAAGCCTTTTTTGGGCAGAAAGAATCAGTGAAATGAATAGAGAACACCAATCAGAAGAGGAACACCGGGTCTAACTTTCAATGGTATTTCTGACATCTCATTTCTTACCACTTAGGACAACATGTCTTCTTGACTGATATTAGAGACAAAACTTTTTTAAACAACAGTTCAGTCAGAAATCCAGAGTTACAAAAGAGATGAATAGCAGATGGGTGGCCACTACCTCTGAATTTGTGTGGAAGAACCCAAGTTTTGTACAAATTGGCCTGTTACCATCTTAATCTCTCTGTCTTCAGCTTGCTTCAGTGCCCCATACTCCGGATAATCTCTTCTACCTAAGATCCCCTACTTAAAATAATTTAATGAGCGTTTTGGCAAACATTTGCTGAATCCTCCCAAAAGTCTTTCTAAGGTTGGTTTCAACTTCATTTTATTTTTATTTTATTTTATTTTATTGCTTATTGTTTAATTTTTAGTACATATTTACATTTACTGTAAGATACTGGTACATGTACTGGTACATGTACAAACAAAATAGTCCAATAAAGCCATCTCAATATGTTACTAATGACTATTTAAGAATACCAAACTTTGTCAGCATCAGGTGCACTTATTTATAAGTCCTTATTAAGTCAATTATCATATATACAGATTAACAACCAGATGAATAGGCCAAGAAAACATAAAACACATGAGACAATTATACAAAGTCAAAGTGCAACTTTAGATCAATTGTCCATGCTGCATTATAATAACTTTTTTCTCTCCTTTCTCTTATTAGCTCTCTTTTTGAAGTACAATTCATAATACCTAAATCTTGGATACAACTTATATGTCCACCAATGAATAAACAGGCAAAGAAAACATGATATTTATACACAATGGCATACTACTCTGCCATAAAGAAGGATACACTTGAGTCATTTGTAGGAAACCATAACGTTAAGTGAAACAAGTCAGATACACCTGCTTAAATATCACGTGGGTTCTCTTAGAGGAGAAATCCAAATTGTAAATAAAGAGCAAAATAAAGGATAGATAATAGGAAGTAGGAAGATAGATCTTCCTCAAATGGGAAGGTGATCAAGAAATGGAAGGAAAAGAAGGCAAGGGAGGGAAAAGCGATGAAAGAAGGAATTAAGATGGGTTATGAACTCAACAGATAAGTAAAGGGTGTTTCCTCATTTTAGAGATGAGGTGGATCACTAAGACCGCACACCCAACAAGACCAAAAGCCTTTGGGCATTTCTTCTTCAGGAGCTGTCTCTAACACTCTCCTACAAAAATCTCACTTCCAAGGAACAACTCAAGGAATCCCCTGGAAGCAGGGGATCCCTGCTTCCCCACAAAGTCCGTAGACAAGGGTTCCAGTGTTCTAATCGCAAATATCACTAATTGACACCTGTCCCAGCTGCCTATGAGCAGTCAGGTTCTTGGATAAAACTTGTGGGTATGCTTCTTGAGTTGTGCTTATGTACTTTTCTATCCTGTATTCACTAACTTAATATTTTCCTGAGAACTTCATTTCAAATACTCAGTGCAGTCAGAGAAACCCAGAGTTTCTTTGAGTGTTTAAAACCTCTGGTCATATTTTGATTACTTAGAACTACCTGGAAACAGAAGACATTAGTTGTCTCATCAACATAAACGTACTAATCATTGCTAAATGAAAGAATCTAGCTTTCATACAATTTATACTAAATATGGAGGACATATATGACCCCAATCTGACTAAACTATATAAATCGTGGCCTATATTGGTCTCAAGGTAACCCCAAAGATTTTCTGACCCTTATAACTTTACTTAGTTTCTGACACACAATCACCCTTAATAAGCATTCATCTGACGGATGTACAGGTTGATAAAAGGAAATTTAACACATGAAGAAAGGATAAAGGAATAAATGAGCAAGCAAAACAATATCACTTCTTTTTACTAATGACTTTTTTAAAGACTGTTAGGAATAATATTTTAAACTAAACAAAATAATCCAACAAAGCCACCCTGGGTAAGCTGTCTACAAACAAAACACAGCTCTTATAATCTCTGTAATTCTGATTTGACAGTATGACTACTGTGTCTGAACTATCTAGCATCTCTTTGTTTACAACAGCACCTTAACTGTCTCTATGATTTAAATGAGAGGAGATTGCTTTTAAAGTTTTCTACAATTATTTAAATGCATATTTCAATTTTCCTGAATTGTGCAAAAGTAATTTGGAAGATTAATTCCTGAAAATACCTGCTGGAATTTGCATACACCAAGCATAATTATTATTGATATTTGCATAGTTCTTCCTGCTCACATGTACGCACTATTACCAACTGCTACACAACCCGTGAAATTACTGAAGAAGTTGCTGTCAGTACAATATGAATCCATCAATAAATGTTCAGCCTCACAGAAGAAAAACAAACTTCAATGTTCAGCAGTAGATATGTGCCAATCCGTTTTACTTATTTATTTGGGGCAGAATCTGGAAAGATAAATCCATACCAAAAGAATGTGGCAGCCTTTTACAATAAAGATTAATGTTATTGCAAAGAACTTCTGAGATTCATGAGAGATTGAAAACAACATTTGAAATGATAGAAATCAAGTGTGAGGTCCTGAATTCAATTCCCGGTACCAAAAAGAAATATATATATATATATAGAAAAGCAAGGGAGATTAGGGAATGTTGGTGAGGAAAAGAAAGTAATTATACCCATGCCACAGAGGGGTGGCATAGCAAAGTGTACATTCATAGCTCATCACACATGGTTAGGCAGAAAATAAGAAGGAATTGGAACTTTAGAGATCAGAAATGCTTGGTAAATATACGACTAATTTGACTAAATGCGTATGTAAGGTATTATGGAATAATATGAAAGATCTGAAAGATGTTTCTCCCTTAATCTATTTTGACAAAATCAACTAGAAAGAAATACATATGGGTAGAAATTAGCAAGAGAATAAATAATGTCAAATACCCACAGGATGCCTATTATATGTTGGACATTCTATTAAAAGACACATATACAATTTACAGTATAACAACCACTGGTGAATTTCTACAATCCTGTCTAGTGACACTATGTATTGTCTCTAATGTTCTTTTAACTTATTATTTTCTTATTCCCTTTAATGATTTGATCAATCTATTCTTACATCTGGTAATCTGAGCAACTTTGTTGAAGATAACAATAAGTAATATAACAACCACTGTTAATCCCTATCATTTGGCTTGAAACTCCGTATCATTTTTACTGTCCTTGCTTTGTGTTGTTTGTATTTTGTTATTGTTCTTTTTTGGGTACTATTTTCTTTAAAATAAAAAAGATACATATATACCAGCTTATGCAAATATTTAAAATGTATACATTCATTCATTTAGCTTACAGAGTATTGAACAATTTTTTGTATTTCACATATTAGAAGGGAGTGTGAAGAACGACAGAAATATACAGATCAAGTGCTTGCTCTCAAGGAACTCACATTAAGTGGCACAAAACAGACACATCAACCATATTTTTATAAATATGAAAAACAGTGGTGGTGAACCTATAGCATATGTGAAATTGTGTTTTTCTTTGAAGACAAAAAAATGTTAACTAAGTTAAAGCCTCAGTATTCATGTTTAATTGCAGCGTTGGCACTTGGCAATAAATGACTGGGTTTGGGGTTGTAGTTTGACCCTCAGTCTCTAAAAGGTTCACCATCACTGATATATGCCATTAACAAAAAAATAACAGTCGGCTGGGGAGCAGACGAAGGTTTACAGAGGAGATAAGAGCAAAGTTGGAAGTATAAATATTTTCCCAGTCAATAGTAAAGGAAGAGCACATTGGTATATTAGGGATCATGCACAAGCACATGATATTGTGAAGTGGTGGAGCTTATGTATAACACCATAAATGGCTAACTGCTGCTGGCAGTGGGATAAAGTAAAAAACAGAGGTGACTATTATGGTTTGTGTCTAGATGTCCCCCCAAAGCCTCATGCAGTCATGGGTGCAGGCTTCTAGAGTTTATGACTGACTCATGGTCAAACACTGGGATTATAGGTGTGAGTGCTATACCCATCCTGAGGTGGGTAGCCTGCATACAATACAAAGGATGGAAAGAGGCTTGCTCACTGCTGTTCTTCCTTTTTTATTCTTGTTGGTTTGCTGTCTTCTGCTGCCTTGAACAGTTGCCCTTGTGCTAACTGCCTTTGGAGCCTCCTGCTTTGGAGCCAGTTGATTACGGACTGAAGCCTCCACAAACTGTGAGCTTAATAAACTTTTCCTTCATTAATTATGGGTATTGGATATTTTGTCTCAGCAATGAGAGAAAAATAACCAAGACAGTGACTAAGGCCTTGATTGCCCTATGGACAATGTGAAGCCATTGAAAAATTTCAAGTAATGGCATAACTTGGTACAATCCCATCTTTACTAGATCTATTCTGAGACTATAGAAACTGGTCTTACAGTGTTGATTCTAGAAGCTGGTAAGTGGTTACAATTGTTAAAATATGACCAGGAAATTATATAACCATATTAGGAGTGAGAACCAACAAGGTGAGACAGTTTCAACAGGACCAAATATATTTAACTGATAGATCTATGAACAAATAATAAACTGCATACTGTATGTAAGTAAACTCAGTTGTCAAGATATCATAAATTACAAAATACTATAGGCCTGTTTTAGGTAATATTTTGCTGTTGAATGTACTTTTAATTTTGATTACTCTGAGTATATGAGAAAATTATTATTTTGTTATTTTCTATTTTTTACTGTCCATTTATATCAGAAAAATTAAAATTTTCCTCCAATGATTGTGTATTTACTAATGTATTTATATGTTTTACACATATTTGCAACTATTGCAGGTGTATCAAAAGAAAGTTCATCATTAAGAACAGTGGATTTCAGTAGGTTTCCTTGATCAATGTACCGTTTCTGTACAACTGGTCCAGAACAAAGCCCATCATCTTCTCAGTGGAAGATGTCCAGAATAGACACATGAGAGTCTTCACTGACCATAATTCTCCTTAATTCCTTATATCTAATTTTCTTAGCTACTTTTCTGTCATTGCTGAGACAAAACACACAATACCCAAAGTTAAAGGGGGAAAAGTATATTTAGCTCAGTTTGTAGAAGTTTCAGTCCACAATTGGTTGGTTCCAAGACAAGGTGGCACAAAGTAAAGGGACAACCATTCATGGGGGTGGAAGACAGCAAAAGCAACAACCGAGAATGGGGAGGATAATCCTCTTTCTGTCCCTTACATTGTATGCAGGCTACCTGCCCTAGGGCAGGTGTAGCACTCATACCTTAATCCCAGCAATAGACCATGAATCAATCACAAACTCTAGATTCAGCAATCTCTGAAAATCTTATCCCCCATGACGTCATAAGGCTTTGGGGGGACATCTAGACACAAACTATAACACTGGCCAAGCACCACTTTTAGTTACTTGCACATCATTCATCAATTTTAGTTATTACCAACCTATTAATACCTGGCATATCAGTGACTATTTCTATATCCTCCTGCCTTGATTTCAGCTGGCTTTCTTCCTAGAGTAATACAGCCTTGATTAAAATGTTAGCCCCACTCTTATTGCAGTATGATATTGCAAAAGTTACTTATTCTGCTTAATGTTATTTTACCTGTCTGTCAAATGGGATTATGATACATTTTATAGAGTTGTTTTGCAAACTAAATGAGTAATGCATGTAATGTTTTTTCCATAGTGCTGGCATATAGCAAGCAGTTAACTTTTAAATCAGGGTTATATTTACTCTTGCTACTGCTGGACTCGGGTGTCACCTTCCATTTTACTGCAGTATCAACCTATCCACCACTGGTTGCATTAAAATGATTTGCTAAAAAAAAATTCTGTCATTCTCATGGAAAAAGGACATCAGAAAATGGAAAAATATCCCCCTGTTCCTGGATAGGTAGAACCAATATAGTCAGAATGATCATACTCACAAAACTGATATACACTTTAACATAATCCCAACCAAAATACCAATGGCATTCATCACAGAATTAGAGAAAACAACCTTAAAATTCATTTGGAGCCAGAAGAGACCCAGTTTAGCAAAAGCAATCAAGGACAATAGGAGCAAAGCTGGAGGGAGGCATTAAAATCCCAGATTTCAAGTTATGTTACAAAGCTACAGTGATAAAAACAGCATGATATTGACACATAAACAGACATGAGGATCAGTGGAATTGAATAGAGGATGCAAAAACTACCACAAGCACATTCAGCTATCTTATCTTTGACAAAGGGTCCAAAAACATATGCTGGAGGAAAGATTGCCTTTCTAGCAAAGGGTGTGGAGAAAACAGGCCACCTAAATGCAGATGATTGAATCTAGACCTATACCTCTCATCATGTATTAAATGAAAATCAAGATGGATCAAAAATCTATATATTGAAACAGAAACAGTCTTCTGGAAGACTAGACAGGTAAAACTCCTGAAGAGATAAGTATAAGCAAGGACTTTCTGACTAGAACCCCAATGTCAGAAAAACATATCAAGAACCCACAAATGGGATTATATCAAATTAAAAAGCTTCTGCACAGCAAAGGAAATAAGCAACAGAGTAAAGCAACACCCCACAGAATGGTAAAAATATTTTGCTAGACATTCCTCATACAGAGGACTAATTTCTAGGACATATAAAGAACTCAAAAAAATTAGACCCCCCTCCCAAATAAAAGACCCAGTCAAAAATTGGGCAGCTAAAATGAATAAACATTTGCTCAAAAGAAGTACAAATAGTCAATAAATAAGTGAAAAAATGTCCAACATCTCTGACCATTAGATAAGCGTAAATTAAGACAACATTGATATTCAATTTCACTATAGAAAGAATGGCTATTATCAAGAAATCAATAACAGATGCTGGCAACACTACAGAAAAAAGAAACCATCTCCACATTATTAGTGGAAATGTAAACTAGTAAAACCATTATGAAAATCAGTACAATGAAAGCTGGAAATTACATTTGACCCAGCTATTCTCCTACTAGGTATCTTCCCAAAAGAGTTAAATATGTCATCTTAGAGCAATGCCTACATAACCCATGTTTGTAGCAGCATAATTCATAATAGCTAAATCTTGGAAGTGGCCTGTATGTCCATTGACAGATGAACGGATAAAGAAAATGTGGTATTTTCACACAGTGGAGTACTACTCTGCCATAAAGGAAGATAAACTGAAGTTGTTTGTAGGAAAATGGGTTTGCCTTGAGACCATAATATTAAGTGAAATAAGCCATACACACAAGCTTAAATATCACATGATTTCTGTCTTATGAGAGACCCAAACTATAAATAAAGAGCAAAATAAAAGACTGATAAGAGGAAGTAGAGATACAGATTTTTTTTAAGTGGAAAAGGGTTTCAAGAGACGAAGGGAAGGAGGAAAAAAGGAGAGAGATGGGATGAAAAAGAATTAAGGTGTGTTATGTATACAGACCCCAGGATAAATGGAATCATGATATACTGCAAACATGTATTAATAAAAATTGAAAAAATGAAAGAACAAAGTGCCATTCTCTTGCTTATAAATTGCTCATGCTGGGTGTGGTGGCACACACCTGTAATCCCAGCACTTGGGAGGCTGAGGCCAGAGCATCATTGCAAGTTCGAGGCCAGCCTGGGCTACAAAGTGAGCTCAAGGCCAGCCTGAACTGTGGAGCGAGACCCTCTCTCAAAAAGACACACACACACAAATAAAATAAATTACTCATATTTGTTCATCAATTACAAGACTAGTGCAGACATTTTGTAAGACAAAAAATGCCTCATAATGGATAGCTTGTATTTGTATTTCGGTTCTATTTTGGCCACTCCTTATCATACCCTTTATTTAAAAGATATACTGAAACATTTACACCATTTCAGATAGAGCTCCAATGAGCCTTTGTATTTGCTGTCTCAATGCATAAATACTTCCCTCCTTTCACTGTCACCATTCCTCCAGCTATCATACTGAATTCTAGTGATGACTCAGATGTGAATCTTTACCTGGCTTCCAGTCTCTAAGGATGGAGTTTATTATTTCTATCATTTACATTCCTAAGACCATATCCCTAATTCTTGGTCACAATACCTGCACTGTGTACTGTAACAACCTCTTCTGCCACACCCAATGGTATTGGTATCCTGTACTACAATTACCTAAGCAGGCATCTGCCTCACTAGACGGCGTGTTCCTTGAGGAAGAGACCATTCCTGACTTCATCATGACTGCAGGATCCAGCATAGAAACATCCGGGCTCTAGGAAGCCTTGGGATTTTTCCCCAGTAACTGTGTTTTCAGTGACTCGTCTGTGCAAGTGTCTTCACATGTGGAGTGTTTTTTTTCCAGGAAACTTGCCAATATCCCCAAACCCCAAATTTATGGAATGCCTTTGGTTTTATGTTTTGAAGCCTTTAAGGATTGATCCATTAGCACAGAGGGAATCTGAGTCTCCCTTGTAAGCACAACCAGGTGGTTAGAAAACACATTGTGCCTTTGAAAGAAACATGAAAAAAAAGGGGACACCAACAAACCTACCCTTAACTCCCAGTTCTGCTAATTTTCAGTTGTTTGATTTTGAGCAACTACCTAATTATTTCTGAGTTTCAGTTTCCCCTTTTATAAAACAGAGATGACAACAAACCACATAGATTGTTTTGAAAATTCAATGAAAAAATAGGTCGTAAATATTTATTCACAGTATGAATTTAATAAATGATAAGTTATTGCTGCTGTTATTCTTATCACCTCAGATTCAATGAACAAATCACTTTATACCTGTTAGGATTACTATTAACAAAAAAATAACAAGTGCTGGTAAGGATATGGGGAAACTGGACTTCTAATGCATTGAAAGCAGAGACCTGGACAGATATTTGCACACACATGCTCAGGGTAGCATTATTCACAAAGTAAAAAGGTGCAACCAGTCCAAGTGTTCCTCAGTAAGAGAATGGATAGCAAAATGGGGTGTATCTATACAATGGGTATATTACTGGCCTTTATAGGAAGAAAAAAAAAGGATATTCTAATAGATGTGGACAAGAATGAGCCTTGAAAGTGAGGCTAATAAGCCTTGAAACAAGTTAGACACATAAGGACAAATTATGTATGTGTCTTGTATAATGACCAGAAGTACACAAATTATGTATGTGTACTTGTATAATGACCAGAAGTACATTACGGTTATCTAGAGAAAGTCCAGAGTTTTACTATAGGATGATGAAGAGATTTGTGGATGGGTAGTGGTGACGGATGCACAAGAGTGGAAACACAGCTGGTACCATTATGCTGCGCACTTTAACATAATTTAAATAGTAAATTTTGCAAGGTATTATTTACAACAGTAAAGAAAACCCAGTGAACAAGATTTAATCTGATCCACCAGAACACTTATATAGCTATAGTAAAATCAACTACATAGTCAAAGTCCTAGGGTGGACATTAGAACGTTAAAAAGAATACTCCTTGTTCCTTCAATTCTAATCTGATTCTGTTAACCGGGAAAGACACTGAGATCCCGAATGTCTTTCTTTTTCATGGCCAAGTGAGCGTGCACGCACACATACACACACACAGTCTCTGGGGCCCATGGAGACACAACCTGGAAACGGGGCTTGCCAGGATTAGAGAGCCAGAGCTAACCCATGTATCACTCACCCAGAAGACAGCCTTCCATGGAGAAAAAGGACCTCATAGTCCCCTAACAAAGAGGATAATAAATTCCGATTAGGCAAGGAAGCTCTGAGTCTAAATACCAGCAAAGCTCAGCCTCTGCGAGTAGGGACGAATTATCTGAAAGGTCATCCTGGAGACACTGAACAAAGAGCCTCGAGCAGCTGGGTCCCTTAATTTGAGGAAACACTGAAGCCTTTAAAGAAGCCAGAGGCAGAGCTGGAGAGATGGGAAAGTGAAGCAGCCTTCTGAGCACAGGGAGGATTTAATAGGAAGGGAAACACAAACCCCACAGGAAGCTCTGGGGCCCCGACAGCCATCACTCTTCCAGGCCAAGCTAAGAGCCTCTGGAAGGAGCTTCCATCGTCCACACCAGGCTAGGGTGGCCCATTTTGGCACTGTAATAAGACAGAATGGCTCTGATCTCAGCTATTAAAGCTTTCAAACCACAAGCCTCAGGGAGAGAGGAGGCTCTGAGTAACAGCCTGCCATCCACGGCTCTTCACCCTTCTCCAGGTTGTGGGCTGCTGACAGAGCCTAGTCTGTCTCCAGAACATTCCAGGGGCCTCCTAGGAATCTGAGGCCAGGCCTTGGCCAGTAGTTTCTTGCCTGGGTCCTGTTGTCATGGCTCCTGAGGTCATAAGATGGAAAGCTCCGTGGGAGGGCCAGGTGGCAGCCAGGAAGTGGCATGCTGGCCTGGAGCCATTCCCTGCTTCCAATAACCCCTCTGTCGAGAAAACTGAAGGAAAGGTCATCTAACTTAGGTGAAAAACTGAGCAATTGGCCTCATCTTGCACAGAGGCCACTCAAAGGGTAGAAATGAATAAAATTCCTGAGACCCTCAAGGAGCAAGGGCCTACAGGTGGTATGTACCAGACCAAAAACGGTATTAACAAGAGACAGAAAGGAGCCTATACCATGGACCCAGGTTTAACTGACTTTAGTCCCCACAACTCTGTGCAGTAGGTTTTGTTGTCCCTATTTCAGACAAAAGGAAATGAGAAAGCTAAAAGTTAAGCCTATATCTCGATGGCTCTAAAATCTTCTCTACTCCACTCTGCTAAATTAGGCCTTGCACAATATTAGCTTCCTATGCCTTGCAAATTGATTGTAATTCATATATTTGAGGCTCAGAGATGTTCACTAGCTTGCCAAATATCACACTGCGAGTGAGTTACAGAACTCAGACTGGAATTCGTTTCTGACAGATTCCAAAGCTAATGTTCTTTCCTTCATGCCTCATATATCTTTAGTTAAAATAAAATAATCCTGTAGCTTCTTTCCAATCAGCAAACATTTTGTTCCCTCAGTCTTGAAGCTTAAGCCCTTTAAAGAGTAGCTCAGTAATTATACTGCCCCAATGCCCCAGAAGTCACAATTTACTACAGAATGAGGTGATATGAAACAGAACAGACACATCTTTCAGGCCAAAAAGAGGCTGTCTGGATTGCACAGACCTGATGACTTTTATTAAGAAGATCTGAAGCTCATTTTTGCACAAAAAGTAGTGAGAGAATGACATATGTATGGTTATTGGGATGTGTGTAATTCCCAGTCTGGCAAAGGATTCTAGTTTTTTGTTTTGGATGAGATAAGACCAAAGTAGATTTGAGCAATGGAAAGAACCAATCATTTCTTGAAGGGAACTACTTTGTCATTACCTAAAGCAATAAAAGCAACTCTTTCACAATTCATTTGATCTATCAAAACTGAGTATCATTTTTTTCTTTAGACTCAAACTCTGCAAGTATGTTTATGTGAATAAAAATATATACTGATATAATCAGATGCATGTCTTATTCTCTGGGGGGTAATGTTGCCAACTGCAGGAGCACACACAAATGGAGAAAAATGGAAATCATCTAGAATGTTGCTTATCACCTTATAATTTCAGAAAAAATGACAAAGCCCACTTTAAGGATTACTCATGCCTAATGATCAGGAAAAAAGTTAAACCACAATGTTTAAAGGAGACCTCTGTGTTGTTAGAGAAAAAATCCTGGGGCCAATCATTTCCCACGAGCACCATCCAGTAGTGGAGACTTGCATAGTAAGGAAAGCACAAAGGAAGAGAAATCTTTAGTACTGTGAGGAAGTCTTTCATTTGCAAGATTTGTGGTTTTATAATTATACACAGTAGATATCTTTTAAAAATTCCTTCCACAAATACTTTGAAATGTGTGGTAAAATAAAGCAAACATCCTTTTAGGTGCCTGGCCAAGTTCACATGTAAGGGAAATCCCTAGAGGTCAAAAGTCTGAAATAAAGCTCAGAAGCAAGGTTGTATGTGTGTGTGCTGATGCTGTAGCTTCCCTAAGGTGACTTAGGGCAGGAGGGGTCACTGCCAGTCATCAAGGCCTCGGGTTTTAAAGTCCTTGGTGCAATAGGAGATGAGTCTTCTACTGCATTGTGGGGAGCATCAGAATTTATACTCTTGCATAAAGCGAGGGTCCATGAAGACCAACATATACAATAAAATGTACACCAGAAAGGATCTGCATATCCCCAAAGAGAGACGACAAGACATTCTGTTTCTCCTACCTAGGTTACAGGTAGAATACCTACCTGAACTTTGCAATCATAAATCTGTGCTCACATATATATATGAAACTCTAATTTGTACTAGCCACATAACCCTGGAACTTCTATGCTTGAGTATTACACAAAATAGATTCTGGACTTCTAGCACCCATGGAGCATCTGAAAGAAGAAAATATCATCACTCTGAAGGGAAAATACTTCAATTCAACAATGACCATGATTCACATATTAAACACCCATGTAAAATGAACTCTCAGTCCAAAATTAAAAACATATTAAAAATTGATCCACCATATGAAACTGTCAACAGTAACAAAAATCATAGAATTAAGCAATTTTGTAGATACCATACAAGTATGTTTTAAATTGATTAAAAGCATGAAAATAGCTGCAAAAATGAAACACTGTCATTTGAGAAATGCAAATTAAAACAACACTGAGATTCCATCTCACCCCCAGAAACAATGGCTATCATCAAGAAATCAACCAATAACAAATGCTGGAGAGGCTGTGGGGAGAAAGGAACCCTACTCCACTGCTGGTGGGAGTGTGGATTGGTGAAACCACTGTGGAAATCAATTTGGAGATTCCTCACAAAACTAGGATTAGAAGTCCAATTTAACCGAGGTATTCCCCTTCTGGGTATTTTCCCAGAAGAATTAAAGACATCATACCACAGGGATATATGTGCACCCATGTTTATAGCAGCACAATTTGTTATAACTAAATCTTGGAAACAACCCAGATCATCCACTGAGGAATAGATAAAAATGTTGTGATATTTTTATACAATGAAATATTACTCAGCTATTTAAAAAGACAAATTTGAGGATTTTGTAGGTAAATGGATTCAACTATAGACTGTACTCATAGGTGAAATAAATTAGACCCACATGTGTAAACATCATCTTGTCTTCTTAGTGTAGGAACCGGAAAGACTAGGCAAAACTCAAAACATACAATAGATGGTAGGAAAGGGAAAGAAACTGTTCAAGGGAAAGAATGACTGGGATGAGGGAAAGAAGAAAAAAGAAAGAAGGAAGGTAAAAGATAAATATATATACGAATAGCTGCAGCGACTGTATTGCTGTTGTCTGATGGTATATTGAAATGAACAGTTAATGCTTACAGTTTTTTATGTTCTGATCAACTTTGCATGCTTGTGTCTGGTGGTCTGAGCAACTGATTTGAAGGTAACAATATGCAGTGGAATTACAGTGGTGAACTCCTACCATCTTGTCTAGTGAAACTCTGTATTATCTCTAAGGTTTTATTGAAGAGTTATTTTCTTATTCTCTTTAATGTTTTGAGCAATCTTTCATTCTTACATCTGATAATTTGAGTAATGTAGTTGAGGATAGCAATATGCAATGTAACAGCCACTGTTGATTTGTATTAATTTGTCTTGAGACCTTGTATCACTTTGAATGTTCTTGCTTTGATTTGTTTATGTTCTTGACAGTTGTTTGCTACTACTGTTCCATTTTTTGTTTTGTTCCTCATGTACTATTCTCTTTGAAATAAAAAAAACAAAAAAAATGAAACACTGAATTAAGAAGAGATATTTTAAAAGAATGAATTAGAAGTTCTAAAAATAAAAAATATATAGTCATAGAAATAATAAATTCAGTAGACAGTATATAACTAAACAGAGATTTTGTGAATCAAATGATGGAATAGAAGTCATCAGTTGAAATCACTTGACATAATGAAAAGAGCTTGGGTGATGAAACCAGTCAGGTTGTACAGAATTTTGCAGAATACACCTTCAATTTAAAAATGGGATCCAGCATCTACAAAGTGCTTATTATATACATGACACTATTATAAACTTAGTATATATTTTTCATGTGATATTACAATAAATCTATGAGGTAAGAATCCATTTTACAAGAAAATTGATTGTCTATCATTATACCAACAACTGAGAGACTGAAAGTTAAATCCAGAGTCCGTCTTCTTAACCACTAAGCTTTACTGCCTGCCCTGTTAGATGAGAATCAAATTTTAATCTGCTGTGTAAGCTTACATACCCTGAGCGTAAGAAAAAATATTTTACTTCATATACTGAAGACTGAGTAGGAACGTTCACAAATATATTTTATGGCTCTCTCCTTGCTGGTAACAGCAGAATTTGATCTAAAGCTCAAACTGTAAGTCAGAGGATTGTGGAAGGCTTGAAGGGTTAGAAAGAAATCTGATGTCAGGACAGGCAATGGGCAAGGTCAGCAAGTTCTCTAAGCCTAGAAGTCTCAAAAAGATATTAGTGATCAGACTTGTCATGAGAAATCTGAGAAGCCAGTAAAATGGTAGGGAATTGGGGTGACTTTGGAAGTCAAGGCTAGGAAAAAAAATCCAGAATCAAATAGTTCAGATCCTTAAAGGAATGGAATTACCAAGGTGCAATTCTGAGTAAGATCTGGATCAGGAATAAGAATTATCTTTTTTCTTATTGTGAAAGGGAAAGAAATGCTCAAAAGAAAAGAACAACTGGGGTGAGGGAAAAGAGGAGAGAAAGAAGGACGGGAAAAATTATGTGTGTGTGTGTGTGTGTGTGTGTGTGTGTGTGTGTATATATATGTACACAAGATGGCTAAGATAATTGTATTATTAATTTCTATTGATTTGATGAAAGGAATAGTTGCAGTTTAATTGTTCAATCAGTCTTACATGCTTATATGTGGTTATCTGAGTAACCAATCTGAAGACAACAATATTTAATACAACAGCCGTTGTTAATTTCCTATCACCTTGTTTGAAATTCTGTATCATTTTTATTGTTTTGTGCTTTTTTTTTATGTCTTTCTATTTGTAATTTTTTTTTGGTCCTTTTCTCTCTAAAATAAAAAGGATAATTATCTTTTCTCTATCCTCTTAGTCTTTCATAATTCCAACACAGGGCTGGGAAGTAAAGAGGATCATGCCTTTGACTAAGGTAAAGACAGCGACACTCAAAAAATTATCAGGCTCTTTGTATGATGTGTCCCAGCTCAATTATATTTACAGAAGCCAATAACCCTTTATTAACTAAGACCTTTGCAGATAACTGTTTTACTGAAGTTTTAAAAAATGCACTCTTGTTTGTAAGAACAAATATTTCACACTCTATGACTCACTCATTTCTCAAAAAAAAAAGTACAATGTTACTAAACATTTCTGTGAAAGAAATGCCAAGGGTTGGAAATCTGGCAAGAAGTGATTACATTAGTGACATGTAATGCATGCGAACAAAAGTAAAAACTTCAAAATGTACATTGGGAAATGTTTTCATGACTTTTGGATAGGATTTTGGATGATCAGCAGTACTGAAATATTTATGACTATGAGGATAACAGGAATATAGTTTTAAAACCTTTCTCTGAAGGAATTCTCACAAGCCTCTGGAGCTTGTACCATTAGCCTTAATTGCCAGATGGGAAAACTGAGGCAAGAATAGTTAATGGAAATTTCCTAAGAGCAATAACTTGTTAAATGACTGCCAGCTTCCAAATTCAAGGCTCTTTGATTCCAAATTGTTTAAGCTTTCCAATATCTCTTGGTACCAAGTTGGTAGATGACTTGAAGCAAGAATGTGCTGAAATTATAGTTTAAATGAATCTTAAATTTGAAGCACTTCCTGAATATATGCCAAAAATACCCATCAAATAAGCTTAGGGGAATGTCCCAATAGCTTACTGGAAAAAGATTCAGGAAGAATGGTTAGTACAAAGAAGAGCATAAATCAATATATGTGACATGAACCAAGAAAACTGGCACTTTAGTGAATTTATGCTACATCAAAAAGACAGATGACTCCTGGAATATGAACTCCACTTGGGGTTCATGCTTAAAGAAGAAGACATATGAAATGTAAGATGTTTCCCAAAGAGCAAACAAGATGGTACTGTGTCAAAATATCATCATACAGAAGAGTGCTGAAAAAACTCAACATACTTAACTTAGTGCATCCATGATACAAATTCAAGATAGTTCCAACCCCAAGCAAAAGTATAATCACAGGACTTTTAGAAGAAAGAAAAGAGAATTACTTCCTGGTGTAATATGGTGATTACAATATGGAACTATGAAATGATAAGTGTCTGGATTGAAATCCTAGTTTTACTCTTTACCAAACATCTGACCTTGAGTAAGTTAACATATCATCTCTGTACTTCATAGATAAAATTAGACTAATAATGTTCCCTCCCTCTTAGTATTATTTGAGGATCAAACAAATTTATAAGGTTCATAAATTTAGCACAGGTTATTGTCATAGCAGAACAGAAATCTCATTACATCCTGTTGTTCCTACAATTAAGAGAGTCTAGAACTTTGCCAGAAGTGAATCAATCTCACCAAGGATGACGACAACTTGGAGATTCTCCCTAGTTCCTAAGCTATTGGGACTGCCACACTAACCCCAGGTAAATTCTTCATTTGAATTAAGTACTCTTCATTCCTGGCACATTTAGACTGAAACCCAAACTGAGCTAAAGAACAGAAATGTCCCTAAAAATAGCATTCTCAACTTCCATCTTGTATTATCTGTGTGACCTAGAGCAAGTTCCTTCAGTATCTCAGAGCCCAGGTTCCCTCATCAGCAAACTGCCTTGATGTTTGAGAATATATCTGTGGCTATTCTCAGTACTATGCTGGTCCAAGACCAAAAGCTTAGGAGATGTTATTTTCTTCCATAGCTCAAGAAGACAAGTTGTGACAATGTTATAGTTCTGGAATATGTTCATTTAGTCAAACATGTCCTGAGCACCAAGATGCTATGAATATGGATAAATAAAGTACCATTCCCATCCTGAAAATGTTCTTGGCCTGAAATAACAGACAGTAACTACACAAATAAGGTCTTAATAACACGGCAGTAGCTAGTGACCTTAGCAAGGCTGGGATCGTGGATAAGATGAAAGGCAGAAACCACACTACAGTAACTTGAGAAATGCTCAGAAGCTGGTGGTAAAGAGGCAGCAGATAAAGCACACTCTTAAGAAACTTAGAGGAGAAGAGAAGAAGGAGTAGGAGATCCAGCATAAGCTGAGGTATTTGCATGACTGTAATTAGCCAGGGTCATCTTTATAACTGGAAAAAAGAACCAATAAAAAAATAATTAAATAGCAACATGGCAAAGGCAGTCACCATGTAAGTCTATTTGAAAGCCCTGGAGGATGTTAAAGTTAACTGATCTCACCTTTCCATAGGGGAGCAAAGCCATGATGGGTATAGGGACAAAGTATGGGTTCCAGAAGTTCTTGTTCTAGGATTGTGGCTGGATCCTCAGCACCTCCATGGGTACAGAGGTATTCTGAGCCCTTTAGTCACCCATGCAGAAAGCAGGAGCCCCCCAAACTTTTCCCCTTGGGGCGTGGTGAGATCCTGTAAAACACTGGCAAGCCACAACCCAATTTGTGCGTGCTTCCATTTTTTGTTTTGTTTTTTTCTTGGAAACTGGCACATTTTGCACTGAGATTTGCACAAAGCAAAACCACTCTAGTGTCAAACGGAAATCCAGCAGGCTCTTCCCAAGATGTGCTGTTCCTTTTGTACAGGCTGGAGGCTTGGGAGAGGGGGCCCAGGACATAATACTCTCGCCTCTTGGGAAGCACATCCAGACAATGGTCTGTGTGTGAAAAGGGGAACAGATTAACCAGGACCAGGGTATCTCCCAATTGCTTTTCTTAAAGAAAGACTCTATTGCCAGGAAGCAAAGCACACACAAAAACAATACCTAAGCTAACAGACCACTGGCTTTAATATACTCAGAAATAACAGAACATGGGCAGGCTACAACTTTCCAAATCCTCTCAAAAATCCTTTGCAAGAGCAGAGATGGTTTGTCAAATCTATACTCTTTGTTTAATACATTTGTTCTTTTGTTTGATCAAGGGGGGAAGCCGTCTAACTCATTATATTCGGGGAGCTGCATTCATTCCTTTGTGCTTTTTTTCTTCTTCTAATCTTTATTAAAATCAAAAGAAGAGCCACTCTAATCCTTCAAATGATAATTTATTTCTCAACCTACAAAGTCAGAGTCTTGTCTATTATTTTAAAAACAAATCAATGCAATGATTTTAATTAAAAATGAAACAAGGTGAACCAAAAAAAAAAAAAAAAATGGGCATTTGTTAGATTCATGCACAAACTTGTTTACAATTAATGGGCAACAGGGCTCCTGGTGGTAAAGAAAGGATTTAAAAGCACCAGAGTGTTTCCCTGTAGTTGGTAAATTCTCTGGACTTTCGTTTGTGTCTTTAGAAAGAAAAACACATCTAGAAGTCTCCTAATGAAATGCCCTGACCCTGGGAAATTTTGTGCTTCAAAATGTTCTTCCCCCACCCCCTAGCCCCCATCTCTGCCAGCCTCCTTGGCTAGAAGATTCAGAGGGTTCTATTTTAGCTAGGGTTATTCATCTCAGATAGCAGAGTAGGTTTGGTTTTCTCACAAGGAGAAAAAAGGCTCTGTGTTAAGGACGCAAGGTTTGGCCTGCCCGTTGGTGGGTGGGACCGGTGAAGTGGGCTGATGATCTTTATAAAGGAGGGCTCGGATTTCTCTGGCAGTAGAGAAAACCATGTGTTACAAGAGGTGGATTTTCCCCAGACACGACTGGGGAGGAGAAGAATTTTCTGAAGGGAAACAGTGAAAATTGAACTTGAATATTTAAATGTATTCAGTGTATATTTACTTATTGAGAAGCTACTGAGTTCCAGAGATGGTGCTCAGGAATTGGATTTCAAGAGATGATCTTGCAGCTAGTTTATCGTGGTTCAGCAGTCACCGAGCACCCCCTCAGAGGCGGGCCTTGAGAGAGGAGTCACACAGAGTCCAAGTTCACGGTTCAGTGGAGGAGGCCAAAGATGTGATGAAGCCTGGAGCAGACATGGATGCTAAGTGCTGCAGGAGATAGCACAGAGGGAGAGAAATCCTGCTTTGGGGACACCTTCCCCTCTTGCCCAAGACAGGGAAAGTTTCAGGGAAAGGCTTCATTCTAGATCGACTTTCAGGAATAAATAAAGGTGAGCAACTGGATAAGGCTGAAGAGAGAGTCTAAAGCAGAATAGTGTGAGCAAAGTCCAGAAAGAAAGCGTGTGATTCAGGTATTATAGGAATGGGGCAGGAATGAGGAGGGACATAGTGATGATGGCCATTCTCTTGGTTTGATAAGCTCCCACTCTTCCTTCCAAGATTAGTTCACACTTTATACCTGAAGGGGGCCTTCTTGAGTCTCCCTATCTTGGTGCTCGGGACTCCTCTGTACCTTACCATGTGATCTTTGTTGGTTTCCCGGACTAAACTGTGCACCCTGAAAATCTTCACTATTTTTGTTTCCAGTGCCACTGTGCCTAGAGACCTGGGCTTAGAACAAGGGGCCAGGGTGAGAGATGCTCAGATTTCCAGGGCCGTGGTAGAATGAGAAATAAGAACATGATTGTTTTGGGGGAAAACCTGTGCCTGAGTGTGTGTACCTTGTGCCCAAATTCCTTGGGGGGCCCCTGCACTGGACCTTGTGACCCGCTATCCAGGTCTCCCTTCAGCTATGACAGGTTTATCAGCACCCAGAGGGATTTCTGTTGGGAGATAGCCTCTAAGAGCCACCCTTCCCTCAGGGATCTCAGCTAAAGACACCACCTGAATCAAGGTCACACAACCCTTTCAGATCCTTCTGCATCCAGAAACTGATTGCCAATGTGTATAAAAGCCTGGACCTCTAAACCCAACATGAACAGCTTTCCATGGCCATTGGCATGTCTTTATAACTTTCAGCAGGACTGGTAAAACTAAACCAGAACTGGACTTGTCCTTCTGCTCAGTTTTACTTCCTTCTCTTTCCTTCCAAAGATACGACCCTAAGCTTCCCTAATAGAATTCTTCCATGGGGCTCTGAACTGTTACAGGCCCCTGAGTGGCGAGCCTCAAGGCATCAAGACTTGACACTTAGGATGCTCAAGTAAGTTGGGTTTTCGTAAGAGCAGCCCATTTGAGAGGAAATGGAGACAGTTAATGCATTTGGGGCACACGGTTATAATCACAACGCACCAAACAAAGGTTTAGCAAATTAAGAAAAGTAACATCCAAGTTCAGCAGTTTTGTAAGTATGCTATTCTGGAAACAATAAACACTAGTACAAGTCTCCTGGAAAGAAATTTGATAACGTATATCAAAAACCATAAAGCACTCTGAACTAAGAATTTATCCCAGAGAAATCACTGAAGAGAATGAAATTCACCTGCAATGTTTTGTGCAGCGTTAACTTCAGCAAAAAAAAAAAAAGTGCTGCGAGCTAACTTCAGCAGTAGCGGACATGAAGACTAAGAAAGAGTCTCAGTGATAACAATGAAGGCTAAGAAGTATGAAGCACTTGTTTTATTAGTGCATATTCACTATACACACAAGTGAGCTTGGTTTTAGTATATTTATACCTGCATGTAACACATTTTTTTTTGTCTTTTGTTTTGTTTTTTTTTTTTTGTCTTTTTTAAGGCAGGGTCTTGTTGTGCAGTTCAGGCTGGCCTTGAACTCACTTTGTAGGCCAGGCTGGTCTTGAACTTGCAATGATCCTCCTGCCTCAGCCTCCCAAGTGCTGAGATTACAGGCGTGTGCCACCACGCTGAGCATGTAACACATTTTGATCATTTCTCCCTCTCCCTTTTCCTCCTCTTCTTCCAATCCCCTTCCTTTTTTCTAATAGTCTATCTTCTATTCATGTCCTTTCTCTCTCTCTCTCTCTCTCTCTCTCTCTCTCTCTCTCTCTCTCTCTCTCTCTCTTTCCCTCCCTTCCCCTTGATTCTTCATAGGAGAGAAAAGATGTTGTAGGTGTCATTTTTTTGGTCTGGCTTATTTCACTTAACATGATGGTCTTCAGTTCTATTTATTTTCCTGAAAATGGCATATTTTCTTCCCTCTTTATGGCTGAATAATGTTCCATTGTAAAAAACAAAAAAAAAACACTTACAAGACAATGATAAAGGTGAAAGAAGCAAAATCTTAAGACCATTATGATTCTCACCACCTAAAGTCTATGGGGACTCAGTCAAAGAAAATAAAAGCACAAAATGATTTTGACTGACCAATTTTCTCTTTTTCAAATTTTATTTCATGTCATTATATTTTTTTCCTTCCTTTTAAAAATTTAAGGAACAGGTGATTGCATGATTTGACACTTTATTTTCCTGTATGAGCAAAAGGGAGAATAAAATGAAAGAAGAGAAACCAGACATGAATGACATTGGCTTAATACATGACACGACCTCTTTTGTCTGCACATTTCAGAGACTGATCAGGATTTTGAAGTGGATGGATGTCATTTGACAGCTGCTCACTAAACCTTACCTTAAGAAAAGAATGAATTCACAATTCTCAAGGGACACCCATGGCTTATTAAAATAAGTTCTTATTCCCAGTCTACTGAGCCAATGTACCCCATCATATCATCTCCTGAGGGTAATGCTCAATCCATCCCACTGCTGCAGGAGAGGCACTGCCAGCCTTCTGAGAGCGTCTCCTTGGGAGCCTCTTGATCCCACCCATCATCAGTTTCTGGATTCCTTTGCGTCATGGTATGTGGTTCATGTGGACTACCTGTCAGCCATCACCTCTGCTAATAATAAGCATTGTCATCCCAGC
Organism: Chinchilla lanigera; assembly: GCF_000276665.1. Classification (NCBI taxonomy): domain Eukaryota; kingdom Metazoa; phylum Chordata; class Mammalia; order Rodentia; family Chinchillidae; genus Chinchilla; species Chinchilla lanigera. The sequence goes on along the minus strand of NW_004955419.1, from coordinate 20,157,368 downwards.
TTCCGGAGATTGGGCATGCGCTGTTCCAGGCACTGTACCAAACTTCTTATGTACTTTCCCTCATTTCACCATCATAACCGGACTTATAATTAATTGTTATGATTATTCTGTCTCCTAAGATGAGGAAACTGAGGCTCAGAGAAATGTAAAACTCAGTTCAAATTCAGAAAACTAGAAAGACCAAGATCCTTACCAGACTTATAACCATTCCAACAATGGTCCTAAAGCTTGGGCTGATACAAACAAAAAGTGGCATTCTACTCTTTCCAATGGGGAGCATTTTGGAAAATTCCCTTCTGCAGTTTTGCTTGAAAAACTCCATAATTCTTGAAGACATGACTCCTGCTTTGCAAAACTCTCATATTAAATATGTATTACGCTGCTAGCTTGTCCTGGAAAAGAGCAGCTCACCTTTCTTTTCCTTTCTTACTCTGCATCTCTTTATACAAGAGAATCAGTGACCCTGGCATGAGCGCCACAGGGAGCAACAGGAGGACAAGTCAGAAAGCGAAAGGAATATGTGAAGATGAATCTACCTCATGTCTAGAGACCCAGAGGGGAATGGCCTGTGGAAACCAACTGTGCAGTCCTGACCAACAGGGCTGTCTGCTAATCCCTTCTGCCCAATGTGTAGCTTCACAAAATAATTATCATAGGTTAATCAGGTCAGCAAATTTGCTGAGCACTGACAAGCTGGTCAGCCTCAGGTTCGCTCCCAGTGGTGAGACCAGGAGGGCTCTCTGACTGTTCAGATAAGTGAGTCAACTGGGAAGATCGGGTCTGCCGAGAAAACTAATTGCTGCCCATGAGAGGACCCAAGTGACTAGGATCACTGGGTGAAGGCTGCTCACCCTTGCAACCCATTGTGCCCAGGGCCTTATAATCCCCAAATCTCAGGACTCTCACAAATCTGTAACTAACGGATATTCTAAAGCCATGGCAGTGATATGTTTGATTGCTTTTCTCCGAGAGAAAATGCAAAGTACAGGACATTCAGTAAACTCAGTCTTAGAATTCCAAAAAGTCCAGTGCCCTTTTGGAATGGACAGATGGAAGCATTTGGCAAAAGAACATTTTCTTTTCCTCCTTTCTCTCTCTCTCTCTCTCTCTCTCTCTCTCTCTCTCTCTCTCTCTCTCTGTCTCTCTCTCTCTCTTTCTCTCTTCTTTTGTGTTCCCTCTTTCTTACTTTTATTTTTAATTTTTTTGGTACTAGGAATTGAACTCAGGACCTTGCCCTTGCCAGGCAGGTGCCTGTACCTCTGAGCTATATCCCCAGCCCCTTACTTTTATTTTTGCTGATTTGATTTTGGTGATTTTGATGTTTTCATTAACTGGATATAATACAGAGGAAACAGTGCACATCTTGGAGCACGGACTGGAGTTTAAATCCTTCATGGGAACTTAGTGGCTAAGTGACCCTGGGCATGATATGTAACCCCAGTGGGGATAATTATAGCCACCCCTTAGATAGGTAGCAAGGATAAATTGAGATATAGCCTAGGAAAGCACTCAGGACAGGTGTACTCAGTATTAGTTTCTCTTCCTTTTTATTATTATCACTGCTATTATTGTCGCTTCCTCACCTTTCCTCACCATTGTCAGCAGTAGCATGAAGCACTGCCCTCAGTTACAAGGCAAATAGGAAAATGCTCCCAACTGCTGCTAAATCACTGGCAGTAAGAAAGTGGAGAGAAAGTTATTTGGGGGCAGTCAGGTCTTGTCAGCAGGCATCGAGCTCCTTCTGGTTCCGCACGTCAGTCATTCACAAGCCCCTCAGATACCCAGAACTGTCTTCTGAAAAGCACTGAACTATCACTATTCCTCGCTGAAGAAGAAAGGAAAGCTGGCTCCTGCGAATGTGGGTCAGGAATCACCGGGGTGGTAATGACTTGGTCTGCTCCGTGTTCTCCGGCCCTCCTTGGTCCTTCCACAAAAGCCCTCTGTCAGGAGCCCTGCCTGGCCGCGGAGTGATCGCCCTTTTGTTCTACAAATTCCTGGATATGACTCACTGCACTGTTTGAGAATGTCTCTCTTCTTGTTCCCAGGACTCCTCCTGACAAGAGCAGCCGGTGTCCTGAGGCAATCGTGTTTCTCCTTGACTTTTCTCCAGTATCATCTAGTTGCGTGACACTAGGATAGCTCAGAACTGACGTGTTCTGTGTCCACACTGGTCTGGTGGCCATAAATCTACTAACTATTTAAAACTATCATAATGACTTTACCAAAAAGTAGTAGTGTCATCCTCATTTTGCAGATGACAGAACCGAATAACAGAGAGCTACTCACACCAATATTCACACTTTTTGAATGTGTAAGCTGAGCACAGGGACCAGTGAGGAGATTCACAGTCCTTACTCTCAACTTCCAACCTCGTACTACCTCAGGGTGCAATATTTGATGTGAATGGAAAAAGAAAGAGAGGAAAAAGGAAGAGGAGGAAGGGAAGGAAGAGCAGGGAGAAAACAGGAAAAAGAGCAAAAGAAAGAGAAGGAAAAAAACTTAGAAATAACATAAATTTATTATTATTTATGGTAGCAGAAAATCTATGAGAATCTTCCAACATCCCAGGAACTCAGAGCCTGCTGTAGAAGGTGAAGTCCGTTCGCTCTGTACCCAGTCAACTTCTCACTGCTGGGAAGGAACTGAGTGCTGAAGGCTGGGCAGAGTTCACAAAGTTAGTAAGGGAATAAATAAGCTCCCGCATTCCTAGATGCCCACAGAGAGAGGCAGTGGTGTTTGTTTGCTTGCTTTTAAAGTAGGAAAAACAATGTCTTATCCTAGTATCTTAATGAACTTTAAGTTATTGCTACTCCTCCTTTCCCCCCACACTGTCATTATCCACACTACCATGTGAACTTCTGGATGGCGTTAAATAAATCACTTGCCCTTGCCCTAGAAGCTTTTTCAAAAGTAAGTGTGCTAGTACATAGTTCTATAATCTTACCTTAAAAAAATAAACTGATATTGTTTCGGGTTCTTATCCCAAGCAAAAGAACAGCTTCAGAAAGTGAGCCTCGGGCTGGGGATTTAGCTCAGCGGCAAAAGCGCCTGCCTGACAAGCGCAAGGTCGTGAGTTCGGTTCCCGGTACCGGAGAAAAACCAAAGGAAAAAAAAAAAAAGAAAGTGAGCCTCAAGGTGACTGCAGCCCCAGCTGATATATGAGTTGTAACTTGTTGATAGAGAAGAATCATCAGTGATTCCTAACTCAGTTTTATTCAGTCATTGTCTCTATAATTTACCTAGTACCAGGGTCCAGCTTTACTTTTTGTTTGTTTGTTTGTTTTTGTTTTTTTTCCCCTGGTACCAGGAATCGAACTTACAACATTGCTCTTGCCAGGCAGGCACTGTGCTGCTGAACTAAATGCCAGCTCCACAGCTTTACTTTTAGGATCTCACACCTGGTTAGGGCAATGGAGTCTTCTTCATATTCTTTTGCATCTGTTTGAAGCAAGGGAGAGTCTTTTGAGGGGCTTGATGGCAGTGTGTTTTTTTTTACTGCAATAGCTTTTAATTTAAACATTCACCATGTATTTAGATCATCACTTTTCTATACTTGCCTGTTTTCCTTTACCCAGGAGATTATGCCAATCTCACCTACTGTAGTTAGTCCACATCATTGTAAAGGTTAACAAATTGTTAACAAACTGTTTCTAGGGTCTAGTTTGTGTAGTGTTTCCTGGGAAATGGTCTAAGATTTAAAGAACAAGGACTAAGGCAAGGTACTCATCACCCGAGTCACTTTTACACAAAATAGCATCTGGCCTGCATTGTGCCATAAACATTTCATGAGTGAGTATATAAGCGAATGATTAAATGAATGAGATCAGTTATTTTCCAACCATTGATCAGGTAGGCACTGCCTCACAAATTTTGTCATATATCTGTTCTTTGTTCACTTAATTTTTCTTTTCCAATCAGTTCACTTTTCCAACTTAATTTGTTTTTGAGCTAAACATGTAATTTGATCTTCAAAGTAGAAAGGAGCTCCTCCTAAATAATATATCTGTTTAAAAATATTCACACACACACACACAAAATAGAAATCCTCTTGCATATCACAAAGAGTGAGTATATGCAATAAACAAATGGCTGTGAAATCCCACAGCCTGTGCTCCTGTGTGGGACCTCATTGATAGCTCAAGAGGCCCTTTAGCAAACCAGGGCAGTGCCTGCCAGAAGGAGCCTGGCAAGAGTAATTGGTCTTTTTAACCCTGGGGAGAGATTATCGTAAAGTCTGTGAAATATCAGTTGGATTGGAAGAGGCGTGGTCTAGGCAGTGGCAGATGAGAATCCATTAAAATATTCTTTGGGGAGACTGTTCTCACTCGCTCCCAGCATGCTGGTCACATTTGCTCACACACTCATTCATCCAACACCTTTTCGCTTACTACCATGTGCCTGATCCTGAATGAGATTCTATAGAAAACAAAGAGTAAAATGCGATTCTTGTCCATGAAGAGCTCAGAGTCTAGCAGAGCAGTAAGAAGTGCAAAAACAAACAGAAATCCTTCCTGCACTGATAAGGGCTCTAGCAGGGGCATGCACAAGATGCTCAAGATACTGGGCAAGCAAATGACAGTGCCTAGGAAAGCCCTCACAGGGCACACAGAAGGGGCACCACCTGCTCCTTGTTACAGAGAACTGGTGTGTAAGGGCACTCAGCAGAAACAGTGTGGGCAAGTGCCTGGAGAGGTGAAAAGCAATGAATAGGACACATGTGCTCAGCCAGAGTGTTAAGGACCACTGCGCAATAGCAGTGGGTACATCAAATGAAGTGGAAAGGGCTGAGGTTAACGACGAGAGCAAGGGTTACGAAGGGCTGCCGAGGCCTGCTTAGGGAGACTGGAATTTATCTGCAGGGCAAAGGAAGTCACTGAAGGATTTTAAGCAGAGGAATGAAGCAGCCGGTTCTGTATTTTAGAAAAGCCAACTAATGGGAGTTGCAGCCTTTGGGGATGACAGCTCAGTTTTCTCATCCACGCAATGGTCTCTGGATGCTGCTTCTGAGGGATTTAGGACAGAGGAACCGACACATGAATGAGATACTTTAATCACACAGCCACAACTTCTATGTAATTAAAAGTTTATCATCCCTGAGTTCCCAGCCTCTTTTATCTGTGTCACCAGCTATAGAAACATAGGAAAGAATATGCAAAATGAAGTCAGAAGAATGTAAATCTGATGGGTAAATTACACTGTTGTTTAAAAACAATTAGGGTTAATTTGAAACAAAGACAATGAGAATACACAGAGTAATCAGCTCCTCTCACAAAATTTAGAGAGAAGAGAATGGGTCACAAAAAGGTGATGGTCTTAGCTTGGTCACCCCATATATGGATTTAGGCAAGGCTCTTAGCTTCATTTTTCTCAGCTATAAAATGCAAGCATGGGTTTTGAAGATTCTTAAGACTCTTGTAACCCTGGAGTTCTATATTCTTAAGATGTTTCATACTTTTTAATGACATAAATTCTATAAGTGCCTGGGCTGAAAGCATTCTAGGTACAAGGAACATGAAATGTAAAGGCCTGGGTCAGCGATGAGCTTGGTGTGTTAAGAGAACGTTAACAAGGGCCAGTGTAGATGTAGTACAGTTGATCAATGAGAGAAGTGGTAGAAAATAAGGTCACAATGGTAGGCAATGGTAACATCTGAGAGGCCATTAAAAAGTCCAAATGTTATTCTCAGTGAAATGGAAAGCAAGAGAACTGATTTCAGGGACAGCAACACAATACATTTTAATAGGAACACTGACCGCTGAGTGAAGAGCAGACCTGGGAAGAAAGAAGAAGAGAAGCAATGACATCAGTCCTCAGCATGCATCATCCAGGCAAGAGAAGACATGGCTCAGATTAGAAATGTTGAGTGAGGAAAGTTATGAGATTAAGGTAGGGTTTACAAAATATGCAGATAGGCTATATGCAGGAAATGAGTAGAAAAGAGAAATCAGAATAATTTCTATGTTTTGAAAAAGACCTGAAAAGGATCAGGACATATTAAGGGGAAGGAGAAATCATGAGTTTAGCTTTAGTCACAGGTAAGTGTAAGATACATAATAGACACTTGAGAGGTCCACGTGTCATTGAGTCCTCATCTCTCATGAAAGAGGTTAGGACAGGAGACAGAAATTTGGGTTATCAGATTGTGTGAGACTGGGTTATACTATTCTATAAATAAATGCAAGTGGAAGACAGGAAATTGCAGGGAATCACACCACATCTTGAGGTTAAAACAGGGATAAAACATCAAGCAAAAGCTAGAAAGAAAAGCAGGTAGGAGGAGCAAAAGAAACAATTTAGAACACTCTGTCCCTAAAGCTAAGAGAGCAGCGCATTGAGATAGAAATAAATAACTTTGAGTTTCTAAGAACTGAAGAGTAGTACTGAGCATTGATCATCAGGTTTGACAACGTGTCATAGTTTTATGACACTGACAAGTGCAGTTTTTAAAAACCTGTTTTGAAAAACATGAGAATAGAAGTCCCATTGGCACAAGATAAAAAAAGAATTAGAAGTAAGAACGTGAAGAAAACAAGTACAGATGGGCAATTCTTTTCCAGTGTTTGCTTTAAAGAGAGGAAATCCGGAGCAAGCACTGGGTTAGAATATGGTTTAGGGGGGCTTCATTTTCATGGATGGGAAGCAGCTTAGCATATTGGCCTGCTGATGGCAGTAACTGGCAGAGAGGGAACAGGTAGTCGGGAAGACAAACAGAAAACACATAGAACCAAAGGGATGAAGTCATGGAGAAGGAGACTGGTTCCATGTACAAGCAGAGGAGGTGGTCTTAGTAGAAGTGTGAACAATTCTTATGATTCAATATATGAGTGGCAGAGGGCCAAGTCTGAAAGTTAAGATACAGATAGGTTGACACATATATGAATTTATCTTTAAATTGTAATTATTTTTTTCAGCTGGGTGAGAAGCAAAGTCATCAACTGAGAATGAAGACAGGGTCCAAGGTAAGGAGTGTGAGAAATTACAAAACTTGTCAATGATTGTCTTGGATAATGAGAAATGACTGACTTTCAAACCATGGTAAGGTTCCTAGGCAAAGTGAAGGCCCACATGAGTTTTATGTCTACAAATTTGAAGTTAAGTCCAGTCAGCATGGTTGAGTGGTTTTCTCCAGCCCAGCATCTGTGACCCAGCTATAGCCATAAAGGAGGCAAGTTTGGGTTTAATATTTGAGTTCGGCTGGTTCAAAATGATGGTGGACGTGAGGGGCCAGGGGATGAAGATTTGTAAGAGGAGGAGGATAGTTGCAGATTCAGAATCTAAACTGAGGGTGGAGGAAGAGGAAGATAGAAAAGGCATAGGGGCACTAAAAAGAAATGGATTGAGTGGGCCAGAAGTCCCAGTATGATCAGAAAATGTATGTGTGGGGAGGGGTGTAGAAAAAGTCTACTATTTCCCACTTTGACCAATTTGAGCAATTTTCTAGTTCCTCCCTCTCATTTTTTTTCATTTGTGAAACAAGGATAATAACTCTATCTGTTAGGACGATAACATGAAAAATATGTTAATTGCCTAGAACAGTTAATATTTACAGAGAGATATAATACTAGCATACAGTATTTACTTAAAATCCTATTTTTAGAAATTCACACTTTTTATAGCCAAGACATTCCTATGACTTTAACTGTATCTACCCAATGCCAAATACCTTTTAAAAAAGAAAGTTTCAGGTGATAGCTAGATTCTTCATATACCTAGATTGGAAGAGACTTGGACCAACCAATTCTTAAGTATTTATCTAAATATCTGGTATTGTATAAGCATATCTTAAGACATTATACATTACTATTGTCTCTAACACAATAGAGGAATGTGAAAGTTGGAAATGGGAAATAGGACCACGTCCTTCAATTTTCAAGCTTTACTGAAAGATTCCTCATGTGTTTGAGCTACAGATCTCAAATCAGCAAGTTCAGCCTCATTGGCCTGGTATATAAATTAGTTAAATTATACTTTCTGACATACATTCTAAACTTCATAGAAAAAAATTGCAATGACATAATCACATTGCCAGGAGTAATCTATACCTATATCAATACCAATACTACATTTATTGCCTCCCCTTCCCCCTAAACTTGTAGCCTCTTCTGTATTTTCTTTCTTTATGACCATCTCTCAGGCAAGGAGATCAAGAAGCATTGAAGCTTCATCTTTCTCTCTCAACTCCATATATAATTAATAGTCAATTCCAGTTACTATTCCTGGTTCCTAAATAGCCTTTATACCTGCCAGCTCTATCCCCACAGCACTACCTAAGCACATCTCATCTCTTAACTATTTTTCACAAGCCCTCATACATCGTCCTCTAATTTTTCTACCTTGTGAGCAAACTTCGGTGGAATTCGACCTAAATCATTTTGTGTTATTGACTCATTGAGAATAAATCTATGGATACTCTCCTCAGAAAACAAAGCTCAGATGGACATAGACACAGTTTTTACCTGTCATTTTAGGGTATTCTCATCACATCTCTGGACCTCTTTGTGTTCATGGACAACAACTGACAGACATCAGCATCCTCTTCCATTCAAGGGTGCATGTTAGAAATCGCAGCTCTCATGGCATACGCCTAACACCATCTGCAGGGAAGCTGCTGAACTTAATGTTTTGTTCAAAGTTCCTCAAATACTGCTCCAGATTTTATTTCTAGACCCAATTATTATATCTATAACTCAAATGCATCAAGGAGAAAACCTTTCCCCATGTTCTCTGTCTCTACTCCTAGTGTGTCACCTGGTGTCCACTGTTGAAGCTTAATAAGTGTGTTGGGGGGAAGGAAGGAAAGAAGGATGCCTTTACATGATCTTATATTCAAAAGACAACATTGTCAAGAAGAACATGGGCCATGGTAAACATCTTCAACAAATACTAATAACAACTTTACAAATCCTACTAATCTCCTTATCCTCAGCTCCACTCACTAGATCAATACTGGAATCTATTATTTTAGTGCATTTCCACCTCCATCCTCCAACCTCTATTTCCCCAGAGAGTCTACAGTTCACTGGGTTTTTTTCTTTGGCTTATTACAGTCATACAGCTGATATTTCATTCTAAACTGCTTTTATAACCTGCTGAAGAGAAAGGGCTCTGGAAGGGAAATGTCCAAGACTTGCATCTTGGTTTTATCAGTGATTAACCACCTGCTGAAAGGAACATTGTTGAATTCTTCTAAGCCCCAGTTTTCTCATCTGAAAAATTACTATAATACCTGTATCTAAAATAGAATATTGTTTTCAAATCACTTAGCCCATTATTTAGCATGTAGAGAATGGTTTATACATGTTAACTGTTTTTTCTAAGATAGGATACTAAGGTTCCTTATAATCCCTTGAGTCTATAATTAAAGCTAAACTATTAATCTAGAACTCAGTAGATTCTTGTGGCGGGGGGAATGTTATTGACTGGATCAGAAGGACTGAAAAACCTAAAGCCCAAGCTCAAACTTAAGGGAGAGATTTGTTCAGTAACTAGTAAGACCAGATGCTCAATCAATGCTGCTAAACAGTTGGATGAAGGAGTAAACCAGAGTTTGTGCTCTGCTATTTAAAAATCTTTGTTTATTTAATCTCCATAAAACCCTCCAAGTTAATATATTAGTAACCTTTTTTTCAACATGAGACTGCAGTGACTCACACAATTTAAGTCATGTGACTAAATTACAAAAAGAATGGCTTGCAGAGTTGGAAAAATAAACCTCCACGTGCTACAATCTGAGCACCACAGAAACTTTTGTTGTAAATCAATCTCCACACAGTCACAAATAAACTGTACATTATGCTTTTGTTGGAGATAACGTTTTTCTGTTGCTTCTCCTATAGCCAAAGTGTGGTTGTATATGGCTACTCCAACCAGGACTAGAGATTAAATAAATTCCTATACAGAGCCCACAAAAACTTGAGCAAGACTGCAGTGTGGAGAATCATTTCTGTTTGGATCTACAATTTTTCAGTCATTTATTCTTTTATCTGATAATATATAGGGCAATATTTCCAGAAAAAGTTAAATATTCCACTGAGTTCTGGATTAATAAATTGACTCTAACTCATAGACAAAACAGGCCAGAAAAGAACTTAGTATCTTATCTAGAAGTCTGCTGAATTGATTAAAGTTCAAATTTTTGGACAGATTTGATTTTGTAGAGAGTTTCATCCTCTAGAGCACAGAGGGTTGATAGGAAATATAGAAAGCTGCCACTCTGGAATAATTACTTACCAGAAAATGAGAAATGATTGATAAAGTTGAAATAAACAGAACCTTCAGGTAATGTCACCACTTATGATCACCAGGGAAGACAAGATTAATGAAAGGCAGACCTCAAATATTCAGAGCACAAGTCCGAAAGGAAAGAGGGTGCAGGAATTCTAGGAGACTTTCCATAATGTCAGTGATTACAACTATCACAAGAGGAAGAAAACAGACACTAAGAGTACATTAAAGTTCTCTGATGGGCTCAGTTTAAAGATCATGAAGAAGAGATGTAAAGAAAAATATATAACCACAGAATCAAACAGGAGAATGCTACAGAGCTGTCTAGAGAATCAATAGTGAAGATCTAAAGGGATCACCATAGGCTGGTTTACTCCTTCATCCAATTGTTTAGCAGCATTGATTGATCATCTGGTCTTACTAGTTACTGAACAAATCCTCTCCCTCAAGTTTGAGCTTGGGCTTTAGGTTCTTCAGTCCTTCTGATCCAGACCATAGTTATTGTCCTTATTTTCTGAATCATGCATCTACGGTCCCCCTTCCTCTCTGCTAGCAAGGCTACTTGGGTTGTGCTTTCCTGAATGAAGTAAATGTCTGTGCCAGTCAATGCACAATTGTCGTTTGTGACCTTCCCGAGGTTTCCTGTTTCCTCTTAATGCATTAGAAGAACAAATCAATAAAGTCTGTGTCCCGGTACCTTGGGTAACTGCCATCTTCATGGTTACATCACTATCCAGGACAACTGTGAACCGGTGTGGAGTTTAACCCCCTGAGGAATGGAAGCATTGGGTTGGGCTCATCTCAGTCTTGCACAGAGACAGTGAAATTGCTCCTGGTTCCCAGGGAGGCACAAAGCCTCCCCTACCACGTGGTGATTTGTATTCAGCAGCAGCCCCCTCCCTTGGCACTGGGTGGACGGAGCCCCAGAAGAGAATTAAGGAAGAAGGAAGGGGCTGTTGTCCTTGACAAGGAAACGATTGATGTCTCTGCTTTCTCATCCTCTTTAAATTGAGATGGGGACAAGATTAAAAGTTCAGGCAGGAAGCCAACTGATGACTTAGAACACTGAGCAACCAGCCTGGTGGGTAAGGAAACCTGTGATCCATCTCTTAGAAATGAGCTGCTTCAGTATTTGAAATTTTCCCAATTCTTGGTGAAATATAGCATTAAGGCCTTATCATGGCAACCATAGTAATAACAAATGCAATAAACCCTTCTTATTCTATATCTTATGCAATGTACTATACTGTATATCCATTATCTCTTTTAATCCTTGCACTGACAATATAGAATAAATATAATTATCCATGTTTTGTACATAAAGAAACCAAAGCTCAGAGAAGTTAAGAAACTTGATTGCAATTATGTAGTTAACAAGGACCAGAGCCAAAGTTCAACCTCAACTCTGCATACTCCAAAGCATTTAATATGCTATTACATCATATGAGCTGGTGCACGATGATATGGTTGGCTTGTCTCAGTTGAGTTGCAGTTTGAAATGGTGTCACAGTTTCTTTAGTTAAGCATTATCTGGGGTATATGAATTTATACCTGGCCTCCAAGGATGACGGAGCACATTCTCTGATGCCTGCAACTCCACAGACTTCACTTAAGAGCTGTTGGTGTCTCCCATTCTACATTTGGCTTTAGATAATTGAGTGGAACCTCTTTAAATTATCAATGTTTTCATAAGAACAGAGTCAAAATTCAGGTGAGTGTGGCAATCCAGAACAGATACTGACAAACGCCTCTGATACTGACACTCCTCATTCATGTAGAGAAGGTAGAGTTGGTGGAGGTCAAGATCAGCTACCAAATTAGACTAGACATCATGCCCAAGATTAAAAACGTGAAAGTAATAAAAATAAATTGAAAGTAGAATTGATTAGAGCCATCCGAGAGATGACACTGATTGTGATGACACAGGCTGAAGGAACTAGAAAGTAGGTGGTTCTTGAAACATGAGAACTTTCATGAATTGTTTATGACCATGCAAATATTCTCTTTAAAGGTCCCACACTCCATTTTGAAAGTAAACTTCATTTTGCTTAAAGATACAGTATGCTAAATCTGATATCCAAGGTTATCATTCTATGAACTGGCTGAGGCATATTTGTAGGGGAAGCATACCCAGCTAACTCAAATGCTTAGGACCTTGCAGTGAAAGGTCAAAGCATGTAATTGATTGCCATGAGAGCCAGTTAGGATAGTTCCGTCCCAATGTCATATCTCTGCTTTCAGCCTCAGGCAACTCTCTGAGGGAATAAATGCCATTAAGCAGAGGGGACAGTATGTGGCCAAGCTCATGTGGACTAAGCAACAAACACTCATTCTTTCTCTTGGAAAGATCTTAAACCTCATGGTGAATCAAGAGCATTCTCCTTTCATAAGAACATCATAGACCTTGGGGTTTTATCAAAGACCATAACCATCTAATCTTCCTCCAGGGATCTAAAATCTGATATGATTATCTAATTTATTATATGATCATCTAATGACATGGCATTGAGTTTTAAACTCCTTTAAGGCAGTAACTCTGAATTACTGTTTTTAAACTCAAGTGTGAACAATTAGACACAGATCCCTCCAAACGGATAGATCATTCTGTTTTATTAAATTTTTCTTTAAAAGTCATCTATTCCTCTCTGAGCTATCATAAGACATGCTTTTTGGCTATTTTGGATGAAAATAAGTCATTAAGCATGTAAAATGAACTTTTCTTGATTTAAACTGGAGAGATTATACTCTGGGCATTTTCTGTGTCTCTACTCTTGCTTCTTACCCTTATTTGGTGAACTGAGCTTAGTATGGTATTTTATGATTTGAGTGGTTAGCTCTTCTGATTGTGAACAAAGGACTATACTTCATTCTGACAATTTGTACCCTGAAGGCTTTCCTCATGAGTGGTTCCTTCCCAACCTCTTTGGAGAACGATGGTACAAGTCTGTTTATTCAGCACTCCTCATGGACAAAGGCCTTTCCAACCTATAAATAAAACAAATTTAACTTTTACAGGGTTACTAATGCCATGGAACGATAAATAATTGGGCTACCTGCTTGCTGGCTGCAGGGATCAGGCCAAGGATTTTCACAAAATAGCCCAGGACCTTGGAATGCATGAGAAGTCTTTTAGTATGATTAAAAACTTAAATAAAAAATAATAATTCCCCTTTTCATATGCACTTCCTTATTTTAAAAAAAAGCAAACTAAAGTTGATCTTACTCTAATAGTATGATGGTTGAAGAATTTATGATCACTTTCAACATCAGAAAGTGGGTCAGAGTCTCCCAAAAATAAAGAATCTGGTGTAAGGTCCTATTTGTTCTTTGAATACCTTTAATTGATATTTTATCACATGTCCATCAGTGGGTTTAAGTTGTTACACTGGGCCATGTAAAATTATATAAGAATAAATAACATATCATCCTCATCTTTTAATATAATTCACTAACTGAGCCCATCATATTATTTTATTTTATTTTTATTTTGAAGTACTGCTGTACTAGGACTGGAATCCAGAGCCTTTGCACTGAGCTAATATAACAGCCTTTTTAAAAATAATTTTTTTTAAATTTTGATTCAAGGTTTCCATAAGTCATTAAGTTCCCTAGGCTAGGCTTAAACCTTCAATCCTCCTGCCTCAGTCTCCCAGAGTGCAGTGCTAGTTATTATAGGTCTGAGCCACTATACCTGGGTACAACATTTGTAACTTTTAAAAATCTTTTATAAGCTGGGTGGTGATGGTGCATGCTTGTAATTCCAGCACTTGGGAGGCTGAGGCAAGATTGCTGCAATTTCGAGGCCAGCCTAAATTGCAGTGAAACACTATCTTGAAAAAAGACCCCCCCCCAAAAAAAGTCTATACATATCAAAATATGATTGTGACTATTATAATATAGAGGATAGAAGGTAAAATAGTTTGAAATGGAAAGGACATTTAGAATCAGGTGAACCTGGGTTAAAATTCTCCCCCTGGTGTTTACTATTGGAGCAAGTTTGGCAAAGCTCTTCTGCAAAAAGTGAATAATATCTGTTTGCGAGACATACTAACAAGTACATCAACACTCAACAGCACACTCCAAAATGCAGTTCCCACTTCACTTTCCTAAAGATAAGGTAGTGTAGTAATGCATTAGGGTAAAAGTTAAAATTGGGGGATTCCAGAAAGGTTTTGGGAAGAAGTGTCATTTTACTTGGTGAATGAGTGGGCCCAAGAAATGAGATCAATTTTCCACAGAGATAAAAGGGAAAGTGGGTAATTCATAGAGAAGATCTTTCATAAACAAAGTCTCAGAGTCAAAAAGAGTGCAGACTCTCAGTAGTAAGTCAGGAAATGAGGACACCATGGTGGGAAGAAGAACGGCTTCACAGAAGTAAAGGAGTGAGCACAATTTCGTGCAATATGTGTAAGGCAGGTAGGGTTGTGTCTTAGTACTTTTCTCATTGCAGAGACCAAATACCCAACACCACAAGTTAAGGGAGGAAAAGTTTATTTAGCTCACAGTACGCAGAAGTTTCAGTGCATAATCCACTGGCTCCAAGGCAGAGTGGCACATGGCAGAGTTCATGGTGGCGGAAGACAGCAACCGCAATAAGGAGGGAAGAGACAAGACTCTTTCTGTCTCTTATATTGTAGGCAGACTACCCACCCTAGGGTGGCTGTAGCACTCACACCCTTAATCCCAGCCAGAACTATACCAAATCAATCAGCAGAGTGATTTACTAATCACACACCCTTAATCCCAGAGTCGCACATTCTAGATTCAACCACCTCTGAAAAAGCCATAAGACTGCATGAGGCTTTGGGGGACATCTAGACACAAACCATAACAGGAGGGGACTTTAGAGTAGGGGTAATGGAATGAATTAGCATTTGAGTGTGTATTATTACCTTTATTTATTATTACCTTTATTATTATCACTTTATTTCAATTAATGCTCAAAAGATCTTTAGACATGGATGTTATTACTTACTTCCTCAACAGACTCAGAGTCAATACAATTAACTTAAAGCCAGAGGTAGAACACAAATGTAAGGCTGTGTTACTTCTCTTCTTAGTTATCTACTAATCCCTCAGGAAACTAAATTCACTGGACTTTATAGTCATTTAAGCATGAGAAAATACAGGACTAAAAGTAGTAGTTCCCTTGCCACTGCCACCAAAAAATGGAGACAAGGGAATGAGTGGATGGATGAATGGATGGATGGATGGATGGATGGATAAAAAGACAGAAATATAAACAATGGGCAAATAGATAAGTTGTTGTAGTAGTATAAAAGACAAGAGTGAACTGATGGAATGGAGAATTAAATATAACTTCTGATCCCAAGAACATCTAGTAAAGTCTGATGGCATTAATGAAGACAAACACAAGAAGAAGGAAAAAGTTACTAAAATGGGGAAAGAAATAGGTGCCATGACACAAAATAAAATTTTTATGGGAATTATCTGGTAAGATATTGCTAAATACAAATGTGTCCATTGGGTAACAGATTGGCCACCTTATCCTTGAAAGCATTTGCCAGACTGGGATACACATGCAGACTGGCCTAAGCCTGAAGGACAGAATGTGAGCCAAAACTGTGGCAGAACTCACCTTCCTGCTTACCTCTGGATTCTGGTGAAAGTAGTTAAATTTTTTTTTGCAAAAAAAAAAAAAAAAAAGGAACATAAATTTTCCAAGTGTTTAACAAACAAAAAAGCAGTTGTTTCTTTCATAACTTTCTCTCTTTAAATTATGCTGAACTCATTTGAAAACAGATCACACTCAACTTGTGTGAGGATTCTGTGGGTGTTCAACATGTGGAAAATTCTCATCCACATCTAAGGTCCAGTTTCAATGTAACCTCCTCCCTACACCTTCCCAATCTATGTGAATTTCACTGAATCAACAAGTTCAACTGGAGTGCTTCTTCCCAGAATTTCCTTCCTTGCATTGTGCAAAGTTAGTGTAGGTCACGAGAGACACATTTGCATGGATTTTGAAAGTCTGAACTGAAAGCAGAAGCCGTACTCAATTTACACTAGGAAGGTGAATGTAGGAGTGCCAGGGGCTGTTGCAGACTCACCTGTGTCACTTACCTGTTACCCACGCCCTTTTGGTAGTGGGCAGAGCAAACAAACTAGAAGCATCTCTAGGTTCCACTGGATCTTTTTCCAGTTGTTCCTACTCCTGGGTTACTGTGGGTTTAGCTGCATAATGAAAGACAACCACTTCTCCTACAGGACTCAACCATCATTGAAGTTGAAAACCTAAAGTCACTGGGAGACTGAGGCAAATTCTGGGCCCTCCTCCACTTTGTGGGGCTCACTTTGTCCTTACTTTCCCTTACTTCACACCAGTCTGCCTTACCCAGCTGTCTGCGCTCTTGACTTCAGGGTTCAGAACCAGTAGCAAAGATGACCAGAGGTTGGCAAGCTGTGGCTGCCAGCTAAATCCAAGTCTCTGCCTCTGCTTTTCCCATTTTATACACTGTATTTCAATGACTTGTGGTTCTGGTAAAGTTTTACTGAAGCATAGTCACATCCATTTGTTTATGCATTGTTTAAGACTGTTCCCATGCTATAGAAGTCATGTGTCTCCCACACTGTTAAATATTTTTTATCTGGTCTTTTACAGAAGACATATTCCAAACCATGGCACAGATAATAGCCATCTGTAGACTGTGAAATCAACTCCCCAAATCTTGCACCCTAAATAATATATACACAAAACACATACATCTATATTCATGTACATGTATATGTGTTTGGGTGTGTTCATATATACTCATGCATTTATTTATGAAATGTTTTATTTCTTTCTTTTGTCCAACCCTAACTATCACACAATCTCTATATCCCATCTAATAATCACAAAGCAAGAAAATGAGATGCTCCATTTTTCTGTATCGCCATAGCATTTTGCTATTATAACACCTGCCATACTGAGTTGTAATTGGTGTATATCTCTCTTCTCTCTTTTTAAATGTCTTTTTTTTACTTTTATTAGTACATGTTGTAGTACATAGCAATCACATTCATAGTAGGGGATCAGTACATGTACATAACACATGTCAATATTTTTCCTCTTCCCTTCACCTCCCTTTTATTTTGCAAGCATCAGCTTCATTTATCTTACAAGACCTTATAAAGTTAATTATAATATATTCAGATTAAAAGCCGGACAAACAAGCAAAAACACACCATATAAAGCACATAAGACAATTGTACAAAGTCAAGGTTCACTTTCAGATACACTGTCCGTGCTGGATTACAAGAACTATTTATATCTCTATCCATGTTGCCTCCTTCAGTAAATTTTGAAATCTTAGAAGCCCCCCTTTCTTCTAATGCTATGTTCCATAAAGAATAATTAAATAGATGAACATGTAGGTGAGTAAGCAAGTGAGTGAATGAATTGTGTGTAGAAGAGGACAAAGCGATGTTTCTGTATCCCTCTTTGGGCCTTTGTAGCTTCTGTAAATCTCCACGGCCACACGAGAGCACACAGAGCCAGAATTTGGCAGGTTGACTCTGGGCAGCTGCAACTGAGTTGCGTTCTCAGCCATAGTGCTAGCCCAGCCTATTTAGTGTGACAGGCCACGAGCCCACTTCCTGGGGCTACGTTATCCTCCAGGTCTTGGTAGGGAACAAGCCAGTTCTGGGAAGGCAACTCTCTCCTTTGACAGTGGTGCTCTCAGTGGCAGGTGGTCCTGAAGTCATTGCATGTTGGTAGCCCTCTGCCATGGCCATGAAAGAGATCTGGGAGGTGCTAGGGAAGAGGGTGCTGACAGGGAGAAACCCCTGGACTTTGACACGCATTTGCATGTTGCTGGCCGCAGTTGGAACTTAGCTCCATGACACCTAAGCACAGATAGGAGAAATCAGTGAGAACTGGGGCTCCTTCATGACCTCGATTGGGCCACATGACCTCTTGTGTTTCAGTTTTCCCACCTGCCAACCTCTGAAGTGCTATGACTTTGTGATGAAGAACTTAACATCAAATTGACAGGTTTTGACTCCTACTTACACAGATTTTCTCTACACCATGTTAAACAGAGTCCTCTGCAGAGAGGAGAATGGGGTGTGATAACCTGGGATTCACCGTACTGAAAGATATGGTTGTAAATACAATTGAAAGTAATGGACATTTATTGAGCAATTATGTGACATGAACTGCTATTATGTATTTTAAGTGCTTGTCTTAAGAAAATTAGAATTGGTTGCTATTGCCTTTAGAAACTGAATGTGTGTGTGTGTGTGTGTGTGTGTGTGTGTGTGTGTGTGTGTGTGTGTGTGTTAGAAGTTTCTCCGCATGGAGCAGGAACAACCAAATCAAGTACTGTATGAAACTTTTTCACTGCTCTAAATCATATGTGCCTCTACTGCATGGATGCATTCATGTCTCTATTAGTAATTTTAATAGCAATGATAAGAATCATGCTAATCTTTGTTAAGTATCTATGATATATCAAGCTAAGCTTTCTGCCTTCATATGGCTCCATTAATCTAACAGTCTTCCATAGCACATGTTATCCCAATGTTACACCAAAGCTATTCAGGACCAGAGAAGTTAAATGACTTACCTCAGCTCACACAGCAAGTCACATTCAAAGTCACATCCATCCAGCTCTAAAGACAATATTATTTGACCGGGTTAAGCTGCCCCCATTGCCCTGTCTGGAAGGAATCTGATCTCCAACCTAACACTTGAATGTGTCCATAATGCTAAGTCTAGGAATGAAATCTTTGTTTGCATCTCAGAAGGTAGATCTGTGACTACAACCCCCCTCTAGACAGCTCCACAGTGACTTTGATTGCCTGTAGAATGGGGAAAAATTATCTACTGAGACAGCCTCAAAGCTGCAAGCAACTCAGGGATCAACAACACCTGCATTTTTTTCTGGTGAAGGTACGGAACCTAGAGAAGATAGGTGCTTGTCCAAGTTCACACCGAGGTGGAGCTTAAACCTAGGTCTCTGTGTCTACCAGGTCATCTGCCTTCACTACTGACATTGTCTTTCCTGCTTCTACCCTCCTCAGAAATTTTAATTTTATGTGTGTGTTTATATGTGTGTGTGTATGTGCATGTATGTGTCTGCATGTGTGTCTGCATGTGTGTGTGTGTGTGTGTGTGTGTTGCAAAGAGAAAAAGATTGTGAAAGAGGGCATGCAGAGAGGAGACCAAGCAGTTAAAGCAAGGCTGAAAAACTTGAATCTTTGCATCTTTTAATGCCAGATATAGCATTTGAAATAGCAGGACAAGAAAAGCAACAACATCTTTCTGATGGCTTCCCATGATGGGCGGAAGCAGAGGCAAACCTTCCAGAGCTTTTCTGAAGCTTTCTGCCACTGCCTTGCCAACCTTAGAATTGAGAGACCCAGTTAATGAACGCCCTGGTGCTTTGGAGGTAGCAAAGACAAAGCGATCGTGTCACGGTGAGCTGGAGCTGGAGCTGCCACTTTATGTCCTTTCCCATGGGAAACGGGAGCGTCCCCAGCTCTGAGGAGTCTGTGATCTCCGTGTCTGCCTCTTTGTACCCTCTCTCCCAAATGCATTAGAATCTAATGATTCTTCTCCTGGCATGAATTGAGGAGATCCACTCCTCACACCCACTCCAATCAGCAAGGATTTGTCAGCGTGAAACCTAGAAAGGGTAGGCAGTAAGTGTAGATGAGAAAAAAAGACGCCAGGGCGCCCTCAATTCTAACCCTCCAGTATAATAAATAACATGTGAGATAGAGCTGGGGGTGGGCAGGGAAAAGACGCATCATTCACTTTCCTTGAGGTCACATTGCCCTTCTCTCTTCTTTTCAGAGAAAAGCTTTCTTATATATATACATGCACACCACACTTGCTGATGCATGCACACACACCGTGCAAGAAGCCCACAAAGCATTTTGGTCATCTATAGGCCACTCGGCTTCTTCACAGTTGAGTATGATTTAAAGAAAACGTGGCATTTCCAATATTCCTCAGCCATTGTGCATGTACTTGCATAAGCAAATGAAAAAGGGGCCTGGGGATGTATTTAAAAACATGTATGTATATGACGGATGGAGAGAGAGAGCACAAGAATATGATACAGTCATGTCTCTGCATTTTGGGAGCCTCTTTGTTTCAGGCCCATAGTTGTGGTGCATGGGAAGGGTTCTGGAATTTCAGAACGCAAAGTAGCAGTTTTAAATAATGAGAGAAGATTCCACATGGAACGCTCATCTGGCTGTGGCAGCCTGTGACTGAATGAGAGGAAAGTGCCCTAGAAGCTATTCATTACGAATTCACTGGAAGCTCTCAAACGAGGCTGGCAGAAGCTGAAATTGAAGTGGTCTCTGACCTAATTTTCTTCTGCATGAAACATCTGCATCAAGGCTCTCTTTGATGTATTCCACTTGGCTCTGTCTACGGGATTGTATCACATGGCCTCGGTGTTGCCTCCGCATTGAAAGGCATTTCCAGCCTGTGCAAGGTAATGTGATGTTACTGTTACCCAAGCTAATCACTCAGTGTGCTCCTAAAATAGAAACAATAGCAGTTCGGAGACAATGTTGTCTGCTGGCTGTTCCTGCAGCTTGGGCTCCTGGTTTTCCAACTTAGATCTGTGGCATTTGCTTCATGTAATTCCAAAACAAAGGAGAGGGAAGACAGGCAAAGCCATGCAAGATAATGTTGGAAGACCAGCAGCGTTGTCTGTGAAAAGCTCCATCTTATTTGGTCTTTCAAACCATTGGCTGTGGTTTGGGCTCCATTTACAACCACATGAAGCATTCCTGAAAGATCTCTCTGCCTTAAGAAAGGAAGGATCTCTGGATTGAGGTGTTGGATTTATTCTAAATTCTGATTGACATTCTTAAAGGGGAAGGAGGGAGGGAGAGAAGGAGGGAGAGAGAGGCAGAGAGAGAGAGAGAGAATATTGAGTGTTTTGCGATTCTTAGTGATCTGTGAACTACTTTTAAAAATTCTCTTTCCTCTCTTAAGCTCTCCCAACCTAGGTAGAATGCAGGAGTGAATTTTAAAGAGCAATAATGGTAATAATCTTTTTAAAGCAACCGTAATGAGGCATCTTCTTTATGCTGGCAGAATAGCTCTTGCCTTCTCCGTGGAGGTTTGCTGCCCTGTCTTGCTAATGGTGTGCTGCTGTTCCTCACCATCCCAGCATTATGTGAGTGACGGTGGTGTCTTTTGTGTCCCACCCCCTGAAGAAGAAACCTTTGAAATTCTAAATGACTGTGCTGCAGGTTTTAATGTCTGCTTCTGAGAAAGCATTGAGCAATGCACTCACTGTGCAAGATGCAGTATGCCTGTGAAAAGCCTTCCCCCTGTCTCCTCTGTCCCATGAATTTCGATGAATATACATACTCTCATGGATGCCCTTAAATTCTCTTTATGCCCAGAAAGAATTACAGATGTGATTAATAGTCCTCTTTTGCCCAGATACTGATACTCTTATGGGCGGATATGTAGTCACCGCCTTCCCTCTGGTGCTTCCTAGCCCAACACAGCAATCAGACATGAGATATTTGGGATCCAGTAAAATCTCAGCTCAAGTTAGTTCTCTCCTAGGAAGACTCAGACATATGACAGCATGATAGCCTACTTGCTGTGAATCTCCACAAAGACACAGAGAAGGCATTAGGGTTGGGGCTACAAGGCAGGCATCCTGGCTCCTCTTGCAGAATCAAGTTGGCTGCCCTTCTCCCTCATCACCCTCACTGTCCTGGGGCCTTGTGCACATGAAGCACGCAAGAACAACTGTGTTCCCTTGCATCAGAGCACTTAGAATTTCATATCATCTGTCATTTCATGCTCTGACATATTGGGTGCAAAGAGAACATCTACCTTTGGAGTCACAGCGTCCTCCACAAATAGGCTAATGGCTTCATCCCAAATTGCTCAAGATTTACCTGGTTTCAGTCCAAAAAGTCTGGTGTCCTGGGAATGCCCTTATTCTTGGGCAAGCTACTGAGTACAAAGTAAGTTCTCAATAAATATGTTAAGTGAAAAAAGAAGAAAAATCTGGTATCACCATTATCCTATAAACAGTAAACTGTGGTTTTGAGAAAGTTTTATTACCTCATTGTCTCTCCAGCCGGAAGATAAAAATCTCAACAGAGTCCCAGTCTCCCTGCTGTCATGTTACTGAACAGGTACAGACCTGTCAAATCCTGAAGTCGCAGAATGGTCCTCACTGTCCCCTTGTTCAGAAACTCCCCACTTGAACCAGAGAAGTCTCCCTGGTTCTCAGCAAACACATAAACCAGCTGCCTCTTGGCCCTTGTCCAGAGTACTTGTCTACCTGGAGGATTCTTCCCCACGTGTGCAGGGGACCCACTCCCTTTCTTTGTTCAGGCCATGGCTCAGAGACTGTTTACTACCCTCCTCTGTAAATGAGCTCTACCTTGTCCTTCTGTCATCTTTTGACCCTGTTTTGTTTTCATAAGTGTTTTTACCAGCACCAGATGCATCTTATATTTGCTCACTATTCATCTTGCTCAGTCTTAATACACCTTTCTACAGTGGTGAGAACACCACTATGCACCATTCAATACTCCAGCCACATGTAGTGACCAAAAGACTTGAAACTCAAGTATTTGAGTATTTGAGTATTTGAGCTTAGCTGGAAAAATTGATGAAGTTTTAATTTTTAAAGCTTTTATTAAGTTATTAACTAGCCACACGTGGCTCTACTGGCTACCATTTAAATGGGGTGATTGTAGGAAAGTCCTTGGAAGCTGCAATTTTTCTATTTTATTTCCTGCCCTACTTTCTACTTTTCAGAAGAGTATCCGGCAAATGGAAGGCCTTCAATAAGTATTTTTTTTAAATAAATTAATGAATCTAGACATGAAGCAGGTGTCTGTGATTGGGGTACAACCCATGTAGTGAGTCTGAAGTTAAATTCTAACCATTCTAGGTCCCAATTCAAAATTATGATATGAATGAGGAGACCCTTCAGATGTGGAGCAGTCAAGGGGTTTTCTTGGACTAAACTATATTATCATCAGTTTCCTTGTGTGTGTTAAGTGGGATTGTTTATCTGCTGGTACTTAAGATTCTTTAAAAGAGATCTTGTGACAGTTAAATTAGACTGCCAACTGGATCAGCTGTCAATCACTTAGGAGATTGATGGAGCATAATTTCTGGTGTTTCTGGAGGCGTTACAGAGGTGTGACCTTGGGAATTATATGTCTGGTCCCTAGCCTGTTCCTCTCTAGTGTGTTCTGCTGGTTGCTTTCTGACCACTATGAGCTAAACAGTTTTCCTCCAAGATTCCCTTCTGCTACGATGTTTTCATCGTGGAGCCAGTTAGCCATGGACTAATTCCTCTGAAACCCTGAGCCAAGTAATGTCTGCCCCTTAAATTGTGTGTCAGGTGTTTATCCCAGCAGCAAGAAATTGCCTAGGACAGATCTTCAATACTAGATTCTCAACACACTGAGTAACATAGTGACACAAAAAAACCTATGTGTAAGCATATGGCTCTATTTGTAGGAAAGCACTTTGAAGAATGCTGATGTGTAATGTTCTTACCAGTGATTACTATTGGAGGGGTGATTTATTTGCATTACAAAATGATGTTTGCTTAACAAAAGATCTCACAACTGAATTTTCCCAAAATAGCTTCACTCTCTGATGAATTTTAAGAAAAAATATATTCCAAAAAAAAAAAAAAAAAAATCCAGGGTCTATGCAGCTTAGGACAAAAAGCCAAGTTTACCTGTAGTTTCAAGAAGATATTAGACAATCTTTTGACTTGATATCTCTCTAATAATATCCCTTTTTCTAGGATGTTGCTTTAGTTTACTAGTTGGACTCTTGGAAAGTTATAATAGTCACTCCTTTTCAATAAGTACTTATTAAATTCCAAGTAGTACCAAACTCTCTTCATGGTACTAAGGTTATGCTTCCACAAAATGAAATGTTGAGTAAGATAATACAGGTAAAGCTTTAAAAATAGTATCTGATACACACTAAGCACTCAATAAATATTAGTTTTGTGTTATTGTTACTGATATTACATAGAGCTTACAGACTTTTGGAGGAAAGAGATAAAAAGTAAATATATATATTTATGTAATCAGAATTGTCTCTGATAAAAGAGCTCCCGCAAATATAAAACAGGGTGTGCATAGCCTGTAACCCAAGGAACAACACCTGAGGTTGGGTCTCAGAGTGGTCCTGTGTTCAGCCATTGGGTGGTAAGATTTCTGATCCCAACTTCAAAGGTAATAATATCCTGCTTCTGCAATATTTTTTAGTCCACTGCAAGTGGACTTTCATGAAAAGTACAGCCAGACCACTTAAAAGAATAGAGTGTGATGACTTCATCTTGTTAGTTGAACTGTTTTTTTGCCTACTGGCCAACAAATGTGGTTCAAATGTCTACAGACACAAAAAAGTCAGCAGATGAAGTGTGAGAGTTCCTGGGGTGGGGCCCTTTCACATTAGTCAAGGAAATTCGCTGCTAGGAGGTGATGTTCTCTGAAGGATGAGGAGCCAAACCCAATGATCTCAGAGGCAAAGAGTTAATTCCATTTAGCAGGCATTTACTGAGAGCACACTTGGTACAAATATAATACTGGGGACAATGGAGAGACAAGAGACCAGCAAGACAAGTGCCTGCCTGCAAGCCCTTCACAGTTTGTAGAGGAGTTGCAGTGCACCCGCCAACACTGAGAAAGGCAAGGGCTGTAGGAGAAAAAAAGTTAAGTCACTGATCTGGAGGGAGAACAGATCTCACTCAGCTGCCTCCTCCTTTGCATCTTGCTCCTCTTTTTCCCTTCCCCCTCCAACAACATTAGCCCTCAGCCTGAGCCTCCCCGGGGACAATAGGGAAGCAGCCCTTGATGAGGCTGGAAGGATTCTCCTGTCTGCTTCCCAGCACATAGTTGCCTTGCTTTGACTTTGCTCTATGGAAAATAAATCACAGCCACTCAATTCCCAGGGACTGTCCCCAGGGAGCTGAGACCGCACCTCCTCCCTGGAGCCTGCCTGTAACATGGGATTGTCAGGTACAAAGAGGAAACCTTCAGAGGCCCACACCCCATTTGGAGAGCCAGGAAGGTCAATGGGAATAATTGCTAACAGTTGAATGTGAGCGACTGCAGAGGGGTTGGAAGGAAAAGGTTTCAGGAAGGGAAGAAAGAAAAGGAGGAAAAGAAAAGCCCTCACTGCCCACCCCCCCACCTCCATAGGCTCTGCACAGAACTGCATGGTGGTCTGGGTCCTTGTAGAACGTTTGTGCGCCGGACAATAGCACAGCCTGGCTTCAGATCATCAGCTGCTGGTTTCTGGTTCGCTCTCCCTTTATGTGAGTGCACAATGCAAGCCTTCAGTCACAGTGACTCTTGAGAAATACATCTGGTTTTTTCTTTCAGACGCTCTGAAAAGGTCAGCCTGTTCATTTCTTAGACGCGAGACACCACGTATTTTTTTTTTTTTCTCCCTCTGAACTGGAGAGACAGACCTACACCTTTTCTTGCCTCCTGGTACATAATTAGACATGGTACAGCTCTAGAAGCCAGCCTTCCCGTCCTCTGCACTTTTTCAGACATGTAGAGCCCAGCGTCCTTGGCTGCTGAAGTCCTGGGCTGATCACAAAGGCTCCACACAGTCCTCCCCCTTCCCTGGCTGGGTACCCTGGGAGACTCTGCTGGTTGTTTTGTTAATTATGACGATTCCCCCAGTCTGCTCCCCCAACACAGGAATGACCAATGATGCTGTCTCTGGGAGAAGGAAGGTTTGAGAGTGTCTGCACAAAACACACACACATACACACCCAAAATCCCGACATTTTAATCATTTTCACTCCAGTGATGGTAAAGATTCTTCATGCGCATTGTAACATAATAATAAATGTGCCCAAGAGGAAAGAATGATCAGCAGCTGGTGTCTGACAAATTATCTCATTCCAGACAGGCAAACAGTCCACAGTAGGGAGAGGCTGGAGCCTGAAGAGGCAATTTGGCACACGACTGGGGTTTCACCTCTCAGATGATGGAGGTCCACATGGCCCACCGCGTCTGGGCCTGGGCCTCCGAGGTTTCCTCTGCCTTTCCTATTCTCTCATCACCTCCCAGAGCTCCTGACAGCCATAGAAAAGGGGATTATTCTCCGGGTTTAGCCAGCTCATCTCTCTCCCCTCTCCTCCAGGGCACTCATATTCCTAGAAGAAACAATTAGGATCCACCCCCCACCATGAGCCCTGCTCTTTAAGGCGGGAAAGTGCTTTTTTCTGCCAGCACCTTGGGCCTGGTGGCATACTCCTATTCTGTGTTCAAAACCGTCTAGATTGTTTCTCTCCTTATCCAAAAAAACAATTCATCACTCTCTTTTCCAGAAGCTTCCAGCACCTCCTAGTAGTATTTTCATTACCCCGTTTTTATGGTTATTTGTTTTCTATGAGCTTCTAGACAGCAGCTGCCGTGTGTTTTGAATGAACTCTTAGTGTAAGGTACCATTCTAAGTGCTCTTCTTCTATAAGCTTGTTTAATCCTCATGACTCTAGCAGGGAGGAGTTGTCTCTGTTTTACAGTGAGGAAACTGAAGATATATTTATTTTGCATCCTTGACCCCAGCAGTATCCCCGAAACAGCTTGGTAGTGCTGCAAAAGCCCAGCTCACCTCTGTTCCTGCCTCCCAGGAGTGCTGCAGGGCAGGTCAGCCCCTCAAGGCTCATTTCCATATAACGTGAGATGCCCTAGGTCTGCCTTGCCAGTGTGTTGTGAAGAGGTTGTAACCTAATATGCTTTGGTTATGTGGTTCCTATCCTAGACCCTTTCTGTGGGTTATTTTTGGTGATCATTTTTAATGACATTTTCCTTCCAAACTGGACACTTCATAAGGGTGTGAGCACTGCCTGCCTTGTTCACACCTATATTCCCAGTTACAAGAACACTATTTGCCACCCTGTGGGAACCCGGTCACTTTTTTGATGAGTATATAATGACTGAACTGAGCAATACCAAGAGAAGAGGACTCGGTCTATGTTTAACCTGGATCATGACTGCAGCCAACATCCTGTGAAATGTGGCTCTTGAATAAGACAGCACCCACTGAGAGGTAGAAACATTTGAACTGTTATTCCTCACTTTGCTGACTTAGATAGATGAACCCAAGCCCTCCTCAGTATTGTTTCCCAGGTTTATAGTGCCTGTCGATATGAGTGGCAACATCAGAATAACCCTCCCATCACTGTGAGATAAAATTGAAGTGGCTGCAGTTGTTTCTTAAAATAACCTTTTAGAGTCAAATTAAGAAGCAGCTATTCAGCACTGTGATTTGGATCCCTACTATGTGTTGAGAAGTTACAGATACTGGTTGCCCTTGCCTAAATATGCAGACTATGTCTCGTTTAAGCTCCGTGTAAGAGTTGTATTATTTTCTTCATTTTATAGGTGATTGATACTAAGTCTCAAAATAACTATATAACCTGCCCCAAACTCTAAAGTTTTAAAGAACAGATCAGAAATTTGATTATCTATCATATGTATAAGAAGCTGAATCCTAGGATCAGTACATTATATTAATTCTGTGAAAACTATCAAATGGCAAGTGTATAACTCTCACCAACCTAGGCCAACAAGCACAATTAAGAAACCATGTTTTAGGGGCTGGGGATTTAGCTCAGCCGCACAGTGCCCGCCCAGCAAGCACAAGGTCGTGAGTTCAATTCCCGGTACCAGAAAAAAAAAAAAAGAAACCATGGTTTGGTATCTGTACCCTTGAAAAATAGAACAAAGAAGAAAACATTAAGTTGCAAGCATCGCCAATGGACAACACAAAATAGGGGGCTGTCCATAGGGCTGAAGCAGGCAACTGTGACACAAGTGCTTACAAGTATCTCAAGATGAAAACCAACTCCTGTCTTAAGCATTCCTCTCATTACACCTACAAGGAGACAGGGCATGGCTGGATATCTCTAAAGACAATCCAGACGAGTTCCATCTTTTGTGCTGTGTCTCACAGTTGAGAACCTAACTCTGGTGTGGGGGGTTCATTTTGTAAGGGCTTCTTTTTAGTTTGCATTTATGTTACACATATAAAATATAGTACTATAGTATCTCCCAGGTTGAAAAATGGCTGCACCCCCTATTCTGGCTTTGGAATCTGGAACCAGAGAAAACAAAAAGGCTGAAAAAAAAATTTTCTGGTATTCAATTTCTTGATTGATTTAAAGGAAATTTTTAGGTTTCACAGTAAGCCAAAGGGACTCAGCTTGCCCACAGCTACAGTCTTTAAATAGTAGCCCTAGCACACAGAAGAAAAAATTGAAATTTTCACTAAATTCTCCTTTGCCTGATCACACTGACAGCTTGATACATTCATTTCCTTTTGGAATGCTGGATTTGCACAAGTCTTAAACTAGGACTCTTCTTTAAGCTAGGTTTTGAAAACTGGACCATCTTTTAAGGAACAGGAATGTTGATAAGACATGCAACATCACCAGCTAGGATAGATCTGCTTGAAGATACATCCTATGAGAGGGACAGCTGACTTTCTCAGGTACTCTGATCATTGGAAATTTGTCTGAGATATCTCCAGTTTGAGATAGAGAACCATGAAAGTCCTTGAAGAGGTTCCTTAAGATGGAGCTCAATGACAACCCATGAAAGGGCTCATTGGGCAGAGTTTTTGTTCTGTATAGAGTTAACTAGATCTAATTATTGACTATAATCAATAATATATAAGGCATGCAGAGTCTCATACAATATACAGACAACAATATGTTTCTCTGAAGAACTTTCAAATCCTCCTGTCTAAAATGAAAATATCTTTACACAAATATGGCAGCAACAAGAACAAAAATGCCTTTTGTCTGGTCTGGATCCCCAGTGTAGACCTTCACCAAGTGATTCTTTCTGTAACCATAGGATACTAACGCTGGGGTGTTTCCTCTGGTCTGACACACAGTTGCTCGAAGCTCATTTGGAGTGTGGAATGTCTAAATTTTTTTATCAACAACAATCTTAAGACAATTTTCTCTCCAAAATATTCTCCAGTGTTGCCTAGACTGAGTATACTGACTACTATCCCAGAAAGGATTTCTCTTTCTGTCTGCTGCTAATGGTAACTTGGAACCCCAGCGCTGTCCTATAGGAATATAATAGGAACAATGCATATGCATTATATATGTGCCTCAGATTTTCTAACAGCCACATTAAAAAAGATTTAAAAGAGAGATATAATTCACTTCAATATATCTTATTTAACTATATGTAACATCAAACTTTTTTCAGCATCAAATCAATTTACAAAAATTGTTAATGGCATCCTTTACATTCTTTTCTTCCTATCACAGTAAGACTGTAAAATCCTAGCACATTTTCACCTGAACTAGTCACATGTGTCTAGTGGCTGCCGTACTGGACAGCACAACTCAAAACCATGCTAAGAGATTTATGCTCCAACCACTTCTTATGGAAACAGAGATTTTCACCTTACAGTTTGAAGGCATCTATATTTCCTTGATTTAGGTAAGTGCAACCATAAGTCCCTACCCTTCCAAATAGGAGATATACCATAACAATTCCTGTGTGTTAATTTAAACTCCTTGTCTACTCCAAGTCCCTTGTACTATCATTGTTTTATCAGTGCATTTATAATTGTCATGTTGTATATAATAATGCCCAAAATATTTTATCACACTTAGCTTTCACTAAATAACACTGTTTCTACCTAGGTAGGATAAGAATATTAAGATACCAGTACCAAAAAAAAAATATTAAGATAACTGAGCATAATGGTGCACTCCCATAATCCCAGCACTTGGAAGGCAGAGGCAGGGGGACACCTGTAAATTTGAGGCCAGTCTGGGCCACATAGTAAGTTCAAGGCCAGACTGAACTGTATAGCGAGGCCCTAGTTAAAAAAAAAAAAAAGTCAAAATAAAAGGGTCTCTTAATTACTTATTTCATTTATTGATTTCCTTTGCCCTTGTTTCCTGTGTGTTGATAATGTTGTCAAGGTTTTTCTCCTGTGGTTTATGGGGTTTCATGGATCCTTTTCCTAGCGGTGGTCACATACAGTCACCTCTGAGAATGACCCCTGAGGTCCATTTGTCCCCACTGGAATATACTCAGGTGCACAGACAGAGCAGGGGAGAGGATAAGCAGAAACTTGGGGCTGAGGGACATTGACAGGAAGAGTGGCAGAGCAAGAAGGAAAGAGGATATTCAATAGGGTAGAATAGGAGAAGAAAGAACAGAGGGAAAAAAAGGAGTATGTGGAAAGCATGGAAAATTGTTAGAGATTACAGGGAGAATGGTATTCCAAAGCTAGTGAGACAATCAAAATGTACGAATTGTAAAGGTTAAGTGAAATGTTTATTTTATTCCTTTCTCCTCTTCAGTCAGCCTGACGGAATACGATCAGCAGGCACACTGCACTCGCTGCATACTAAAATTAGATGTTGGTTCAACTTCTCACTCACATTAATGCACAGAGGCCTCTGACACATAAATGCCTTTCTTACCGAGCTCACTCCCCGTGCACAGCTTTCCCTGCAGCGGTGTGTTAGACGGAAGCGTGAGGTTTTGGTTCAACTGACCCACTGTACAAGTCAGCACCTCCCATCGGGTGGGGTGGAAAGCACAGCACATCGGAGCCATCAGATCTGAGGTCAAGTCTGACTGTGTGCCGTATGAGGTTGCAGCTCTGGGCATTTCCACCGACCTCAGTCTGGTTCTCCATCCACCAGAGAGAACTGCACATTTCTTCTTTACCCGACTGCTAAAGATTTGGGTGAAAATAAGACAATGTAAGTGAAGTACTTACAATTGCTTATCTTACACAGAAGGACTAACACAGTTACGTTTGTGTTAGCCATTGTATCTAAGTTTTTGCTAAGTTGTTTGCAGTTCAATGACAGAGAGACTGAGGCTCAAATCCATGACACTGGTTCATCTGGTATTTCCCAGGGACCAGTGATATGCGATACAAATCTATACACTACCTTCTAGTCCCAAATTGTGTCTCCAAACCATGTTGTTTTTTCTGGAAAAGACACTCTTCATCCCAGCCTTATTCTAATATAATTGCTGTTCAACCATTAAAAAAGAAAAGACTGAAAAGTATTTTTCAGAATTAAAACCAAAAAAATCTATCTTTAAACAACAACTCCTTGAAAAATTGGTGTCAGAATGATTTTCTTTCCAAAATTGCTCTTTCGGCTAATATACATCATTTATGTACATTACTTTGTTACTACTTATAAAAGCTGAGGTACTTGGAATTTTTAGCCTAAAAATGACTAAAACATGTGCCCTTGGGTTTTTTCCTTTACTAAGCATACTTCTAGCAAGGATATATGGGTTTTCACTTGCTAAATACTCCCTTAAATAAATACTTCTCTACTAAATTAGTTTTCAGAAATAATTATCTTCTCCATTTATGCCTTACATACACAAAGCCAATGACCATGTTTATGTTCACACCACTGTGTGTAAAAGGAGGCAATATTGCTTAAATATATGTCCCTTGCACTTAACCCCATTTGATGACGTGCAGTCATGACAATATTGCTGTGGTTCACAACGGTCTAATTCCCAGAAATGTTTCCTGCTGTAAGACCTTGGACATATCACATTCTTCCGAACCTCAGTTTCACCACCAGTAAGGTGGAAATAATGTCACAATTATTGGGAGAAATACACGATTTTCAGGTAACAATTTAATGAAATTCAAAGTGCTATGGAAAATTTATATTTTCCTCATTATAATTTTTTCAAGCTTTACCTCTATGAACAGAGTATTTAGTCTGAGGTATTTCTCCCCAAGGATCATTCTTTCTTGAGTTGGTCACTGCTAAAGAAGGGTAGAAGTCTGTCAATAAGGAGGGTGGGAATTTAAAAGGGTGGAACAGCCAGACAGAGAGATGTAGCCTGTGATTCTGAATATTAATGACCTTAATGATGATCTAGTCTATCTCTGCAATCTCTTCATTTCTCAGTGTGAGGAAACAGGGCCTATTTTCAGCATTGTAAGGGGGAAAAAAAAGACAAAACTCAACCAGAAAAAATGCCAAGAGCCACTTTCTGCCTAGCTGTTTCCCCACACTGTACTGATCAAATGTCACATTCTCTGGGTAATGGCAAGACACTTGGGATATGCAGCACCAGAGAGGTCGTTTAATGATTCTCTGAGATGGAAAGGTACAACTGGCTCTGTCATGAGACTGCCACACTTTCCTCTACAAAATCTACCAAGTATTCACTGTCCTCTGCAAATCCCTGGGCATGGTTTAGTTAGTGTCCACTTCAGCCCTTCTGATTAGGTTTTCAATTATATATATTTTTTGAAGTATGGATGTGTCTCTGTCTTAAACCTATCTACCCTTTCTCCTCGGTGGCTGAGACACAGTCTACTAAGGCAGAACCATCCAGTCAATGTGTTCATTAGATATCTACCATTACATACAAAACCAGAACTGGACTCAGAAATAAAAAATAAAATAAAAAATTAAAACTGGGCAATAAAACAAGTGCAAAGTTTGTGGGACAGGACAAGCATCAAAGTCATGGCAGAATTAGTTATGCTGTTGAAGTTGTTGTAACAGTTGTAAAATAAAGTATCAGAGGCCTTGTGTGAGTGAAACAAGAGGTTCAAACATAGCCAGTAGTTAGGAAAGACCTCCCCAGGGATGAAGAACTGACCTGGAGCTGAGGGATGAGTAGACAGTGGTCCAACAAATTTAGATAAGTGTGAAGTAAAAAGTCCCAGTCCAAGGCCATCTTTAATTCTCTTGAGAAATTCCTGAAGGGAAAAAAGCCAAAGTTACTGGCAAAAGAAATAAAGATGGTGTCAAGGGAGCAAGACATTGGAGAGATACAGAACATCAACCACTCCACACATTATGGAAGTAAAAAAGACTTAAACCTTAGTCTTTCAAGTGTATCTATACCCTCTCTGAAATGGTTGTCTGAAAAGAACAGAAGGGTTAAAAACTTCAATTCTATGACAGAGTGCACAGTACAAATTCTGGCTCACATGCACAAATTTTTAAGAATGAAAATGAAATCCAAGTTATTAAGGAGAATTCCTGTGTGTAAAGTCAACAATAAACTTTAAAGGGTTTCTTTTTAATAGTAAAATTGCCTGTTCAAAGTTCAGTTAGGACTTTAGAAGTCCAGTCATTGGAATCAGGTGTGTGGCCTCAGTGGAAGAAATATATATTTGGGGAATTGTTGGACACTCTTAGGATATGTCTCAGCCAATTTTATCAGTATCAGCAGTGTACTAGTTTTCCCATCACTGACACATGGTACCCACACCTACACTTAAAAGGAAGAGAGATTTAATTTGGCTCGTGGTTTCAGGGGATTCCACTCATGGTCAGCTGGCTCCAAGATGAAACCATCATGGCAGAAGGGCACGGCAAAGCAAGATACTTAGTGTATAGTGGGTAGGAAGCAGAACAGGGTAAAAGTTTGAGAGAGGAAGGGATAAGGAACCAGATTTCGACTTCAGTGTCAATCTCTACGGCCTACACAGACATATCCAGAAGTATGCTTTACTAATCCTCAGGGCAGCTCCCAAGCTCATCAAGTTGACAATCTACCTTAAACATCACATCCCACCCTTTGTCAACTAGATATGCAAACATATCTCCTTAAACCATAAATCTCCAAGTAAACACAAGGTCAGAATTCTGCCTAACATGATAAAACTATCCACATAAAACTGAAATGTAATAGTCCCTTGCCTGAAATCTCAACATTTTTCAGAAGTTCAATTCAAAGTAATCCCTTGTCCCAAATCTCAATAGTTTTAAAGTTTTTTTCAAAGGTCTACATTAAATTCTCTTTTGAGATTCAAGGCAAACACTTAGCAATGAACAGTTATTAAAAATAAGAAACAAGTTGCATAATTGCAAGGTACAATGGCAGAGGGTAAACATTCCCATTCCAAAACAGAAAGATAGAGAGATAGAAAAGAATCAGACCAAAGCAATATTGCAACCCAGCAGGAAAAACATTAAATCTTTAGTTTCATGTACAAGCAGGGCATGAATAGCAAAAAACATTAAATCTTTAGTTCCATGTACAAGCAGGGCATGTAAGTTCCAGAGGGCTAGAGGGCCCCACCTCTATGGCCTTGCCAGCTACAGCCAACACTGCCTCTTTCTTGAGCTGGCTGTGATTTTCCTCAGCAAGCATTCTACTTTCCTGGCATCTGCTTCCAGTGTCTCCACTGCTCCTTTGGTTTTATTCTCACAGCTTTACACATAGCCCTTTCAGAGTCTTCTTGAATGGTCTCCCAGGCCTTCACTGAAACCTGAGTGGAAGTCTCCATGACACTACACTTCTTGCAGACTATATGGCGATATAACCAGCACTACATGGATGATGCTAAGGTCTGCCATCAAAAGAAGTAACCACACACCCCTCTGCAGCAGCCTCCGAGTGTCTGAGTGGCTGAACACAATGAAATGAATTCAAGGGAATCAACTCTCTAGGTGGTGCTTCTCCAAGACGAAGCCCAATGATTTTCTTCTCAAATGAAAGGTCTACATTTTTGCACCTTTGAGGTTACCATGCATGGCATCTTGATTCCTGTGGTGGCCTCATGCAGGAGAGGTTTACTTTAGCTTATGGTTCCAGGGATTTTAGTCCATGATGGCCTTGTCCAAGGCAGAGCATCATGGTGCTATGGTATGGTGGAACAAAGATGCTTAGTTCATTGCAGGTGGGAAAAAAGGCAGTAGAAGAATGTGAGAGAAAAAAGAGTGAGACACAAGATACAGAGTAAAGGGACACCTCCATGACCTACCCAGTTATACTCAGAAGTGTGCTTTGCTCCCTGCACAGCTCCTAGTTCTATCAAGCTGACAATCCACCTTAACCATGGCAGTTGGAGAAACTATAAATACTACAATGAGATGATAAGATGTCTATATAAATTGTTTTTGGAAAGGCCAGAAATAGCTTGAATGTGTAAAATAAACCAGCCCAAATAAGGTACTTATCATTTGTTATAAAAATAACATTCATATTTTTCCTTCTTATTCCTTAAAAAGCCCATATTCTGAAAGTTTGCTTGTTCACATGACAGTATTTACTTTTAAGAGGTAGTGAAACTGAGTGACTTTAAAGTAGCTTAATTTTTTTATGAATTTTCATCTATAACCAGTGCTAATAGCAGTAGCCTTAGTAGCTTGAGGATTAAATGAATTAATTTGTGCAAAGCTTCATGAATATTGTATGGGACAGAATAAGTAGAGTATAAGACCTTGTTGCTATACTGGGCCAAGCCAATGACTTAACTCCTACTTTCCCAGTAGCTGTTGAATCTATGTCAGTTCAGGTCTTCTGGGATGGAGCAGGCAGGAAGTGCCTAAGGCTACAGTTCCCATCTGATAGTCTCAGAGAATCATGGGAAAGCTCTAGCACAGATTTCCTGGGTAAAATTGTCCAGCCCTAGTACTGCAACCACGGTCAGTCACCAGCCAGAGGCTACCCAGGAAGAGTGTGGCATCAGCTCCAGCACTGTACACCTCACAGCTGGCAAGTTCTTTTCTGAAAGGACTCTATTTGGGTCTGAATTTTTGTGTCCTCTCCATAATTCACCTGTTGAAGTCCTAATGCTCAAGGGAAATTAAGGGTATTAAGACCTTGGGAGGAGGAATGATTATTTTGTAAAGCTCATGAATAGGATTGTTGTCCTTCAGCCTTGTCTGCTTTTATCATGTGAGGACATCATGAAAATTCACCATCTATGTAGCAAGAAATGGGTCGTCTTCAAACACCAAATCTGCCAGCACCTTCATCATGTATTTCCCAGATCCTACAACTTTGAGAAACAAATTTTTTTTTGCTTTTTTGAGACAGAGTTTTGCTATGCAGTTCAAGCTGGCCTTGAACTCACTCTGTAGCTCAGGCTGGCCCCAAACTTGCAGCAATCCTCCTGCTTCAGCTTTCTGAGTGCTGGGATTACAGGCATGTGCCACCACACCTGGCCTGAGAAGTAAATTTCTGATGTTTATAAAGTACTCAACATAGTCAAAGTACTATGTTAATTATATTATAGCTTCCTGTGCAAACTAAGGCAGAATACACAAGTCGTGTATGGCTGCCATAGCGCCTCACCTGTTGAGTAGGTCTTCCCAGATCCATGATCCTACTTTTCATCTCAGACTCTATTGGGTCAGACTCTTTGCTGACCCTTGCCCTTTCTGGTCTATTTACGTAATCTGACCTCTTCCCTGGCTGCTCCTAACTCCACTATCTCCATGGCAACTCTTCAAATTAAATCTTGCTACCTTCAGGTACATTCCCTGCCCTAAGTCCTCTTGTTATAGGCACTAGGAGCCTTGTTTCACCCACATGTGGCAGCCTTTTAGAGATCTGAAAAAAAGTGGCCTTGTGATAATGGTGTAGTAGAAGGGCACCAACATCAAACTGATTTAGAGTTGGGCTAGAAAGCTGGTTTTATCATTTACCATGCCAGATGCTAACCCGCATGCAAGCTATAGTTCTCCCACTGTAAAGTGCAACTAATACCAAAATTTTAGGATTCTGGTAAGGACTGGATGAGAAATGTATGTGATATTCCCCAGTACAATGATTAGCTCATTGCAATTGCTCAGTAAATATTGTTTTCCTTCTCTTTTTTCTTTCTGCCATTCTGTCATCTCCAAATGAATCACCTCAATTTTCCTCCTGATTTCAAGGTGCTCTCATCATTTTACAGCACTCCTCTGACAAATTTCCAATCCATAATAACCTTAAAGAGGTTATTTCCAACATACAGTGCAATACCTCTTCCACACTGCAGTGGTATGAGCACTCTGAAATAGATAATGATTATCTACTAAAATCCATCTTTGATGATACTCATTAAGCCTACATAATATCCAAGCTCTTTAGTATGGCCTTTGTGGTGCAGTTCCTTCTCCTTGGATTTCTCTTCCTCTCACACTTCTCACACTTCTCCTGGGTCTGCCCTTCAGCTTTCTGTCATTTCCCCAGTTAGGTTTACCCCTACCTCCTTATTTAGTAGTACTCTTCCCCTGTAGTCTGTTCTTTTCCTTTATAGAACTTCTCACACTTTATAAGTTTAAACTTATTCCTTATGATTAAAATTGCCCAATGCCTGTTTTCCCAAAAAACATTAAACATCCAAAAGGCAGAAACTGTATCATATCTTGAGCAGCCAGCATAGAATAGACAAATCAATAATACCGTTGAGTGAATGCATGATTTACCTTCCCCCATTCAAACTAAGATTGCACTCACATTTTTTGGCAAGCTCATCTCACTGTTGATTCCTATTCAGCAGCTTGTTCACCATCATTCTTAAAGTTTTATACCTGCTGCAGCTAAGTTGAATGAGTTGTGTAGCTATGTATGTGTGTTCATGTAAATACACACACATGTGTAACATGAGCAAAAGCACACAGTTGGATAAATAATGGGCTTTAGAACCAGTGAAAAAGGACACTGTGTGGATGTTTGGGTGTGCCTGCTTGTGTGGATGTGTATATAAGGATAAAGGACATACTGACAAAGTCCCCTGGGTCAAACCATGGGATGCTTGAACAGTGGTGTGAAGCACTGGATAGTTCATGGTCAAAGATGGAGTGAATTTGTGATGGTTTCATTCATAATCGAAGGAGTTGGGTCATGAACAGGCCAAGAGGACCAGGGTAGGGAGCTCACAAGGAATATCCCAAAGTTCCAGTCGACAGTGGAATCTGAGACCTGGGGAACCACAAAACTTGACATAAAGAAACCAAGAAAGAAATGAGGCTTTCTGGTCAGGCCTGATCCTGTGAAAAATGCATGCTGATTAAACGTCTAGAAAGTAGTGATCATTTCTATTATGAAGAATGACCTTAGGGAGAAAGTACACACGGTGAAAAGAGAAGCTGAGTCTGGGACACGAGTTTGGTGTTTATAGTAAAAGTCTGTGCTGGCAGAGGCTGACAAGCTTTTAGGATAATAATGAATTCACTAATGGACAGATTGTTCTCAACTCATATGGAGTGGGTGTGACTGAACCTCAGGGCATGTCACAATACTGACGTCAGAGGAACCATGGATGGAAAAAGAGAAGTAGTCAGGAAGGAGGCAGAGAGTGAAAGATCAAGAGATAAGAGTGTCAAAATGCAAGAGTTGGTTGATCTCTTCAGTATCATAGAGAAGATGAATAGGATATACCTTGCTATAAGCACTTATGATTTAAAGTTGAATTGCTCCCTGATCTTGGATAGAGCAATTTTACAGAAGGAAGGGAAGAACTATATGGTTGGTGGGCGGTGCCTAACTGGGAAGCAAGGATGTAAAATGAGATTCATGATGTGAAACATGATGCAAACCATACCTGGGCTTTTGTCTCTCCCTCCAGCCATGTTTGTTTAAGGTTTTCTCATTTGTTTCACACTTTACAGCAGTTTCAATAACTCTTGAATTTTTTCTACAATGCTTTTCATGTTTTCCTTTGTACATGCCTCCATTCTGTCTTTACTACGGCCTTCTTTACACCTGGACTCCTTCCCACTCGGGCTGCTCTCTAAGTTTATAGGTAGAACTGCCTGTTGGAAAGCCATTTCACCTTCTCTCCTCACTTCCCTTGCTCAGAGTAGCCTGCTGTGGAATCACAGCTAGTCAATCTCTGATGTCCTTGAAATCAGTTTTTCCAAAACCCAAGGACACAAATATGCATGTCTTAAGCTTATGTTAGCAACACATATGACATTCCTACTTCTCAGAGCCTTCCATCCTACATTCCTGAGAACATTTCTCACCTGGAAAAGGTGGAGTCTTGCCTATGTCCTCTTGCTAGTTAATCTTCGTACAATAGTACAGAAAAATAATTAACAAAAGATATAGTAGTTTAAATTACAGTGTTAGAATCAACATGAAAAGCACCATTAAATCTTTAAATTGCATCAGCTGACAGGCCACTTTGTGAATGTTTGTCTTCTTCAACCAATGATGCTGAGGGAGAAATTTTCTCTCTTCTTGTCTTTTTATGTAGTTTCTACAAAATAAATACTGTTCACACAATCTGCCCCCCTTAAAAAAAAAAAAAAACCTAACAGTCTTCCTTCTCAGTAGTATCAGCTTTGTGTGCTACTTTAGGTCTCACTAAGACTTTTGCTGCTTGTACTGTACTATTAGAAAAGAATGGGCCCATCCACAAAGATCTGTCATATTTTCTTTTGATTATATATGGCTTATTCTAAGTTTAACTAAATGCATAGGCTTCTCCTAGTCTCTTATCTAGAATGGCATGGTTGTTTCCCCCCAAGTCTCCTTGTGAATGTATCATGCTATTGATTGTGACAGAGAATGAATTTTTGACAAGAGTACAGAGACCATTTAATGGGGAGAGTGGTCTTCAACAAATGTTTCTGGGTTAATGGGATTTCTACAGGCAGAAGAATGAACACCTGTATCATACCATATATGAAAGTTCATCGCAAGTGGGCCACAAAGCTAAATGTAAAAGCAAAAGCTATTAAATTGTTCAGGAAAAAAGTGAATAAATCCTCATGACCATGAGTTAAGCAAATCCTTCTAGACATGGCACCGAAAGCATAAACAACTAAAGCAAAACTAAATGAATAGAATTTTTATAAAAATTAAAAATGTATGCTTTAAGAACACCAACTAGTAAAGTAATCCAAAGAACAGAAGAAAACAATTGCAAATTATATATCTGATAAGGGACTTTCATCTACAACATAATGTATAAGTAACTCTTAAAACTCAATGAAAAGTTTCTTTTTTTTTTTTGTTCTTTTGGGATTTTTTGTTTTTTTTTCTGGTACCAGGAATTGAACTCATGACCTTGCACTTGCCAGGCAGGAGCGATGTCACTGAGCTAAATCCCCAGCCCTCTAATGAAAATTTTCTAAATGAAAAATATTTCACCAATTATGTCTCCAATGAAGATACACAAATATGTAACAAGCATATATAAAAATGCTCATTATTAGCAATGAGATCTAAGGAGATGAAAGGGATCATGAAGGCACTACAGCCAGAGGAGCTATTGGGAGAGTAGGGCCTAGTTAGTGCAAGGAAGTCACTGAGGGTGTGCATCTGAAGGTTACTTCTTGTCTTCGGCCTGTTTCTCTTGTTCTCTGTCTCTGCTTTGGGCCCCCATGAGGTTAACAACTTTGTTCCACTGTGTCTTTCTGCCATCATGATCTGCCTCACCACAACCCAGGAACTATGAACTCAACCAACCACGGACAAAAACTATGAGCCTGCAAAAGCCCTTCTTGCTTTATTTGTCTCAGGATTTCATCACAACAGAAAACTGACTAACACAGTGGAGAAGAGCAATTGGGACATTCATGTATCACCAGTGGGTAAAAAGGTGAATGGATATAGCTGGTTTGAAGAACTGTATGGTAACTCCTCCAAATGTTAAGCATAAGGGCTCCAATATAAAAGCCATATGACAAGGCAAGTGTATACCTGTATTTAGAGTAGCACAGTTCATAATAGCTAAATCTTGGAAATGGCCTATTGACCTTCAACAGATGAATGGATGAAGAAAATGTACTTACTAGATGTGTTCTTAAAGTACAAATATTTTTAATTTTTATAAAAGTCCTATTCATTTATTTTTTCTTCAGTTGTTTATGTTCTCAGTGCCATGTCTAGAAGGATTTATTAACTCAAGGTGATAAAGATTTACTCACTTTTCTCTAGCAATTTAATAGCTTTTGCTTTTACATTTAGCTTTGTTGCCCACTTGAAATTGTTTCATATATGGTATGATAGAGGTGTTTATTCTTCTGCCTATATACATAATGGAGTACTACACTGCCATGAAGAAATATAAACTTGGGGCATTCCTAGGTAAATTGATGCAATTTGAGTCTAAACATTAAATGAAATAAGCCTGATACACAAGCTTAAATATTATACGGTTTCTCATATAATTTCATATATATATAAATAGAGAGAAAGAGGAGATCTTTTCAAATGGATGGAAGAACAAAAGATGGAGGGAAGGGGAAGAGAAAGGTGAGGAGATGGGGACAAAAAGAATTAAAAGCAAAAAAACTGATGAAAATAGAGGTCTTGCAAGTGGGAAGGGGACCAAGAGTTGGAAGAGGCAGGGAAGGAGAGAAGGGATAGTAAATTTAAAAAGAAGAATTAAAATGTATTATGTACATGTACCAACTCCCCATGATAAATGTAATCATTATGTATTTCAAACATTTACTAGTAAAAAATTAAAGAGTTACAACATGACCCAACAGTTCAATTCATAGCTATACACCTAAAAGACATAGAAACATGTTCACACAAAAACTTATATATAAATACTCATAGTAGCATTATTCATAGTTACCCCAAATTGAAGCAAACAAAATGTTCAACTGATGAATAGAGAACCAAAAAGCAATACATTTTACTCAGCCACACAAAGGTAGTTCTGACGCACGGTACCACATGGATGCACCCTGAAAACATTATGTTAAATGATAGAACCAGACAGAAAAGGCCAGAGAACATATCATTCAGTGTACACAAATAACCAGAATGGGCAAATCCAAAGAGATACAGGAAATTAGTGGGCATATGGGACTAACAAGACTCAGAAGTTTGGAGTGGGATGGCTTAAAAAAAATGGGCTTTTTTAAAAGAGGGGAGAATAACGTGTGAAACACGTCCTCGAGTTCGAAAAAGCCAGTGGCTTCATGACTTTATGGTTTCACATCTTTCATATATGTGAATTATATTTCAATTAAAAATGTAAAGTTGAAGGAGGGAGAGAAGGGGTAGAAAGAGGAATAAAAGGAGAAAGGGATGGAATTAAAGAATGGGGAGGAGAAAGGGGGAGGAAGAAGAGGAAGAGGAGGAAGAGGAGCAGCAAGGGAAGAATGTGCACTGGATAATGGCTTCCAAGAACTCAGAAAAGTGACCAGGAAGTCATATGATCACTTTGGCAGCAAAGATTAGGTTCACTCATATTCCAGATTTCCCAGCCATCAGATTGTAAGCCATCCTCAACAGCCGTAGTCTCATTACTAACATACTCAATGCCTGCTCCTAAACAATAGATGATACAGGTTTAGAAAGATACATTTGGTCATGTGCCCACGTCCCGGCGATGTGTGCCAGACAGACTGCTTATTTACATTATAATTCAAATCTAGAAGGGATTTCAAAGGTTATCATTATAATAAAATAATAACTAATTTTGAGATAGTACAAAGTAAATCTTGATTTGGCTGCGGTGACCTTTCTTCTGAACTTCTTCAACCTTGAATTTCATCACTTTGTCACCTTTACGGCACCCTGCTTATCTTGTACACTGTTATTCTCGCATCTGGATTATCTTACTGATAGATTAAAAACCCTTCAGGGCAAAATCATCTCTGAAGCCCTGATGCCTGGCACAGAGCCAGCCAGCAGCATCCTGGGCTTAGCTGATGTTGATGAACACATCAGTGAATCTACGACCCCATTTGGAACTAAACAAAGCACATATACAAAGAATTTTTACAAAAATAATTAAGGATGTTGCTTATGTAAGTGGCAGAGGACTTTGCAGCCTATGTTCATTCTGACCTTCCTCAGATCGGGTTCATTTTCCCCAGTGATACAGCTTTCAAGCCTACCCTATGCTGGAGTAGCTGCTGCGTGTGTTTTTGAACAGCCATCGTACGATGTACAACTGAACACTGATCCCTTTACAACACTTGGTAGGTTTTGGAAAGCGTACAAAACACTGGCTGAGTTTAACATTTTAACTATTTGGAAGCAGTTGCCTTCCTCTATAGATGTTCTTTGAAATACAGATGAACCCAGAATTCAGAATGCAGATCAGTAATTTCCTTTCTGGATCTCCTGTGGCCACTTCAAGAGCACCCCTTCTGAGGCCACTGTGCACCCCAGTACCAGAACTCTTCCTGGCTTTGGCAGAGCCGCACTTTCAAGGGAGTCCTGTAGGGAGTGAGTTGTTCAATGGGGAAGTAAAGCTTTGTACAGGATTTAAAGAGCCCCAGAGATCTGTAAAGGGCTTCTGCTCCTGGTGCCTTCATAGACTTCGGTGGTATTTCCTTCTCATACCATGGCAGACAGAAAATACTTGCAGAAATTTTCTTTCAATATGAAAATTAGATTTATATTTGATTTTAGAAAGGAGAATTTAGAAGTCTGTGGAAGAATTAAATACATACCCAGTATATTTTTGAAAACTTTAGAAATCTAATGTATATTAGGTTCTGGAAGGAATTATGCCTTTGGCAGAATTTGGCTTGCTCATAATATATCACATGTGATATTTTTCTTTAATTACAATAATAAATGTCAATCACTGCCAGTTTTACAAAATAGTTCTGTAGTCTACCTTCATCTGATTATGGTGATTATGAACTTCATTTTATAGTAGAAACTGAGACGAAGAAAGGGGTTGGCTCAGTATGTAGCATTGATCTCAGTATGTGCCAAGCTCACACAGGTAATAGCAAAACAGAGAAACAAGAGTCAGTCATTAGAATT
Organism: Chinchilla lanigera; assembly: GCF_000276665.1. Lineage (NCBI taxonomy): Eukaryota > Metazoa > Chordata > Mammalia > Rodentia > Chinchillidae > Chinchilla > Chinchilla lanigera. The sequence goes on along the minus strand of NW_004955419.1, from coordinate 20,113,688 downwards.
GGGATTTTATCTTTATTGAGGACCTCACTTTATCCCATTTATATCAGCCATATGAATACCGCACACTGGAGGAAGTAGAACATATCCACTGGAGGGTATACTTTCCAAAATTAATATTGATGGGGAAAAAAAAGCCTCTAGAGATAGGTAGGGCACATATTATAGATTTGTTGTATCTTGGGTTCAGAATCACATCCGCCTTCTCTTGCCAGTGCAGATGGTACCCTTCTCCTGGAGTGAATTTACAGATAATAGGAACCCCAGCTCTTGGGTCTGAAATTCAGACAAACATTCTACCAAGGCAAAGGTTCACTGCTTTACATGCTGGCATAAAATGGAAATGCTATTACACTGCCGTATGCAAACAACTTGCCAAAACAGTGTAGTGTTTCAAAAGCCATGTACTGAATGGAGACAAGATCTCAGTACAAGCAGTGGGAGCAGGGTGAATTTATGAAGCAGAAAGTATGGGCTGAGGAAGAGATCAGCCCAGTGACAGTTTACTGGCCTTGCCGTTCTCTTAAGAGGCACTAATGGTAGTGGACTGGTGCAATGGAAGTAAACCCAGCTTCATTTAAAGCACTAGCATGAAATTGGTTGCAATAAAATTATGCATTAAGTGTGCATTATGTTTAATAAGACTGGATTGTGCTTCCCATGTTTACTCTGTGACTATTGAGGCTGATCCAATTTTCTAAAGTTCTCCAATTGGTTCACGATCGAGTTTCTGGCCAGAAGGTCAAATTTCCCTTGCTGTTATTATATGTCTCTATTACTTTACTATGGCATTTACACTTTATATTCATTACTTTTTTTTTTCTATCTCCTGAACCTTCTCCATTCCAAAATGTTCCCTGTAGATGGCCCGTTTGACACAAATTAAAACAACCTTGATAGCTGTCAACTGGAGACTATCTGAGAACAAAAGGACATTATTGCAAACCAGCACTGGAGGTAATTTCATGTGCTTTCTCTGAAGGCTTCTTAATAGCCTTTGAGAAATAATACAATTCAGATCTGCAACCAGGAGACAAAGAGTGGATGTTGGACAGCCTGGGAAACATGTCACTTGGTCTTTAGATTTCACTGTCCTGGGGTTCAAAGTATTATCATTGGAAAATAGAGATATCTAGTTTTCATTTCTCTCATGCATATATTCATTAATTCATCTAATTAGCAAGCACTCATTGGGAACCTACTATGTGCCAGACACTGTGAATGTGATCATGACACACCATGAATGACATGGTCCTGCTAAGATTTTATAGTATAATGAGGATAAGAAATAGGGATGTTAGCACAAGGACATAATTTTAACACACTGAAATAAATGAAATGAATAATTGAGGAAGAATAATTAGTATTTCTAGTAGACAACAGAGAAGCATTGCAGAAAAAGCAAAACAGCTTTGTTGGAAGAAAATAAAGAATAAAAGACATTCCAGGTGAGAGAATGACATATGCAAGACATGGAAGTGTGAAAGAGTGTGATATATTTAGAAAGTCATAAGTAGATTAATGGGTCCATAAATGGTCTGAGGACTGGGCTAGGATGTGAAATGGCAGGAAACAAGGCCAGAGTTTGAGAAAGGCTGAACACAAATTCATCAGAGATTTAAATATTATTCCATAGTCATGGAGGATGCAGCAAAGATTCTTCCTGAGAAGTTTGATTTTTACGTCTACAGATAGTTTTACACTGGCTGAAGTTAGCAAATTATCATAATTCTTAGCAACTCTAGCATACATCTTTTCAAATTGGGAACTTTCACCCTTTCCCTTCAAGAAGAAACCTAGGACTCCTTTTTCACATATCCAGACTCCCAGTTCTATTATCATTATGCGCTGGAACCATTCTCTCCCTTTTTTTGGTACCAGGATTTGAACTCAGGACCTTGCTCTTGCCAGGCAGGTGCTTGTGCCACTGAGCTATATCCCCGGCCCCTCTGGAGTCATTCTTAAGTAAATTAATGAATGTGCAGTTATGAGAACTCAAGCACTGTGATAACATGGCAGTTGATCTGACAACCAAGATGGCTATTAAGTAACTACAGAATGGTAGTATATACAGTATGGACAAAGAGCAGATTCGCACACTTGGTGGGACAGAATGAATGGCCCAAAATTCATCAAGTATTCTACTCAGGATAGCATGTTATTTGTGATTTGTGAATTATTTATTTCTGGAATTTTCCGTTTAATATGTTTGGACTACAGCCAAGCACAGGGAACTGAATCTATGAAATGTGAAGCCACATAAGGGTACTATTCTATATCATGAATATTATAGCTATATTTATATAGATATAAAATCACTGTACCCTCATAACACAGGTTTGACAATACTCTCCTATAACCTTTTACAGTACTTACAGAGTTCAACCATAATGAATTAGGGTAGATCGAGTTCAACCACAATGAATTAATGTGTCTCATTTTTCCCACTGTAGGCAAATATAAAATAAAGAATATATATATGAATATATATGGGTACACATCTCATGCCTGATCCTCTTTTCAGGCATAAGATATAAAAGATTATATAGCTCTGATTTGCATGAAATAGAGAAGCTAACTGCCACATTCATATTAAGTTCATATGTGGGAATATTTTCAGACCTTATCACACAGAAGTAGAGCTCTAACAAAGTATCACTCTCACTAGATAAAGAAAACATAAATCAAAAATTCAGGGCTGCTGTGATAGTTAGAATTAACAAGGCAGTGTTCTAGAAATAAATAGGGTTCTTTGCTAAGAAACTCCAAAATTTTGCATTGACTCTCCTTAGGTCTTTGGTCAGATATTAATCTGTATGTGAACAGGGCAGGATTCTATCGGGTCTAGCAGAAAACAGCTACAGGCAAGCTGTGAGCTGATCAAAGGTCACAGAGGTCACGCAGTGCTGACAGACACTGGATTCTAACCCAACCTCTGCAGATTGTCTTCAATGAGCCCCTCTACCTATGAGTTTAAATCTTAAAAAAGGCACATTTCTACCATACAGTGGGGCTTCTACCATAACCATAGGATAAGAACTATTTTTAAGCCTGCCCTATCTAAATCAAAACCAACCCTTCATAGGACCAAACGAATAGTAAACAGAAAAAGAAAATAAATGATATATACATACTGTTTAATAGATAAAGGCTTTAAAATAAAGCTGTTGGAAATGTGTTCAAAGCTGTATAATACAAGATGAATATAACACACACATGGAGAATTTCAGTTAAGAAAAGAAAAGATTTTTTAAGTCATTAAAGAAAAATTGTAGACCTCAAGAACAAAATATCTGCAATTAAGATTTATCTGAAAACTTCCCTGGATGGTCTTAGTAACACATTGAACACCACAGATGGAAAGATCAGTGAATTTGAAGACTGAAAACTGAAAATATTCAAACTGAAGAACTCAAAGGGAAAAACAGCAGGAAAAGGCTTCTCTGTGACCTGTGGAAAAATATAATGTGGTCCATTGTAAGTGAAATTGGAGTCCAGGAAGGATCTAGGAGAGAAAAAAAATAAATTGAAAAAAAAATGGCCAAAATTTTTCAAAAGCGTTTGAAACTACAAACACAGAGACTGAAAAGACTCAGTGATGACTGCCCAGAAAAACATACAGATAAGAAACATACTACAGGGCTGGGGATTTAGCTCAGCGGCACAGCAGTCTGGCAAGCATGAGGTTGTGAGTTCAATTCCTGGCACCACAAAAACAAACAAAAAAAAGAGAAATATACATAGGCATAAAGTTGTCAAACTTTAAAAAATAAAAAAAACTCTTAAAAGCAACCAGTATAAAAGGTGACAATGATAAGATTCACTGCAGACTTCATATGTAAATTCTACAGATAGTGAAGAAAAGAAATACATCTTTAAACTGCTAAAAGCAAAAAAAAAAAAAAAAAAAAAAGGAACAAAACTATTCCATCTAGAACTGTACACCCATAGAAGGTATCTTTCACAAAGGAAGATAATGACGTCTAGGAGTATATGGTGTTAGGAAATGTATACTACAAGAAACACAAAGCTCTTCCAGCTAAAGGAAAATTATTCCAAATTGAAATTCAAACTTACAAGAAGAAAAGGAGAGCCTACAAATGGTAAATATGTTAAGCCCTATTTTTCTCCTACTTTCTTTAAAAGACTGTTTAGCCTTTCCTACTTAGCAAATGCCTGTAATCTCAGCACCTGAGAGGCTGAGGCAGGAGAATCCCTGTGAGTTTGATGTTGCCTGGTTTACACAATGCATTTAGCCTGAACTAGGTAGCAAGAGTCCATTTCAAGAAAGAAAGACTATGTAAAGCAAAAGTGATAACATACTGTAGGCTTTAAAACTTATGTAGATGTGACAAAAATAACAGGGGTGGAAAAGTAAAGGGATGGAAAGCACAATAAAGCAGCACAATATAGCAGCAAAATATAACAGCACAATATAACAGCACAATAAAGGGATGGAAAGGTAAACAAAATTATTTTTTTTAAGTTTCTGTGAATTGGTATAAAAATTCAAAATAAATATAAATAAAAACTAATAAATTACAATAGAATTCTTAAAAATTGATTTAAGCAAATAAGTTAGGAATGGAAAAAATAATAAGAACAAATAACATGATACAACAGTGACCATATCAATAATCCTATTAAACATAAATACACTAAATATACCCAATTATAAACCAAGATAGTATTAGGCTGTATTATAAAGCTTGACCAAATTATGTGATATCTATTAGATGTGCACTTTAAATATAAAAGTGTGAATTACTGAAAGTGAAAGAACAGGAAAGGATAAACTATACAAACACCAACCAAAAGCAATTTGGAATGTCTGCACTAAAATAATTACAAAATTATTAAGTAATTACGTACATAATAATAGATTCATAATATAGGAAAAAGCTAAATAACTAAATGGAAAATAAATAAATGCAAAATTATAAAATATTTTTATACCCTTCTCTCAGTATTTCACCCAAGTAGACAAAAGAATTAGTAAGGACCTAAGCTATGTAAGCACTAAAAACTAACAAACCTTACTAAAATGTAAGAAACACTTCAACCAGCCCCTGCACAATACACGTTTTCTTCAAAGTAAAAAATGAAACATTCACCAAAATATATATAGTAAAGTACGCCAATAATGAACTCACCAAGAAAGAAATTAGGAAAACAATACCATTCACAATAGCACCAAGAAAAATTAAATACTCAGGAATTAACCTAACCCAGTAAGTGAAAGAGCTCTACAAAGTACTCTGCAAAAGGGCATCAGAAAATAGAAAGCTATCCTCTATTGCTGGATAGGCAGAACCAATATAGTCAAAATGACAATACTTCCAAAACCAATATAGACATTTAACACAATCCCAAGCAAAGTATCAGTGGCATTCCTTGCAGAACTAGAGAAAACAACCTTAAAATTCACATGGAACCAGAAGAAACCCAGCATAGCAAAAGCAATCAAAGACAAGAGCAAAGCAGGAGGGAGGCATCGCAATCCCAAATTTCAAGTTATATTACAAAGCTGCAGTGATAAAAACAGCATGATACTGACACAGAAACAGACACGAGGATCGGTGAAATTGAATAGAGGATGTAGAAACTACCAGAAGCACATTCAGCTATCTTATTTTTAGCAAAAGGTCCAAAAACATATATTGAAAAAAATATAGCCTCTCTAGCAAATGGTACTGGGAAAACTGGATATACACAGGCAGATAGTTGAATCTAGACCCATATCTACTACCATGTACTAAACTAAAATCAAAATGGATCAAAGATCTAAATATTGAAACAAACAATCTGTTGGCAGACGAGATAGGTAAAACTCTTGAAAACAAAATATAGGCAAGGACTCTATGAACAAAACCTCAAATGCACAAGCAACAGCATCAATAACCAACAAATGGGATTATATCAAATTAAAAAGCTTTTGTACAGCACAGCAAACAACCAAGACAGTGAAGAAATGACATTTAGAATAGGGAAAAAAATTTGCCAGCTACTCCTCAGGGAACTAGATATAGAATATACAAAGAACTCAAAAAAATTAGACCCCTCCAAATAAAAGAAGCAATCAAGAAATGGGTAAGTGAAATGAATAGAGACAATGCAGAAAAAAGAAAGTACAAATGGCCAATAAATACAAGAAAAATGTTTAACATTCTTGGCTACTAAAATGCAAACTAAGACTACACTGAGATTCCATCTTACTCCAGAAAGAATGACTGTCATCAGGAAATCAATTAATAACAAATGTTAGAGAGGCTGCAGTGGGAATGTAAACTAGTATGGCCACTATGTAAACCATTATGGACATTCCTCAGAAACCTAGAAATTCCATTCAACTCAGTTATTTCCCTTCTAATTATCTTCCCAAAAGACTTAAAGACATCATATTATAATGTTACATGTATATCCATCTTTATAGCAGCACAATTTATGGTAGTTAAATCTTGAAAGAGGTCTATATGTCTATCAACAGATGAGTGGATAAAGAAAGTGTGACATTTATAGACAATGGAGTGCTGCACTATCATAAGGGATAAACTTGAGTCATTTGTAGAAAATGCCTGCACCTTGAGACATAATATTAAGTGACATCAGGCATAAAAGCTTAAACAGCCCGTGGTTTCTCCTACACGAGAAACTCAAATTCTAAACAAAGAGCAAAATAAAACAGATAGTAAGAAATAGGGACAGAAATTTTTCCAAGAGGAAAAGAGACCAAGATTTGGAGGGAGGGTGAAGGAAAGGGAAAGGGAAAGAAAAAAATTACAATGTGCTATGCGCATGAACCAACTCCCCATGAGGAATGTAATCATAATATACTGCAAGCATGTACCAATAAAGATATAAAAATTATAGATTGTATTCTAGAATATAAAATAATCTTCAGTGCATTCAAAGGATAGAAACTATATAAAATATGCTCCCCAAATGCAGTCTAATTAAAATTAGAAATTAATAACAAAAAGCTGTCTGGAAAATCTCCAAATATTTGAGAATTAAATAACATACATCATATATAAAGCAGGAATCAAAGAAGCTCTATGGGAAATAAGAAATATACTGAACTGCATAATATGAAAAACACAGACTACCAAAATTTGCAAAAATCCAATGAAGCATTGCTTAGAATGAAATGTATAACTTTAAATAAATATAGCTTAAAACACAACAGTTTTATAAGCAAAGCCTTAAACTTTCATCTTAAGAAGCTCAGAGAAAAAGAACAAATTAAACACGAAAAGGAATATACTAGAGAAGAAATGATAAGAAAAGAAAATCATGCAAAATAAGATGGTTAAATGATAGAGAAAAATCAGCAAATGAAAAAGTTATTTAAAAAAATCAATAAAGTTGATAAATCCCTATATAAATTGACCCAGAAAAATCCTAATATCCAAGATCAAGTATATATGATCAAGAATTAAAGAAAATGTGGCACTTCTATACAATGGAGTACTACTTTGCCATAAAGAAGGATTACCTTGAGTCATTTTTAGGAAAATGGATGCACTGGGACCATAATGTTAAGTGAAATAAATCAGACCCATAGTTTAAATATCACATGGTTTCCCTTACATGTGAAAATCAAAGGTCAAATAAGGTACAAAATGAAAGACAGGTAATAGGAAGTAGGGAGATAGAGCTTTTTTAGAAGAAAAGGGGGTGAAGAGATAGAGCGGGGAGGGGAGAAGAGGGAGAGGAGGTGAGAAAGGAATTAAGATGTGTCACATACATGTACCAACTCCCAACAGTGGATGTAATCATGTATGAATAAAAAAAGAATATGTGATCATGAAATAAAAGAGAATACCACTAATCAGAAACAGAAGGACATTGATATAAGAGTTTATAGACTCTGAATAATAAGAAGAAAATACATATGTCTTGGTTATTTTTCTCTCGTTGCTGAGACAAAATACCCAACACCCAAAATTAAGGAAGGAAAGGTTTATTTAGGTTACAGTTTGTGGAGGTTTCAGTCCATACTTGGCTGGCTCCGAGGCAGCAGATAGCAAAGCAACAAGAGCAAAGTGGGGCATGGCAGCCGAACAGCAACGCAGCCAGAGCAAAAGGGCGGAATCGTGGCCAGCAGCTTCTTTCCCTGCCTTCCATTGTAAACAGGCTACCCCCACCTAAGGGGCATGTAGCTCTCACATACTTTCCATGCCCTCCTCTTCCACAGGCTCAGGATGTATACAAAGTAAGCACCCTGGCTTCCTGCTGAATCACTTAGCCAAACCTCTAGACTCCCCAAGTTCACACAATGTATCAACCATAACAACATATTATGAACTATTTATAGACTTTTCTTTGGTACCAGGAATTGAACTCAGACCTTGTGCTTGCCAAGCAAGGCGCTGTGCCACTGAGCTATATCCCTGGCTATGAACTGCTTAATGTCAATAAATTCAATAATTTAGGATGGGAAAATCATCAGCTCATAAAGCAAAAGGCTAGTAAATTACATTTCCTCAAAATTTAAACATTTCTACTCTTCAGAATTACTTTTAAGGAAATTAGCATGCAAATCACACGTGGAAGACAATACAATACACATTCTGACAAAGGACTTGTATACAGAATATAAAAGAACTTCTACAAATCAGATAACAGCAACAACAAAATCCAAACTCTATTTTCAGGTGCAAGATGGGATAGAAATGCCAACGGTGGAGAGCTAAAGTGCTTGTAAAGATCAAAAAGATATAGTGAAGAGGTGTTGGGAAAGAAAAAAAGACTTCAACCACATGGTAGCCCTGGTGTCTGTCCAAGATAAGAAGAAAGGAAGGATTGGCTAGGAAGAGATTCTGAATGCAACACAGCCTGAGTCAGCCATCAGTCAACTCTATTCCCCAAATAGGCTTTCTCAAAGGAGGTCTGAACACTGCAATTCTATGGCTGTCAAATTACACAATTTAAAGAAATGAGTAAAAGTATCAGACAGTTCACAAAGGAAGATATATGCATTACCAAAAGGGACACTAAATTTTCTTTTCTGCATTATTAGTCATCAGGGAAATACAAATCAAAACCATAAGAGAAATCACTGCACAGTTCCCCAGAATGACTGAAAAAATGTTAACAAAAATCAAACATCGGTGAGGCTGGGGAAAAGAAATAACCCTTTCATATTTCTTCTGGGTGTGTAAAATGGTACAACCAGGTCAGAAAACTGTCAGTTTTCTTAGATGTCAGAAGCATTCCAACTCTATGATCTAGCAATTTCCCTTCTAAGTATTTACCTAAGAGAAATAAAAATGAATGTCTATAAAAATACTTGCTCAGGCATGTTCATAGAAACTTTATTTATGATAATTTAAAATGAAAACAAGCTAAACATCTATTAATTAGAGATGGTTAAATCATGATATGTTCATACAAAGGAATACAATTCAGTAATAAAAAGGAATGACCTATGATATACATAGTAGCATGGATGAATCTCAATAGCATTTTCCCCATGATAGATGTTTGTTTCGGTGATGTGGATCCAACTCCAAGCCTAGTGTATGCTAAGCAAAGTGACCACTAGATATGTCCTAGCCCCTTCCAACACTGCCCCATCACTCTTCAAATTTTCTTCCATTCAACATAATGTTTATGAGATACATCTATGTTGATTCATGTGAAATTAGTTCAACAGCTACACTTGAAATAAACCATGATTTACACATCCATTCTCCTGGTGATAGACATCTAAGTGGTTTCCCATTCACCTCTATTTTAAATAGTCGTGCAGGGAGTGTTTTTGCTTAGGTCTCCCCATGTATATGTGCAAGAATTTCTACAGCAAATCCCTAAAGGAAGAATTTCTGGGTCCTAGAGCATGTATATTTTTTACTTTCTTACTGGATGTTGACAAATTAATTCAAATTCATGTTACTAACAGGGTGGATCCTACTCTGTAACTCAGTCTGCTCCCTTTTTGACTTGTTCATCTGTACATCTAATTTGCATCTCAAATAATCTGGACTGGACAGAACTCTTGTTTCCATATCCTGCCCCGCAAACAAATTGTTCCACCCTTAGGCTTTTCCACTTTCACTAAGGATGCCACCATGCAGCACAGCCTTTCAAACCTGAAACCAGGTGACATATTTTATTCTCAACTTTCCCTCACTTTGCACCTCCATCTCATCTACCCCGCCACACCGAACTCCACTATCCTTCCAACCCAGGTTACCATTGTCTCTGTGGACCTCTGTGATAGCACTAGACATTTTATTCTGCTTCAAACCAGTAAGTCTTTTCAAAACACAAATTAGAGTCTATTACTTTCTTGTTTAAAATCACTCATTGTTCTTGGAATAAAATTTAAAGTTCTTAGTATGTCTGCTTTGCACACTGCGCTGTGAACTTCTTGTGGCAAACACTGCAGTGGATCCATCTGAATGCCCAGGGCTCAGTGTGTACAGTGGATGGATGGATGGATGGATGGATGGATGGATGGATGGATGGATGGATGGGTAGATGCATGGATGGATGCATGGATGCATGGATGGATACATGGATGGATGGAACAATGGTTCGATCGATGGATTGATGGATCGATGGATCGATGGATGATTGGATGGATGGATTTCCTGCCCACTCTTGCTACAATGGTCAGAACCAAGTTTAAAAAAAAAATGGATAAATACATAAATAAGTAAATAGGCAGACCTACACTCCTCTCCAAAAGAGGGAGCAGTAGAGTCATTACCACCTAGATAGCGCTCAGTATCAGCAAATTAAGCAAATTTAGGATATTCAAGCTGTTACCAGGTAAGTCTTGGGTTTGCCAAGCATTGTTTTATTTAAATCATTTATAAATTTGTTTATAGTACATATTAAACTATTTTGTTTTATGCATATTCTATTTAAGCATTCTATGGATATTGTGTCAAGATTTTGCTGCTGGAAATGCTACTTTTTAATTAAATGAAACAGACTGTCATCATCTTACTAAGTGGTTTCTTTCCATTTCTCTCCTGAAACATTTATTATTAAATTTTCAAGGGTATAGACATCTTTTAAAAATTGTACACTCTGTACTTATACATTCACCATCTAGATCTGATAATTCTTAGTATCTTGCCATTTTTATTTCATATTTCTACCTATAAACATATATTATCTTTTAGCTGAAAATAAATTACAGACTATAACACTTTACTGCTAAGTGCTTAGACCTGTGATTTCAAAAAATAAAAGCATTAGTGTTCAGAATATCAGCCCTGTTATTTCACTCAGATAATTAGTAACAATTCGCTATATTATCCAATAACTGGTCAATATTCATATTTCCCCCAACTGACCTCAAATTATATTTTGTAGATTTTTTCGAACTAGAATCCATAAGGACTCATACATTTTGCATAATTGTTATGTCTCTTTTACTCCACAATGACCCTTTGAGAAGAATGTTTTTCACGACACTGATTTTTTTGAGACCACATTAGTTGCCTTGGGAAATGTCCACAATCTGCATCAGTTTCATGGTTGCCTTGTGATGTCATCTAGCTGTTTCCTCAATTACTTATCTTTCCTCTAATCTAAATGAGCAGAAGCTTTATTATATTCAGGTTAAATACGTGTTTTTGCAAGAATACCTGAATGGCGGTGCTAAGTAGTCCATACACTTTCAGAAAGCACTTAATGTCAGGCTGCTGTGTGATTAGTGAGGCTCAGTTTGGTCACTTTTTTGTAAAGCTGAGATTTTCCACTTAAAATGGCCAGTTAATCTCAACCTGAGCATCTAATGGAGTGTCACTAGTGGAATGCTTCCTATGTGCCAGTCATGGCGCCAACTTCTTAACCTTCTCAACAATCCTAGAATGTAAGGATTATTCTGTCTACTGAAAGATGAAGCAATGGAGGCTCCAACAGGTTAAGTCAGTTTGTCCAAGGAGAGAATCTGCTTTCCAACTACATCCTTTTTAACACTGATAAATGTCTAAGGAGAGGGAAGTTGACAATGCTTCCTGGGTCCTAATCTGTTTCCTTGGTTTATTCAAGAATAATCATGGTCAGATAATATTTTTCTAAAATGAATAATTGAGGATTTATGTCTAAAAACTGTTTTTAAATCAGTTTATGCACTTTAATTCTTATTTCAGAAACTTTGTATATTATGTTGTTTATGTCTAAGCAAATTTAAATGCATGATTGTTGATAGAAATATAACTTACTTTAATTTACATAGTTTTTACCAGCAAGTCAGAATTGTGGAAACTAATTTTCTGTCTTGCTTTTCTTATTGCTGAGACAAAATACCTGACACCCAAAGTTAAAGTAGGAAGGGTTTATTTTAGCTCAGAGTTTGTAGAGGTTTCAGTCCATAGTTGGTTAATTTTCTGTCTTAGTTGCTTTTCTCATTGCTGAGACAAAATACCTGACACCCAAAGTTAAAGTAGGAAAGGTTTATTTAGCTCACAGTTTGTAGAGGTTTCAATTCATAGTTGATTGGCTTAACAGAGGGGTGTCACAGAGGAGAAACAGCTCATGGCAGGCAGAAGACAGAAGGCAAAAGGCATCAAGCTACAAAAGCAGATTCTTTCTGTCCCTTTTTATTCTACCTAGATTACTCACCCTTACAGTGGGTAGCACTCACACCTAGAACAATGCCAAACCAATCAGTGGACTAATTTAGTAATCACACACCCTTAATCCCAGCATCATATACCCTAGATCAGGCACATATGAAAAAGCACCACTTGTAACTTCTTGAGAATTTAGGGGGACATCTAGACATAAGCCATAACATTTTCCCACCTGAATTTGAGGTGCATGAAATCAGGGACATGAGTGACTGAAGCATCCCTTCACAGTTATAAGGACTACAGGAATGACAGGCAAGTAAGTCCATCTCAGGTTTTACTTATCACATATTCATGCTACTCTTATGTAAACATGCGCCATTCTCTTCCATTTCAGAGGGGAATGACACTCAACATTTTAGATATACTCGTTTCCCCTTACATTGGCTCTTCCTCAAAAGAGCAATTTCATTAGTTGGAACCTCTGGGCTTGGACTCTGTCAGGTTCTGACTCACACACGAGGTGGAATGGAGAGAACTTTCAAGGGACAACTATTGGCTTAAAGAAATAGATAATTACTATCATGTGGGAACTGCATCCTTCTTTTAAACTTAATAAGTTCTGATACTCAGGTTGGGAAATACCAGAATGGTCCATACATGCTCTCTACTATCAGCCCTCCGTACTTCATTCTCTACAGTCTGAATACTAATCTTAATTACCACACTTAAAATTGCTCAGAGCTTCCATCTCTTGCTTTCTCTGTAACACTTAACCATATTGCCTGCTTTTGACGTGGCCTTCGCCTCTTTCTTTTCCCCTATGACTCCACTCCCCTAGCCTTTCTCCTGTTTCTCTGACCATTACTGTTACAAGTCTTTTGCCAGGATCCTCCCTCTCTGCCGATAGCACACACCCTGGTATTCTCTGAGGTCATGTCCATGGCCATCTTCTTAGTTTGCATGTTCTTTCTGAATGATCTCACCATTGATTTGGCTTCAACCTCAGCTAGTGCTTGGATGAGTCCCAGCTCTATCTTGGAGACAGAAATCCTTACAGTTCTCTCATGGGCATATACGTGACTTCTGATGGTATGTTATATGTCCTCAAGGAAATTTAATACATCCCAAACTATACTTTCACATTCTCTTGCTCCATTCCCTAACCTGATCCTCCCCCTCTTTTCTTCATTTGCCTAAATGTACCACCTCTCCATACTCCTCCCAATGAGAAATGCGGGATTCATCTTTGACTCCTCTTTCCCACCTCACATCCAGAGAATCACTAAGTCCTGTGAGACCAATGCTTAAGTTCTTTCTATCTTTTTCTTTCTGTTCCTTTTCCTACCCATAACTCATTGTCTTATACATCTGGGGGTTGGATTTCTGCAAATTTCCCAAATGGTCTCACTGTCTTAGTCTGTGTCCCCTTAACCCCCAACAGTCAGTTTTCTGTGGCCACAATGTCCACATAAGCCACAAATCTGATTAAATCAGCCCTCTATTTAAAACATTCATTTGCATTCCTGTTGCCCTTGGATAAACTTTGAATGTTTTTCTCTTATTTTTCTATTGGTTTATTTGATAATAGTGGTTACTGAATGCAAGACCTTTCTACTAAGCTGATTCCCAACCCTTTTTTAAAATTTTTTTCTTTTGAGACAAAGTCTTACTAAGTCACTACATGGCCCAGACTGGACTTAAACTTGCAAATCTCACCACTCAGCCCGTCAGGGTGCTAAGATTACAGCTATGTGCCATCATGCCCAGTTTGATTTTGAATTCTTATACATAGCATAGAAGATCCTTCATGATCTCCCTTCTACTTCCTTTCTAGTGCCATTTCCTGGCATGACCTCTTTAATCATACTGATCTAGATATTCTTGGGATGGGTAGCATCTTCTCTTTATTTCTATGCTTCTACACATGTACCTCATTTTGCTGAAGTGTGCTTCTCTCAAATTTTAATGCTTGACTCACCCATATCTTCCAAAATTAATCTCAGATATCACTATGTCTACGAAGTGTATCAAGTAATTTATTTGGTCATTGTTCCATTTATAAATTTGTATTTCCAAGTAATTAAACATGCCCATCTTTAGCAATGATTGATCTACTGTAATATGTTGGATCCTTATATATGTTTACTTATTATGTAAAAAAATTTTACTCTTTCATAATTAACAGTTCATTTGTAGTTGAAAATGAAATCCAGCTCTCAACCCAAGAGGCCTGGATGAGTTGTGGTACCAGGCTACTCCTACTCTTCAGCTAAATTCTACCCACATTCCTCAAACGTGTCCAGACGAACCTGCCACATAAAGATTTACACTACACATCTATACAAGATTTACACTATACATCTGCAAAGGAGCCTTTGCAGAGAGCCTATCCTAAGGCTTTCTTCCATAGCAAATTGATCATCTGAATGTAGAATGTTACAATAGTTATGCACTGCTTATGGTTCAGACACATTCAGTGAATCAGGCCACCTTATATGTGAAAATGTCTAGTGTTAGTCCGTGTTAACATTTACTTAGACAATTATATTTTGATGAGATAGCCATCCCTCTTAGGGATAAGCCTTATCTGTAGCATAAGGTAGCAAGGGGCAAGGTGCAAAACTCAATTTGCACTTGGACTCATCAGATCTAAATTTTTGATCTGCTAATTGTGCAGACCTACCCAACCTCCTTAATTTGTCTGATTCTCATATCCCTTCTTCACTGGCTAGGAACAATCAACAGAAACAGCATAGTATTAAGCAAGATAGTATATGTAATCTAACCAGCACTGACCTTGAGTTTATGTTTGATCTTCCTCCAATCTAACAGGCATTGGGGCAAAAGGTGCTATAGCTCAAGTGTAACAAGGAAACATATTTACTGACTTGACAGTTCTATTTAGGTATCTACCCTGTCTACACACCTATGATATCCAGGGCAAAAGAGTAAAGAGAACATTGGTCAGAAACTCTTGTTATAGACCCTGGGTTCAGAGAAAGATAAGTTTCAGTTAAAATCATTATATCATTTACACTTTTCTTAGTTTTTATGAGATGCACACTTATTGCTGCTTACCTATTTATTTACTATTTCTATTGTGTGAGTTCTCAGCAAACATCTATTTCTATCTTTTGACTATCACTATTTCTCTCATTCCAGATGCTGCCAAGAATGTTGGAATTAATGTACTGGAGAAATGAAGGACTCTGGGATTCCCTTGTCTGCAATAGTTCAACTTATTTGAAAAAATCTCAAAGTAAAACAGCTCAAACTAGATATTCTGCAAGACACAATATCCACAGGTTTGAAGGTAGCACTTAGGAACAGTAAGGGACAATGTTTCCAGATTTCTCTGAGCAGGCTAGAGATAGAAGTAGAAGCATGCTTTTGTGGCAGATGGAATGTGTTTCTTCTGGATAAAGAATAACTACCATTCCTTTGGACTTATTTTCCAGGTAAATCTTTGAACAATTCACTTGACAAAACATAACAAGGTTTACAATAGTCAAACTATCTCACAGGAGGCCAGTCTAATATTTCCCTGCCAAACCACACTGTCACATAAAAGGAAAAACTAACATATTAATGTCCAAAAAGTCATGCTATGGGAAAATAAAAGAATCCAAAGGATCAGAGGAGTGTCAAGAAAGTAATGAAGGATTTTTCTAGCTAATTGGATTGTTTATGTCAATCTCAGTCCTGATTCCATACTTAGTATGAAGAGAGAAAGGGTATGGATTTGTTGAGGCAGAGGAAATGAGTTGGAATTCCATCCATAACACTATAACGTTCCCCAAAATTTTATGCATATAGATAAGTTCTTTTTCCTGGGCACACGGTAGGATCAAATTTTCAACTTACTTAAAATTAATGATAGCCTAAGTTTGGCCAATGAAATACGAGCACAAGTCAGATGAGTCACTTCTGAATAGCAGATTTAAGAGTAGACACATTAACCTTTCCTTTTGCAATTGTTATGAAAAATACGCCAGCTAGAGCTGCTATATCAGCCTGAGCCCTACAGTGAAGACTATGACAATGCAGAGAAAACCCCCAAGGAACCCCTACTTCCACAGTAAAGTAGCATGAGAGGAAGACAAACTTTTATTATTTGATGTCCCGAGGTTTGGGGGTTGCTTGTACATCCACATAATTCAGTTGTCCTGAGGGATACAAGCTCTCCGTGAATTATTGAAAAAAAAATTATTATTGAAAAAAAATTCTTACTTTTTTGAACATGTTTCTCATTTCAAAATAGAGACAACTATAAAAATAGCTACTGTTATCTGAGAACCTAATACTAGGTTTATATACTAATATTCTACAATACTATAATTTACTCTATAAAGAGTAAATCTTTTTAACAATGGTAATTCTATCCTTGCCAGATCTTTCTTACTGAAGATCTCTCACATTATCTTCCCCAAATGACTTCAGAATGTGTTTCTTCCACAAGGTCTGGCATTTTATTAAAAAGAACAGTC
The DNA here is from genome assembly GCF_000276665.1 of Chinchilla lanigera. NCBI lineage: Eukaryota > Metazoa > Chordata > Mammalia > Rodentia > Chinchillidae > Chinchilla > Chinchilla lanigera. Next base: position 20,096,668 of record NW_004955419.1, on the reverse strand, counting down.
CCAAGGATAGCAAAAGACTCCAATGAACTTTAAGCTTCATTAAGAAGCAGAATCTACACTTACACATTAGCTAATAAAATCAAATGCTTAAAACTAAAGAATTTTGTAGTTGAAAGGGGGTAGGTCCAAGATTTGTATCCTACTGGCCACCCCTACTAGGAACTGACTAAGGAGCAGAACATCCTACCACACTACTTTCTTGTTCCCAAACTTGATGGGACATCCATTACCTGCCAAAGCTCTGTGGTCTGGCCTATAACCAGGAGGCTTGAGCCTTTCATGTTGCACAACTAGCCATCCCTCCCCAGTGCTCCCTGCTCTTGGATTTATTATGCATGTATGTAGTAGATTGTAAATATTCAACTCTTCTCTCTTCCCTATGGGCAGTTTCTAGATAGTTTTTATCTGTAATGGATAGCAACCTGTGCTGGTTAGGGTTCTGTAGAAAAACCAAACTGATAGAAAATATCCATACAATTAAACAAGAGAATTTATTAAGTAGGCTTAAAAGATCAGAGGCAAGCAAGTTCACAGTGGTTGTCTGTGTGCTAAAGAGCCTGAGAATCCAGTAGCTGTTCAGCCCAAGAAGATGGAAGCCACAGAACAAGAGAGATCAGGAATGCCACACCAGACCCAAGATGAAGGCCTGAAAGCTCTCTGGAAACTCACTGGTGACAGTGTTGGAAGGCTAAAGAAACCGAAGACCTGGAGATAAATACTCAAAAGTAGCAGCAGCGAAGAACACATCTGTTAGAGACTGGAGCTCTTTGAAATCATGACACTTCCTTCTTTTTTCCCCTTTTTATTCCACCCAGACAACAAGCTTATTGGTTGGTGTTACTCACCATCACATGGGTCTTCCACCCTTATTTTGTTGACCTACATGTTAATCATCCACAGACACACACCCCTGCCCCCCCCCAGCTGGGGTTTACTAATCAGGGAGACACTTTTTATGCCTGTGAGGTTCAATACCACAATTAACAGTCACACCAGCAAGTCAAACTTCAAGCATTTCTTGTGAATGAGAACCTTACTGACCCCAAGTATCCTACTCATGAATAAGTCTTTCTCCTTATTGTTATACTAGAACAGACTGATTTTCCCTTGTTTCAAGTCCCATTACCTGAAATAAAACAGAATATCCCCTTACACTCTTAGGTGGGAATTAGACAATTGTGTTGACCTTAATATTCAACTCTCCTCCTAGGATCTTATGTCTAAATTCTTCATTTCTTCAGGCCTACAGTTTTCATTACCCCTCTTAAAATAGGGTGTATAAACTTATTTTGTCTAGTAAAATATAATTTCACTGATGGTATAAATACCATCTGTTGTGATAATTGTTAATTCTCCAATGCCTATCAAGGTCTTTGGCTCATTGCAGAGGCTCTATAAACATGACTGAGTAAATACATTAGTATAAACAATGACACCTGGCCTGGACCATACCCCTTCATTTGAGACCACATCTTTTTATCACTACCACACACCTCCTCTGTCCCACCAGTTCTCACTTCCACTTCTTTCCTGTGTGCGACCACACAGGAAAGCATCTCACTGTCCTCTGTGTCTTATCAGAGCAGAAGATTGTACGTGAGGCTACACTCAAGCTCATCACCTGCACCCTCCGTCCAGCTCCTTGGCAGGTCTTCTTCAGGCTGTGATGCGCTAGGAAATATCTTGGCACACACCACCTGCCTGGGCAAGTGAGTGGGAAGTAGTCTTCCCCTGGCCTAAAAATCTCTAGGAGGTCTGTTCTCTGCCTCCTTCAGATTCCTCTCATTTCACCCACTCCCCTCCACCCTGTATTTATTCTCCAATCACAGCACTTTTTCAGATTTTTAGAAGCTGTCACATTTCCTTCTGCCCCGAGGCCTTTGTAGCTGCTCTTTCCTCTGCGTGAAAGTTCTCTCTCCCCTCTTCTATGCGTCCTCATCTAGAACAGAACAGACTGCTTCTCCCCTGCTTCAGGCCCCATTACCTGAAATAAAACAGAATATTCCCATACACTCTTAGGTGGGAATTAGATGATTGTGTTGACCTTTATATTCAACTCTCCTCATAGGACCTGATGTCTAAATTCCTCATTTCTTCAGGCCTACAGTTTTCATTACCCCTCTTAAAATAGGGTGTGTAGACTTATTTTGTCTAGTAAAATACGGTTTCATGACCTTACTGCTCATCTGAACTCAAGCACTCTTTTCTCAGATGCCATTCCTACTCCCCAGAGTAGCCTGAGCACTATTTGCTCTTTTCCCTAGTATTGTACACCTTTCCCTCAGAGGTTAATCATAGTTTGCAACTATGCAGCAACTTGTGACAATTTCTAAGTTTCATGAGGATAGGAACCCTAGTGATTTTAATCACTGTCAGGTCTCCAGTGTCTAAAAGAGCTCCAGACACCTATCAGGCACTTGAGAACTATGTGTTGAAAAAATATGTCAGCATGTTTCTCATCCACTAGACTCACAAACTCCATGAGGGCAGATAGCATTTTTTGCAGATTTTTGAATCCTTAAGGAAGGAGCTACATACTGTATGTCACTAAGCAGGTGCTCAATAATAAGATGAACAAATAAGGAAGACAGGGAGGAGAATGAGAAAAAAGAAAAAGAGAGAGGACTAGTAACAGCACCCCACCCCTTACCTTCAAAAGTGTCTCAGTTTGGACAGTAAATTAATTAACATAATTATGTTTCCATAAGTTATGTTATGTAAGTTATGTTTCCACAGTTATGTTTCATTAATGTTCCCAAGACCCTTTTTAGGTCAAAGAGCAAAGGATATGAGAGATATTAGGACTTAGAAATTTGCCTTGTTTCTACAAAGGAGTCACCAGAAAACAGAAAGTCAGATAGGACAATTCTGTATCTAATGGCCCCTAGGAAACCTCAAGGGATCCCAGGCGTTTTCTGAGTCTCAGAATGGGTTCTGTATCCTAAGATTCATGGAAGCTCAGATCTGTATTTAGTACAGTGGTTACATTAGTGGAAAATAAAAATATCACTCCCCTACTCCATAACACACACACACATCTCTTTGCCAGTATATTTCAGTTTCTTTGAATGTGTACATATATGTTCATACCACATCAAGACATTGTTTATAATTATGGATATGATCCAGCAAATATATAGTCATAGTTATATATAGGTCAAATGTACATGTCAAGTATATATATACACATGGGTCAAAGAGCAAAGGATGTAAGAAATATTAGGACTTACAAATTTGCTTTATTTCTACAAATGAGTTAACAGCAAACAGAAAGTCAAATAGGAAAATTCTATTTCTAATGGCCCCTAAGAAACCCCAAGGGTTTGATATATATCTCACATATATATCATATATGCCACATGTATCATGTATATATCATATATCCTATATGTCATATATCATATATGTCATATACCTTACTGTCATGTGTCATATTTCTCATACATGTCATATATGTCATATATATCATATGTATATGAACATATCCATTGTTTTGTTTGCTCATTCATCCATTCCAAAAATATATACTAAATGTCTTCTATGAGTCAGGCTCTGTTCTAGCATTTTCAGCAACATCAATGGAAAAACAAGACAAATATCTCTGCACCCCTGTAGTGCTTATATTTCAGTGGAATCAATGAAAAAGTTAATGTGATAAATGAATAAATTAAATGATCTCTTCAAAAGTGATCGATGCCAGGAACAGAGCAAGACAGAGCAGGAACATGAGCTGGAGTAGGAAGGTTACCATTTTAAATCAATGACAGAATAGTTATATAGATTTTATTGAGACCCTGAAATTTGAACAGACTTAAAGGAAATGGAGAACCAGTGCAAGATCTGCTGGGAAGAATGTTCCAGTTGCAGGCAACAACCACTGTGAAGACACAAAGCTGGGAATGTGTCTAATATCTGTGGATCAGCAAAGAATAGCTTGGAAAAAAATGATGGAAAGGGAGAGTATTAGAACAACAGAGAATGTGTCAGAAGTGATGGGGATCAGATCACATAATGGTGTGGATATTATGCATAGATATTGTGCAGGTATGTAATATGCATACTTGAATATAATTTTAGTTTTGGTTTTAAATGTATTTTTAGTCCTATAGGTGTTTTCACCATCTAAATATCTGTTATAAACATATAAGGAAGTATAAATAGTAAATATGGTAAATAAATAAAAATATTTGTGTGACCATTTATGTGTGCCTCTATATTCTATGCTTTTGTATCAGATGTTCTTTCATGCATCTGTTGTGCAATTGAAAGCACGTGTGACATTATGAAATGTATGACATCGCATAAGCAAAGCGTGTATGTGTGCTTACACACTACACTAACATGCATGTCTACATCTATTTAATAAACATGCCTAAGTAGCCACGCATTACTTTGGATGACAGAGAAATCCCATTGTGTATAACCGCCTGAACTGTCCATGCATTCACAGACTCTCTGCAGGCATCTGTCACGAGGCAGGTTCCCATGTCTTTCCTCCTGACCGTTCTTCCTCTGGAGACACTCCCAACCCAAGACAGAGAGAGTCAGTGCTGAAGGAATGAGCAACCATGGGAGGATTTCAAAGATGACGAGTCTTAAATTGTGAGACTTAAGAACTTCAAGGCCATGACCATCTGATTCTGGAGAATATACAAGCATTCTATGACACCAATGAATCCTTGGCCTAATTCTGGAGCTCACTATTTACCACAGGAGTTAGAAGTGCCAGCTATTCTCTGTCATATTCTGCAGAAGAATTTCTTTTCTTTGTTTTTTTTTTCTTTAGTATTGCAGACAAATAAATTACTGATCAATTTGTATTTTAATTTGAGATTTTATTTTTAAAAAGCTTGGTGTATAAGTTGAGATTTGAAGGGTTCTTTTTTTTTTTTCATTTTCCCTGCTTGCCAAAGTTGTGAACCTAAGGCCAAGTTAATTAAAGTCAATGGAGGATGTATTTTTTTATTAAACTTTTTCTCTCTATTGATTTTTCCCCCTCATACAAATAGTACAGGCTTAGTTCTCAAAATCAAAAACACTGTCGAGCAAAGAAGAATACTCAGACTCCCAAGATGATTTACAAACTCAGACATTGGATTTCAGAAGAGCCAGGATTTCAGAGGTGGCTAAATTGTCAAGGTAATGAGAATGTAGGCCAGCTAAGGGTGATCAGACACAGCTATGTGAGGCCAACCTCCAAGGGACATTTGATTTAGAAAAGCTGGGCTGGTTCCCTCGTGGTACAAATGTGTAGATCATTATAGCATCCTTGTAGTATTCTTCCCATGTTTACTCTGCTTCCCCTGATCATTCTCCATCTAGTGGATAGACACATCTTCCCAAGGAGTAATTCTGATTATTTCATTTGTAAGCTCAGAGTCTTCAATGGCTTCCCCTAAACAAGGGTCACATAACTACGGCTGTACGTCAAGTCCAACTCACCATTTGTTTTGTAAATAAAGTTTTATTGGAGCACAGTCATACTCATTTACTTCTGTACTATCTATAACTGCTTTTCCGCTATGATAGCAAAGTTGAGTAGTTACAGCAAAGACCATGTGGCTTCTGCACCTAAAATATTTGCTATCTTCCCTTTTATAGAAAGATTATGCCAATCCATATTCTAACCCATTAGATAAGAACCATCATCTCAGTCTAGCATTGAAGACCCTCAAGACAATAACCAAAACTGATTTCCCACTTTAATTCCTATGTTACTTAATATCATCCTTGTTACAGTCAATGTGGACTGTTTGATTTTTCCAGAATAATGGGTTTGGTTTTTCTAAGCCTATTGGCAGGATTAGATTGGCTCGTGCCCATTTTCTCTTCTCCTACCAACACTTGAGTTTTCCACTGGGAAAGGGCTTCTCCTCACTCTCTCAGCCTTTATGGCTCCAGAAGAGCTAATCCCACCTCCAGCTCCAGCCTACTACCTACCCCTAGGGAAGACCCCATGATAAGATCTGGCAATCTGAGTATTCTGTTTTCTTTATCATGAGTGATGCGGAAATCAGCCTAGAACCAAAGCTAGGCCTGTAACGTATAATTCTGGACTTCTGTTGTAATTAGAAAACTATTTTTTCTACCAGGTTCTTATCTATCAACTATAACTTCGTACTGAGTAAAGTTTTCCTGAGAGTGAAGCTAACATAAAAGGAAAAGAGCTAAGACATAAAGAAAGGGCTTTCAGTTCTAATGACATATTTTTAGACATGTGGTTCAAGCTATATGTGAATCTATACTACTTGTATACTATCCCTTTATAGTATAGTATACTGTACTATATATAGTACAGTATATATAGTGAACCGGTCCCGTTTAGTTTTTTGACAGTCTATCACTTCTCTGCCTTTTGGCTAAGACCAAGTGTTTTTTGACAGTCTGAATGCTCTTCTGTCCCTTGCGAATGATATAGTTCTGATATAGACACTCTCCCTGGTTCCAAACTGCTTGCTTTTGTTCCAGCTCCTACTTCTACCTTGAGGGTCTTCTTTCTATTTCTCCCTGACCACATTTGAATGAGATGTTTCACAGGTTTGCATGTTATCCATTCACAAGGTGCACACTCATCTTCTCTGTATCATTCTAGTTTAGGTGTATGTGCTACCAAAGTGAACACCTGAACATCTCTTTCCCAGATTTAAAGACCCAATCACAAACTACATCTTCTCTATGAAACCTCTCCTGACCACTCAATAAATATAGCCTCTCATTTTTGAGCTTTATAGCTTATTTCTACTTATCATCCAGTGCTATGCTTTGTGCTTTATGATAAGTGTATTTAAAATTTTCTTGAGTGAAGAGATACCTAGTGTGGAAAGTTTTACATTTAATTAGTGTATTTGGTATGAGGACACTGGGGAAATGGGAGAAGTAGACTGAGGGAAAAGTAGACTGAAGCATGCTTTCATCTGCCGTATGAAGTGCATTCTAGCCAGGTGTGGTGGCCCAACACACTGGTGGCTGAGACAGCAGGATCACGAGTTTGACATCAGCTACATGCTGCGTTCAAGGCCATCCTGACCTATAACAACATGATTCTATCTCAAAAAAAAAGAAGAAAAGTTAATTGTGATTTTTAATAAAATTATTTTTTGAAAAACTTCCAGAAATGTTGTATGAACAACAATGCCAAGAGATCCTGTACAATCATTATCCAGATTTCTCAGTTGCCAGCCTTTGGATATATTTCTGCTCTCCTCCGCAAAACACGCACACTATATACACACATGAATTATTCTTGTTCTTTTATGAGTCCTTCTCAACAACAATATGTATACCCCCAAATGGACACAAAATTTCTCTACGATAAATCTAGTGCTCCCATCTAATTTAGGTCATCAGTATCCAAATAGTTCTACCTGTCAATCCACAAGCCTCATCCAACAGTTATTCTTTTAAAAATGTCTGTTTTCCTTCTAGTCTGGGATCTAATTTAGCATTATTCATTGCACTTAGCTATCCTGTACCTGAGTTCCTCAGCCCTTTCTGGTCTTTTCTTGAATTTGACAGTTGAAGATGGGTAGATTCTTATATCATAAGGTGTCCCACCTTCAACCTGGTTTCATTCCATGGCTCCTCTCGACCAGTCTAAAGGCATGAATCCTTGGCAGAAATATTGCAGAAGTGAACAGCCCGTTCCTCTCGGTGTATTCCACAGCAAGTCATCTAATGATACTTTCTCTGGCCCCCAGTGACAATAAACCTGGAGCACTTGATCATATGGCTCTTTGCTAGTTTATTCCTCTTACTTTTATGATTGATAAATATTTATGACAAGATATTCTAAACTAACCATCTACTATACTCCAAAAATCCTCTACCCAGCTGATTTAACATCCATTATTAATTCCTGCCCGAAACAATCACTACTACAATGGCTGTCAAATGGTAAATTTCCATCTTCATCATTCCCCACCCTAAATTATTAGTTGATATTTTACTGAAAGGAAAGTGATCTCTCTCTGTCTCTGTTTGTTTCTGTTTCTGTCTCTCTGTGTCTGTCTTTGTCTGTGTCTGTCTCTCTCTCTCTCTTCCCTCCCTCCCCCTCTCCTCCTTTCTTTCTTCCTCCTTCAATGTGGATTCAAGGATTCCTAGTTCGTGTGACAGGCAATAATCTGTTACAATCATTATTTGTTTCAGTGCTTACACTGTTGTAGTTTAAGCCAGAAGGAGCTCCTGCAACCTGACTCCTATTTCCTTTTGACTTGTCCTTATAGTCTTTCAATATTTTCCTACTTTCTGTTGTTAAAATGTTTTGGGCCCATCTTATACTTCTTCTGCCACAGTCTTGGAATCACCCCTGTATTCCATGAAGCCTTGGTTCTTTTTAGCTGAAAGTTCTATTTTGAAAGCAAGCTATGGAACTGAATAGTCACATTGCTACAAGAATGACATTGTTCCTAGAGCACTGTAGCAGACAGAAGTAAGAAATATATAAAGATGTACACATACTTTCACACGCATGCCTATAAATATACATACATACCTACATAGGTATCCATGTTTGTTTCTACATCTAGGTGTATGTATTTCAAAACAGTGCTATGAGTTTACTTCTGTAGCTCTAAGTCTAGTCTATCATTTAGTTTTCTTTCTAGAGCTCCCCTTTTCATATTTCCAATTCTTTTCTCTCATTATGCTTAATTCTGACTCTGATATTTTAACAAATGGCCGAGATCTTCTCTTACCTTCAGATTCACCTGGAAGATCCCAATGTGTCCAAGTTGTAGGAACTCAATAAATCTGTACCGTCTTTTGGTGCCTGGGTTAGAGTAACCTTGGCTTTAGCAATGAACTGAGTAAAGACACTTTGGGAGGCTGAGTGTGTGCTTCCCTGTTTGACTACACCTGGCAGAAGAACCTCTTTAACTGGCCTTACAGGATTCTTAAAGTGATGAATGAAAAAATATTCTTAAAATCTCTCCATGGTTCTCTATAGACAGGTGCTTTATAAATTCAAAGTGTAAGCACTGTTGCTTTGTGGAAAAATTCTCCATCCTTCTCATTCTGCAAGATATGGAAACAGTTTTTGAAGATCACTACCATTCCCAGGTTTCTAAACAGGCAAAGCAGCTAAACATTGCGTTAGGTGCAACAGTATCCATCAAAATAAATTGTAAACAGCTCTCTATTTCCATATCTTTAAAATTTCTTCTACTTAAGTAAATGCAGCATGACAGAAGGAATTCACATAAGCTTATCTTGTTGTTTAACACAGACTGTGCTTTCAATTTTGGGGTCAGATGTGGCATGCTGTCAGCAGGGGGTAGACAACAAGTCAGAAAGGTCCAGGTGGACTTCATCACAGATTTGCTGTCTTTTCTTCAGTTTGCACCATCAGAGAATGATGCTCTTTCCTGCTAAGTCCCTTCTTTGGAGAGAAGGAAATTGATTTGGTCCTGGAAGTTTCCATAAATGCATCAACTGACTTTCTCAGCATCACCAGCAGCAGTAAGTGAAGAATCAGGGCTCAATCGAACAACGCTACCTTTCCATTTATCTAACACCTGCTTCCTGGCCTCAAGATATAGGTAACTTGGACAATAATTATTCATTGCTGACTATATTTCAGCCCGCTAAACTTAGAGCCATGTACAGATATAATCAGAATAGCTGAGATAGAAAGGAACTTTAGAGATCATCTTGTCTAAGTGCGTGCTTTTGCAGATGAGAACGTTTCATAGATGAAATTTTGTCCAAAACAAATTCCACTCACAAAGCTTTGCCTCTTCTCCCTTGTAATTTGTCCTCTGGCCTTTAAATGCTATGTCTTTGTTAGGGGTCAGCTCTGGATTTACATTATAAGATACCACAGTTCCTCCAAATTATTTTTAACTAAGAGAAAGTGACAAATTAAGCATCTCCTCTCATGCAGTCCCACATTGAACACTTGGCATAGTGGAAAGCACATTAAAATGACCACAATTCTGGCCCTGCTATCAACCAACTGCGACCTTGGATAGGTCCCTTACCTTCTGGAACCCTTCATTTCCTCATTTTGAAAATGCAAATGTTGGGGTAATGCATCTGTTCCTTTAACGAACAAATATTGAATAAATATAAATGTTCCTGCACTTAGTTTATTTGGTACACGACCTTGGGTAAATTATCAAATTTATCTGTAATTCAGTTTTTTCATTTCTATAAGGAGAATAATAGATAGTGATGATAATAATAATAGCAGCAAGCAATTAGCTATTCATTGCTTTATTGTGAAGATTAAATGGGAAACCATGTAAAGCACTTATAATGGTAATTGGCACATGTAGCAAGCACTCAAAAATTGCTTGCTGCTATTGTTGCTATCATCATCACTATTACTGATATTATTTCCCTCTTCCTAGTCTTGACTCAGGATGTTTACTCTGGCCAAGTTGATCTTCCTCTCATCTGTAAGTACAAATTCTATTTGGCCTTTAGGGCCTAGTTTAATACTTTTCCAAGAAACACTCTCTGATTCTAGCCAGCTTCTTCCCTGGAACTCATCCCATGATACTGATGTCACAATCTTATTTGCACATCATGTATATGCATGCATGACCCCTTCCTAGAGGTTCCTTGATGGCAGGGTCTCCATCTCATCTTTGCCTAGCACAGAACACTGTAACTTTTAGGGAATTAGTAAATATTGATTGTATACTGCTTACATAGTAGGTCTGTATTGGTTGAATAAACAATTGTGGTTTTTTAATATTAATACAACCAAGAGATCTTTTCTTTAAGTGTTGTTCATCATACAGTTAATGATATGGCCCAAAAACTACATTAGCAATCCCCAGTGTTATTCCCTAGACCAGTTCAATAGATACCATGTTTGAATTATTTTCCTTTCTCTCTCCTTCCTTCCTTCCTTCCTTTCTTTCTTTCTTCCTTCCTTCCTTTCTTTCTTTCTTTCTTTCTTTCTTTCTTTCTCTCTCTCTTTCTTTCTTTCTTTCTTTCCTCTTTCTTCCTTTCTTTCTTTCCTTCCTTCTTTGCATGTGTGTGTGTGTGTGTGTGTGTGTGTGGTTCTTCTGACACAAGGTCTCTTTATGTAGTCCAAGCTTGTGATCCTCCTATCTCAGTCTTCTGACTGCTGGAGTTACAGTCCTGCACCACCAAGCCTGACTGGAGTTCTTTAAACATGTTAAAGCCTGGTACTGATCTCCCACACACTCTGGCAGGGTGGATATTTCAAATTTTTTGCTTTTAAAAGGCTTTACAAGTGATTATAATGTGCAGCCCAAATAGGAAAGTTCAAGTATGTATTACCTCTAACAACATTTTCAAGGTTGCCTCCCTCAAATGAATGATTAATTTCAATTAACAGCCCTATAGGCTGAGAGATTTTTTGCTCTTTTTATGTTCATCAAAATAACACTTTATTTCCATAGCAAAGAGCCTCAGTAAATGATACCAGCTGTTAAGGAAGAATATATTGGAAAGAACAATGTTCTAAATGATAATAGACACAGATTCTAGAATAAACTTGGTCAGATAGGTACAAACTTGAATTACCTTCTTTGTCTTTCTGAGTCTTAATTTCCTCATCATCAAAACAAGAGCAAGTACAACAGCAGCATGAAAGTAAATTTGGTGCTTTTGAGTTCAATTTTTCTATTTAGCATTATCTTACCACTGCAATGCTGCTTGATTTTTGTCAGATGCAAGTCTCTCTTTGTGAAGGTATCTGTCATTGGGGGTATCTTGGAAACAGGCTGGGAAAATAGCTTTCATGATGTTTTTTAAAGGGCAGGAGCTTTTCTGCATTGTTTAGGGGCAAAATCAACAGCTTAGTGTGAACTGTACTCTAGACCACCAAGTTCTATAATCTCACTTCAGTATCTTATGGTTTAGGCATTGGGGGAATGCTAATGGTAATTTAACTCAGACTATTTCTATTACCCAAACCCTTTTGGATGCAAGGAACAGAAATAGAACTCAAATGTTTTAGGCTAAAAGAAACTAGAAAACATGCTGTTGAGTTTTGAAGAAAAGTGAAAATAGAGAGTGAAATGCAGTGAGAATCTCTGCTGCTGTCTACTTGTCATCTTTATGTTCTCAGCCTAACTTCCTCCATAAGGCAGAGGATATGTTTGCTCCTTGCATTTGCATCTTTGTTTTTGCAACCATAGAGGAACTGTTTTTCCTCTTGTTCCAATTTGAAAATTTGTGGGAGAAGACTGTAGCATGGCTTGAGCCATGTTCTGAGTAAACCACCAGGGAGAAGTACTCTGATTGGAAAATTCTATTAATATTTCAAAATTTATGTAGGAGAAGGATCAATCCTTCCCCTGCCCAAAATGAATGATACTCCTAGAAAAGTGGTGGGTGCTTACATGCCAGGCAGTGCCCACCCTATTGTCCCATAGATCTTTAGGTAGCTATGAGCAGGAAGAGTTGTGACCTAGTCAAATGCAAAGAAGGTCAGTATATACTAGTAACAGGAACAATTCAACAGGAAGAAATAACAGTTATAAATATATATGCACCAAATACTGGTGAACCCAATTTCATAAAACAAAACTACAGAATATACAAAGACAGATAGACACCAATACAATTATAGTAAGGGACTTTAAGTGCCACTCTCACAAACAGAGAAGTCAACCAGATAAAAAAATGAAAAAAGAAATGTCAGAGTTAAGCCACATCTTTGAACAAATGGACTTGACCAATATTTTACACAGTATTTCACTCAAAAACAACAGAATATACATTTTTATGAGCAGTTTTCTCCAAAATAGACCCATGCACCATGCTTAAATAAATGCGGAAGAATTAAAATAATCTCTTACATGCTGTTGGATGATAGAAGAATGAAATTAGAAATTAACAGCAAAAGAAGCTATAGAAACAATGCTATCATGTGGGAATTAAATAAAACACTCTTAAATAATCAATGAGTCACAGATTCAATTCCTTGAATCAAATAACAGTAGCGGCACAATACACCAAAACCTATTGGACACAATGAAAGCAGTTTAAAGAGGGAAGCTCATAGCTGTGAATGCCCACGTTAGAAAAATAGGGTGATACCAAACAAATATACCTAATAATGCATCTCAAGATCTTAGGAAAACAACAGTAATTCCCAACCAAAACTTGAAAAGGAAAGAAATTACAAAGAGCAGAACAGAAATTAAGACAAAAATATCAGAGTAGGTTCTTCAAAAGCATAAACAAGGATTCCCCACCTACTTCCTGGGGGCAGAGCAGGTTACCCATGACCCTGCCACCATGACAGTCTGTGTCTCCGCACTCTGTGTGCCTGGTGCAGACAGGAGATTCTGACTCAGAAGGCCTACAAACTGCTAACAGCAGGGTTCAGTTTTGGGCCCTCCCTGTGTGTGCCCTGTGCTGCCTGAGGTACTAGAGCAGGTGGTCCACAAACTACTGACACAGGGATTCACATCTGGGCTTTGCACGTGCCCTGACCTCCTGAAGGTCACAGAGGGTCTGCCATCAGCTGACATCATGGTTCGCATCTCAGACTTGGGAGAACTAGGTACACTTCACCATCTTCTGGAAGACCCCAGACTAAGCAGCACAACTCAGTGGACACTGAGGGGCAAGCCTGACCACCAGGAAAACTAGGGACACTAGTGACCTTTGCTGAGCTGCCAGGGAAGAGGGAGACTGAGCATTCTGCCTCTGCCATCCAACATGACAAGACAAAGGATGAAAACACAATCTCAGAACTCCACCCCATTCAGAACAAGGCCAGGAGACATTGACATAGGAGAACTTGTTAAACACACACCTGAAATTGCTGAAGTGATTGCAATGGAAGTAAAGAAACAACTCCATCAGGCCATAGAAGACATCAGATAGGAAATAATCTCTCAGGCAAAAAATGAAATGACAACAATAATGAAAGAATTGCTCAGCACAGCTAAAGAAGACGTATATAAAAAAAATGGGTGAGCATAGGAAACTGATGGAAAGGTTAAATGAACAATACAGGAATGAACTAGAATGCATGAAACAGATTAAAGAGATATCCAGGAAATCAAAACTTCCACTGAAAGTTGGCAAAACTGCTTGAATGAAGCCAAAGACAGAATTTCAGATCTGAAGACGTCATGGCAACTAGCGATCCTGAAAGAAAAGATCTCTTAAACTCAACAAGGAACAAGGAAGAAGAAATTCAACAGCTGCAAGACGTGGCAAAGAGAAATAATGTAAGGATATTAGGAGTCAGTGAAACAGCAGGAGGCAACACAAATGACATAAAAAGAATATTTGCAGAAATAACAGCAGAAAATTTCTCAAGCATGGAAACAGAATCTGATGTACAGATAATGAGGCATATAGAATTCCAGCTAGTCATAACCAAAATAAAACTATACCCAGACATATAATAATCAAGATCCCAGACATAGAGCAAAAGAACAGACTATTAAAAGCTGCTAGAGAAAAGAAACAGATCGCCTATAAAGGAAAGCCCATCAGAATCATGGCAGATTTCTCAACACAGATCATCCAATTGAAAAGAGCTTGGAGCAAAGTATTACAGGTCTTAAGAAAAAAAA
>NW_004955419.1:20076055-20077577 GCF_000276665.1 Chinchilla lanigera | reverse complement strand
TTAATACCAATGCAATTAGACATCAAAAAGGCACAGGGCATGGCAGCACACACCTGTAATACCAGCACTGAGAAGGCCAAAGCAGGAGGATTGCCATGAGATGGAGATAGGCCTGGGATAAACAGTGAGTTCAAGTCCAGCCTGAAATGCATAGTGGAATTCTGTCTCAAAAAGACAATCAATCAATCAATCAATCTATAAGATAAAAATCTCAACTAGCACTGCTGAAATCCAGAGGATTATAAGACTACTTTGAAAACTTATATTTCAGTAAATTAGAGAATTTAGAAGAAATGATAAATTTCTAGGCACATGTGATTTACTGAAACTTAAGAAGATATAAAAACTCTGAACAGACTTATCATAGGCAATAATAACAACCAATTAAGAAAATCCCCAGATCTGATGGATTCACTGCTGAATTATACCAGAAATTTAGGGAAGAATTGATGACAATATTTCCCAATTGCTTCCATCAAACTGAAAGTAAAGGAGCACTACCAGATTTATTCCTTAAAGCTAGCATTGCCTTAATACCAAAACTGGAGAAATACTCAACACTAAAAAGAAATATACAGGCCAATTTTCTTAATGGACATAAATACAAAAATTCTCCATGTGATACTTGCAAACAGAATGCAAAAAATCATTTAAAAAATCATATGCCATGACCAAGTCAATTTCATTCCAGGGATGAAAAGATGGTTCAACATACATAAATCAATAGCTTAAAATATATCGTATAACCAGAAGTAAGGATAAAAACTCACATAATCATCTCAATAGATGCAGAAAAAGCCTTTGACAAAATCTAACACCTATTCATGATTTTTAAAAAGTCCTGACAAAAATAGATATAGAAGGACTTTTCTTTAAACAGATAAAAGCTATTTATTGCAAACCCACTGTAAACATCAAACTAAATGGGGAAAAAACCTTAAAACATTCCCTCTAAAATCAGGAACAAGAATTATTCTCTCTCCCCATTCCTACTTTATATATAATACTTGAAAGCTTAGCCAGAGCAATCAAGCAAGAAAAAGAAAAAGAAAAGAGATTCAAATTGGAAAGGAAAAAGTCAAATTTCTCTAATTTGCAAAGGACATAATCCTTATGTACAATTCTCAAAAAGCACCGGAAGACTTATAGAAGTAATAAACAAGTTCAACAAAATGAACATATAAGAATCAGTATCAGGGCTGATGGTGTATCCCAGTGCTAGAATACTTGTAAATCACACATAAGGCCCTGGGTTCAATCCCCAACACAGTCAAAAAAAGAAATTAATAGTGTTCCAGTATGCCAACAATGAATCCACTGAAAAAGAAATCAGAAAATGCTCCCATTCATCATAGCTTCAAAAAATTACTTATACAGAAATTAATTTAACCAGGGAAGCAAAATACCTCTATAATAAACTACAGTTCTCTTTAAAAAAAGATTGAAGAGAATATTAGAAAATTGAAAGGTATCTTCTGTTCCTGGATAGGCAGAACCAATATTTTCAAAATGGTCAAATTTC
>NW_004955419.1:20046174-20075855 GCF_000276665.1 Chinchilla lanigera | reverse complement strand
TACTGGCACACAATAGGTGTGTTGGCTAATGAGTAGCACAGAGGATTTGAAAACACCAAAACTCACTTTCAGCCTTCTGGTTTTTTATAAAGTGGCCAAAAAAATAACCTGGAGGAAAAAAAAAATCTCTTTAACAAATGTTCTGGGAAAACTAATTATACACTTGCAGAAGAATGAATCTAGACCTATATCTCTTACTCTGTGTTAAAATCAAATCAAAATAGATTAAATACGTAGGTATAAAAAACGGAAACACAGAATATGCTCGAAAATAAAATTGGCAAAAACTCTTGATAGATATAGGCATTGTAGAGGTCTTTATGAATAGAACCCTACTTGCACAAGAAATAATACCAAGAATGAACAAATGGGATTACCTTAAATTAAAAGCCTCTGCACAGCTACCAAAGCAAAGAACAGAGTGAAGAGATAACCTACAATATGGGCAAATATTTTTGCCAACTACTCCTTGGAGAGAGGACTGATAGAATATATAAAAACTCAGAAAAAATAGGTCCCCCCAGAGAAAAGACCCAATCAAAAATGAATAATAAAAATGAATAGACAGTTTTCAAAAGGAGAAGTACAAAGAGCTAATAAGTACATGAAAGAAAGCTCAGCATCTTTGGTCACTAAAGAAATACAAATAGAAATAATAGTGAGATTCCATCTTTTTCCAGTAGGAATGACTATCATTAAGGAGTCAAAAAACAACAAATGCAGGTTTCAGGGGGAAAAGAACACTACATTGCTGGTGGCAATATAAACTAGTACAATCAGTATTGAAATCAGCTAGAAGATTCCTCAGAAAACTAAAAAGAGGAATTTCATTTGACCCAGCTAGACGTCTGTGAATATTTTTCCAAGGAGTGAAATACATCAAGTACAGAAATACATGCATACTCATATTTATAGCAACACAATTTATAATGGTTTATTATATGCCCATATGCCCATCAACAGATGTGTGCATAAAAGAACTATAGGGTATATATACAATGGGGTGTAACTCATCCATAAAGAAGGATAAATTTGAATCATTTATAGGAAAATGGACCATAAGCCTAAGTGAAATAAATCAGAGAAAGTTAAATATCACATGGCTTCTCTGATATGAAAATTGAAAACAGCAAATTTGTAAAGTGCAAAATAAGAGAAAATAACAAAGAAGGAGATATATTTTGTAGATATGGGAAGGACACCTGGGAAAGGAGGGAAAGGAGAGGGCAGGAGGGCAAAACTGAACTAAAAATGACTAAGGTGTAATGGTATAGGTACCAGTTCCCCAAGATAAGCATAATTATTATGCATATCAAACATATACCAATAATTAAAAAATTAATGGACACCCTTCTTTCTGAAGACAGCAAAGATAACTATGATGATTAATGCCATGTGTCAACTACCCTGGATCTGGGGATGCCCAGATTTCTGATTGAGCTTTATTTCTAGACATGTGTTAGTGTTTCTGGGAGAACTTAGTATTGTAGTCACTCAACTGAAAATATCACATTATCCTTTCCAAAGTGGTAGGTATCATCCAACCCATAGAGGTCATGCATTGTGTCAATTTGAGGAGTCTAGAGGTTTGGCTAAGTGACTCAGCAGGAAGCCAGGGTGCTTACTTTGTATACATCCTGAGCCTGTGGAAAACTAGCTCATGGAGATTATGTGAGAGCTACATGCCCCTTAGGTGGGATAGCCTGTTTACAATGGAAGGCAGGGAAAGAAGCTGCTTGGTGCCATTCTGCCCCTTTGCTCTGGCTGCTTTGCTGTTCAGCTGCCATTCCCCCCTTTGCTCTTGTTGCTTTGCTATCTTCTGCCTCAAAGCCAGCCAAGTATGGACTGAAACCTCCAAACTGTAAGCTAAATAAACCTTTCCTTCCTTAATTTTGGGTGTTGGGTATTTTGTCTCAGCAACGAGAGAAAAGTAACCAAGACAAGGTCCAAACAGAACCAAAATAAAAAATTGAGAGAGGACTCAGGATTCACCCTTTCCATCTGTGTGCTTGAGCTGCAGTACTGGACTATCTTCTCCTGCCCTTGGTGCTCCTGGATCTCAGGCATTCAGACTTGTGACTGTGTTCCACACCATGAGCTTTCCATCTCTCAGGCCTTCACACTGTACTGTCAACTTTCCTGTTTCTTCGTCTTACAGAGGAAGTACTGTATGACTTAGCCTCATACAACATGAGCTGACACTTTCTAATAAGTCAGTTTTTCTCTATTTCTCTGTCTATATACAGAGATGCATACACACACACACACACACACACACACACACACACACACACACACTCCACTGGCTCTGTTTCTCTTTCCTTGGAGAACCCTGACAAATACTCTTCTCTCCCTGTCTTTATTCCTCCCTATCCTCTTTTCCTTGTTTCTTACTTCAGCCAATAGTTACTAAACTCCAACATTATGCTATGTGGTACATTAGATGTTGTGTATGCATAGAAAGAGAAGAAACAAATAGACTCAACTTTCTATAAGAACCTTATTGTTTATTGATGGAAGAGAGATTAGATAGACACATAGATAGATAGACACATAGATAGATAAATAGATAGATAGATAGATAGATAGATAGATAGATAGATAGATAATAGATGGTAGATGATACGTAGATAATTTCATACAAGAGAAACCATGTAATGTTTAAGCTTGTGCATCTGAGTTACTTCACTTAATGTTATGGTCTCGAGGTGCACCAATTTACCTACAAATATCTCAAGTTTAACCCTTTTACAGCGGAGTAGTACTCCATTGTGCATAAATAACACAATTTTTATCCACTTATCTGTGGTTGGACATATAGGCTGTTTCCAAGATTTAGCTATTATGAATTGCACTGCTATAAACATGAGCATGCATACATCACTGTGGTATGATGTCTTCAATGCTTTTGAGAAAATACCTAGAAGGGTAATAGCTGGGTCAAATGGAATTTCTACTTTTAGCTTTTTGAGGACTGTCTGTACTAATTTCCATAGTGCTTGTATCAGTTTACAATCTCATCAGCACTGGAGAAGGAGTTTTTTCCTCCTCATAGCCTTACTAGCATTTGTTACTCATTAATTTCTTGAAGGTAACGATATCTTCTGTAGTGAGATGAAACCTCAGGGTTGTTTCAATTTGCATTTCTCAAATGCCCAGTGATGTTGAATGTTTTTCCATGTAATTATTGGCTATTTGTATTTATTCATCTGAGAAGTGTCTATTCATTTCACATTCCCATTCTTTAATTGAGTCATTAAATTTGGGAGACAATGTTTTTCAGTTCTTTATATATTCTAGATATTAGTGCTTTGTCTGAAGAGTAGCTGGCAAAATTTTTTTCCATTCTGTAGGCTGTCTCTTCACTCTGTTAGTTGTTCCATTGCTGTGCTTTTTGACTTGATGTGATCTCATTTGTTGACTCCTGGTATTATTTCTTGTGCAGTGTTTTGTTTTGTTTTGTTTTGTTTCCTGAAAATCTTTGCCTATACCTATGTCTTCAAGAGTTTTACATATTTCTTCTTCTAGCATTGTGTTTCTTTTCTAACATTTAGATATTTGACAAATTTTTATTTTAGTTTAGTGCATGCAACAAATATAGATCTAGATTGAATTTTCAGCATGTGGATAGCCAGTTTTTCCAGCACCATTTTTAAAGAGGCTATCTTCCCTCCAATGAAGGGATTTAGCCCTTTTGTCATTATATACTATGACCAAGTAAGATGCATTTCAGGGATCAGGGATGGTAAAAATCAGTAAATGTAATATATCATATAAATAGAAGCAAGGACAAAAATTACATAATCACTTGAATAGATACAGGAAAAGCATTTGAAAAAATCCAACATCCATTCATGGAAAAAAAAAAAAAAACTCTGAGGAAAATGAGAATAGAAGGTCTTTAACTCAGCCTGATAGAAGCCATTTATGACAAACCACTGACAACATTATACTACATGAAGAGAGGCTGAAAGCTTCCCCTCTAAAATCAGAAACAAGACAAGGATTCCACTCTCACCAATTCTCTTTAATATGGTTCTTGAAATGTTAGCTAGAGCAATAAGATGAGAGAAAGAAATAAAAGGGATATGGATAGGGAAGGAACAAGTTAAATATCATTATTTGCTGGTGACATGATCTTCTACACAGAAGACTTCAAAAACTCCACCAAAAGACTACTAGAACTAATATCCAAATTTGGCAGTGTAGGATACAAAGTCAGCACTCAAACATCAACAACAGTATTCTTGCACACCAATAACAAACTCATTGAGAGGGAAATTAAGGAAACAATAAGTTTTATAATGGCATCTCAAAAATGAAATTCTTAGCAGTTAACCTAAACAAGATAGTGAAAGACCTCTATGATGAAAGCTATAGTGCTCTTAAAAGGAGATTGCAAAAGATATCAAAAGATGTAAAGATATCCCATTCCTGGGTAGGCAGAATCAATATGGTCAAAATGGCTATACATCCAAAACTATTATACAGATTTAACATAATCTCAATCAATATACCAGTAACATTCCTCACAAAACTGGGAAAGCCATCCTGAAATTCCTAGGGAACCAGCAGAGACCTAGAATTGTAAAAGCAATTCTGGGCAATAAAAGGGCAAGGCAGGGGGAATCACAATCCAAGACTTCAAATTACATTACAAAGCTATAGTGATAAGAACAACATGGTATTGCCAAAACACAGACTTGGAGAACAATGGAAAAATATAAGATATAAGAGCAACTGCAGCCACACTTAGCTATGTTTTTGACACCAGAAATTTTTTATTCCAGCAGGGAGAAAAGATTTTCCAAATTCCCTTCTGTCAATCATGCAGCTGTCAAAAAAATCTCAAAAAGATGGTGATTAAAGAAATAAATCTAAACTCAAAAAACTTCCCCTGGAAAACAAATTCTAATCACAGTTTTTTAAACTCTTAGGCCCTAGTGTGGAAAATTGAGCAAACCACTCTAACGTTTTCCACCTTGACTTCTCTGTAAGTAATCATCCTACGGTGGAGAGACTGAAGAAATGTGGCTATGAAATAGTGCACTGTGACTCACTGGTGGAGCCACCTAGCACCATCTGCTTTGTTTCCTGACCCTCTGTTTGCTTCCTGAGGGGCACTCACCTTCCAGACCTCGTGAAACTCCTTTGAGAAAAGCTGCATCTGAGAGCCTAATACACCTATTCAACCTGTTCAACCTGAGTCAGTCTCAGTCACTGTATTGCAAGGAAAGAGCAACTAGCAGTTATATCAGCACCTATGAAAACAACCATATAACAATTATATAATTTAAAACTTGTTTTAACAGTGTCATACTTTGTTCAACAACCCCAGAAGACAATGAAGTAGTACTGATGACAAACAATCTGGGGTGTAGAGGAAGAGGAAAAAGAAAGGAAAAAGAAAAGGATGATAATAGTTCAGAAGGAAAGGAAGAAGAAAAAAGTGATAATAGCAAGTGAAAGAAAGAAAATGAGGTAGGCGTCTGGTGGTGTTAGTTTTATATCTGGAATGAAGGGTGAGAAAGAGTTTGAGAGGTTAATTTCAGGGGTGGGGAAAAGGAAGAGGGGGAAGCAAAGTTGGAGACTGGGGAAGCTCTAAGAAGGTCAGATCAATTACTGTGTTGATAGAGAGCTTGTGTTTGAATTCTCCATACACAATTTTTGGGAAGCATTAACCTGACATGAACATAAAAGAAACTATTATCTAAGCTAAGGCATTAATTCTTATACTTCATTTTACATATACAAATGCTAGACAAAAGAGGAAAAAAAAGAAAAAACCACACACACACACACACACACACATACACATAAAAACACAAATGTAAAGTCCTCTTAGTCTTATTTATTCTGAAGTCAGAATTTTATGTTATGGTTTGTATCTAGATCTGCCCCCTAAACCTCATGCTTTCATAGGTGGGGCTTTGCAGAGTGACTGGATTATGAGTGTGTGATATTGGACTATGGGTATGTGATAATTGTGTTTGCCTTGGACTAGCATTGTTCTGGGTGTAGCTGAATGGATTTACTGAAGACAGAAGATCCACCCTGGATGCAAATGGCACCTACCAATAGGCTTGTAGCCTGGATACAATAAAAAAGGAATGAAAGAAGAAGGAAAGCTGCAGCTGCTTCCTCCTGTCCACCTTGCCATGCACTATTTCTCCTCTACCATGCCACCCTGCCTCGGAGCCAGCTGAGTGTGGACTGACACCTCTACAAACTGTGGGCTGAAATAAACACTTCCTCCTTTTACTTGTAGGTGTTGGGTATTGTGTCTTAGAAATAAGAAAAGTACCGGACATTTGATCATTATGCTCTTCTCCTTTAGTTAAAAAATAGAGAGACCTTGCCTTGTATCATTTGCAAATGGCTGAGCTCCAATCCTTCATGGCTGTGAGTAGGCGCTCCCATGTTTTGAACAGTGCTTGAGCTGGTTCTCCTCTAGTGATTTGTTTCCTTTCCTATCAGTGAGTGTGTGGCATTGGGGACCCAGGAGGGCTATCAAACTACTTCTTTTCCCTCTGCCATGTTTCAACATTGATCTGTGGGTAGGACTAGTCAAGAATTTTGTCCCATCTGATGACCAGATACCTTCAATTGTATCAGACCTGGTCAAGCACCCATCTTCTGCTCATCTCCAGAGAGACTTCCTCAACGTCTGTCCCCTTCCCTCCATACATTTCCTGCAGCTGCTTACATCTGTTTTTTCTTTACTTCTCTGGGTGAATACAATTTTCAACACCTTCCGACCCTATTGCTCCTCCCCACTTTCTGCCATGCCAAACTGTCTGCCACACCTCTCAGACAGTCTGTATCCAGCCTGTGAGTTTAGTGGCTTTAGGACCTGGTGTAAGAAGATCCTTCTGCTTTGAATTCAGTAGCATTTGGAAGCCAGTGGGAGGGACCTCACACGGATGCCAAGCTCAGCAGCTTTTGGTGGGTGATGGGATGGATCCCGCACGGGCCCTGGGTGTTTGGAGGGCAGATGTCAGGAGCGATCACATATGGCCACAGAACTTGGTGGTACTTGGGAAGGCAATAGCAGAGTGACTACTCCAGCACTACTCTGCTATCTTTTCTCAACCCCCAGGTCATGCCAGTCACAGCTGAGGCACACATCTGTGACTCACTGTCCCACAAATTACTCAATCATGGTTCCAGGTCCCTATTTGGGACCAGCTTTTGGTTTCTTTCCATCCCTTGGGCTGGCCAGTCCTAGTTCATTCACCAATCTCTGTGATTCTCTGGGCTACACCTTCCTCGATGCCTTAACCTCAGGAGATGCTCCCCTATGACTATCTTGTTTGAGGGGTTCCCTCTCCCAGTGAGAAGTGAGCTAGGACAGGTGAGCACTGAGTGGTGACTTCTAAGCTGGACATCAAACATAATAGCCTGGCTGTTCCTGCTGTCTGTACTCAGCTTCTTCCCACTTGGGGTTTAGATTCCTGAGCTGTCAGTAGTGCCAGGATCAAGAGATGACCCAAGTTCTTTCTCTAAATACCTCTGATCCTGGAATTCACTTCTCCTCCAAGTTGCCTGTCCATGTTTGGGTTTTTGTGTTAGCCTCCTATTTCCTAGTAACTTGCAGATCCTAGTGAGCAAATCTCGAGCATCTTGGGAGCACAGCTGCCTCTAGCTCCAGGGATGTCTCTCCATTTAAAATTTTGTTTGGTTGGTTTCTCCCCCTGGCTGCTACTCTCTTAGTAACATTTTTAACAGTTGCATTTCATTTTCTTGTGGGCTTTATACATAATTAATTTTAATAAGCTTCAATTGTTCTTTAATACTTCTCAAGCTTAGGATTATGACATATACTTATCTAGACTATGTACCAAGGTCTGAACCAAGGCTAGGGACACTTTGGAAGTAAATGTGTCATTGTCTATTTCAATTTCTTCTGAGTTTTAGCTCAGTTTCTTTTTTGGTTTGTCTATTTTCTCTGCAGTTTCAGGCACAGGCTAAGTTAACTGCTCCTTATATGAGGATAAATGCAAGTAAAGCAGTTTGGCAGTGTCATTCATTTGCACATCTAGGCAACTGACCAAGTACTGCCAAGTTTTCTCACAAATGTTTTCAATAACTGTTTCATCCTTTCTAACCAACCTGCCGCTGCACTGGACCAGGGTCAACCTCTCCATCTGAACAATTACCACAACCTCTTGGTGTCAAGCAGTCTCCATGCTTCCCTACCTCTCCTCTATTCTCCATCCCAGCATCACAATGAGCTTCTTAAAACTTATCTTTAGATGAATTAGTTGTCTTTATTGGTCTTCTTGTTGTCTTCAACAAAAAGAACTGATCTCTGTGAGAAAAATAACAGTTACGTGGAATAAGGGACCACTCTAACCACTCTAATGACTTCACTTTCACTTGATTACTTCTACTGAGATCTTGTTTCCAAATAAAGTCACATTCTGAGGTATGTGTGATGTCTTCATCATATTAAATTTGAAAGGACACAATTCAACATATAGCATCACTGTTCCAGTCTCCTTTGTGCTTCCATGTTTTTGCACATAGCCATTGCATTGGAGTATTTCTTGTATGCCCTGTCCTCTATAGGTAGAGTTGATTAATTACAGCCTTCTATTTTTTTTCTCTTTCTTCTTCACCATTTTTTTGCATTTCTTTTCTATTTAACCCTTCTTTCAGTGATTGACCTATATTTGTCTTCTACTCTGTCTTCCATCCTATCCTTCCTATCCTATCCTTTCAGGATAGTAATGGTCTAATTTGCTATTGTATTCCAAGTGCTTATCACAGTTCCTGATATATAGTATGATAATTAAATATTGAAGAAAGACAAAATAGAAATTATGAGCCAGAGGAAATGACACTTTTAATCTGAGTCCTTAGAGAAATTTAAAAGTTATCCAAATGAAGAGAATGAGGAGGTCATTTGAGAAAAAAAATGAAAAAATGTGGTATTTGTGGAACTATCAGTAGAAATAGGGTTAGAAATTATAGGATAGGGCCTGGGATACAGCTTAGCAGCCAAGCGCCTGCCTGGCAAGTGTGAGGTTCTGAGTTCAATTCCTGATGGAAAAAGAAAAGAAATTACAGGATATATGGATAGAAAGGTAGGCAGAGGAAGATCACGAAAGGATTTGTGAACGGAAGGGTTTATCAGTATCTTGTATTCATTCATTCATTCGTATACACACACATGTATCTACTAAAATGTCTTAGCAAATTATATCACTGGAAAATTTTAAAACAGGAAATCTCATGGCCATGTTTGTTTATTATATTATTAATATTGGCAGCAAAGTAGAAGTAGATTGAGAACAGTCAAGGATGAAAATAAAAAGGCTATTGGACAAACTATCGTCCTGGCCCAGGGATGGGATAATAAGGGTAAGAAGCAGACTGATATTACAAAGATTGAGAGGAGGGAGCAAATAATTAAGCAAGGGATATAAGAAGAATGAAGGTTGCCTGGAGCAGTGGCACAAGCCTATAATCTCAGTACCTGGGAGACTGAGGCAGTAGGATTGCTGTGACTTTGAGACTAACCTGGGCTACAAAATGAGTTCAAGGCCAGCCTGAACTGCACGGTGAAACCCTGTCTCAAAAAAAAGAATGAAGGGAAGGAGATAAATCCCCTGTTTGGCTGGGTTATTTGCTGCATAATAGAGCCATGTATAAAACTTCAAAGATGGAAGAGAAACAAGTTGGAATATATTTAAAGGTAATATGTAACAGAGGATCAGATATGGAGGACAAAAACTGAACTGAATTACAAGTATTCAAAAAATATCAAGTATTATAGATTGATGGTCTTCTCTACCATTCTGGAACTTGAGAGAGTTCTTGAGTGAAGATGTTGATACAGGAGTCATCTATACAGACTTAAAACTGAAGTCCTGGGAATATATCTCTAAATGAGAAGAAGTGTACAGACTGAGCAGAGGTAGGAACTAAGAT
This sequence comes from Chinchilla lanigera, assembly GCF_000276665.1. Classification (NCBI taxonomy): domain Eukaryota; kingdom Metazoa; phylum Chordata; class Mammalia; order Rodentia; family Chinchillidae; genus Chinchilla; species Chinchilla lanigera. The sequence continues at coordinate 20,065,919 of NW_004955419.1, read as the reverse complement.
GAAACTTTGTCACTGGGAACAGCAGTCCAACAGCTTCAGAAATGATTTACTGCTAGGTAACTATATATTTGGAAACCTACACACTTTCCAGGTTCATATTGAACCCTGCCTCTTAAAAACATAAATTTATGAAAACAAATGTTATCAAATCCATTGCTTTCAAGGCTGATGGAAGGAAAGCCAGCCTTTGGTGATCCCATTTTATTCAGCTAACATTACTCTATTTATTATTTGTCACGCCAGTGTATTAAAAATATATAGTCATTAATAATAAACCAAGTCTCCCCAGGGTCTCATTATAAATTATAATTGCAATAGTTAAATTAAGTCTAACAGGTAAAGATTAAAATCTGCTCCTCCTTCCCTCCTCCAGTTAGAAAAACAAACCAAAAAAATTGAAGTGAAAATCTGTAGTTGACAGGAATCTTATGCAATCCTTACACAAAATGAAAGAAAACGCTAGATTTCCACTTTTAGAGATGAAAATCTGGGGGTCATTAATAAATGTGTCATGACTGATCTTTGGTAAGGGTGAGCCATTCCCAGATCCCACTCCATTAAGTTACACAGCCAGGACCCCTGCACTCAGCGTGCAGGCCCCTCCACGGTCAGAGCACAGCTGCCGAGCCCAGAACACAGCACAGATGTGGTGATACGTCTACGTTTCCTCAACACACACATAGGGCAGGTGGTGGATACTGGTCTCTTTCTGGACTGTTTTATTTACTTTTTTAGTGCATGTTTCTGGACATAGTGTTTACACTTAATGTGTGAAATTAGTGCATTTACAGAATGCGTCCTAATTTTTCTTTTCCTCCAGTTTCCCTCCCTGGCCTCCTCCTTCCCTCCGTTTTTTGATCCCCTTCCCATCTGAGGAAGTTCTACCTGCCTACTTTATTATCTTTTATTTTGCTCTTTATTTATAATTTGGATTTTTCATCTACGAGCAACTATGTGACCTATTTTACTTAACATTATAGTCTCAAAGTGCATTCACTTTCCTACACATGAAGGAAGATTATCTTTCTTTATGGCAGAGTAGGACTCCATTGTGTATAAATACCACATTTTCTCAGTGCATTCATCTGTTGATGGATATATAGGCTGCTTCCAAGATTTAGCTGTCATGAGTTGTGCTGTTATAAGCATGAGCACACATGTGTCATTGTAACATGATATCTTTAACTTTTGGGGGAAGATACCTAGAAGGAGAATAGCTAGGTCCCATGTAACTTTTAGGTTTACTTTTATTGAGGAACATCTCCATACTGATGTCCATAATGGCTGTATTTGTTTATATTCCCACAGAAAATACAGGAATGTCCTCCCCTTTTGGCCCCAGCAGCCTCACCATCATTTGTTGTTATTCAAAGTCTTGATGAGGGCCACTTGGCAGTTTCCATAATGTAGTGGTTATCACGTTCACCTAACACATTTGATGACAGCCATTTTTTCTGGGGTAAGATGGACTCTCAGTGTTGATTTTATTTGCTTTTCTCTGGTTTGTCTACTTTTAAAATATCCTCTCTGTAGTCTCATTTTTTTCTATCTGTAAAATGGAATTGTTTTGACTTTCTATTTAATGTCCTTGTGGCTTTGACAGTTCTCCCTGTAGTAACATCCGTGGTATGGTTTCCCTGTCAGGATAAGCCTTTCTACTTCCACAGGCTATAGTATGACAACATCTTTACCCTAGAATACCATTTTCCCACATTATATTGACATTATAATACAAAAGCAAGAATAATTTTCATGCCTGAAACATTCACTGGAATATTATCTATCATAGACAGAAAATACCTCACTATAGGAGAAGACTTAAAATGCATTCAACAGAATTTTATGCAGCTTTGAAAATGGCACATTTATGAAGAAAAAGCTGGGATGGAAAGAGATAAAGATAATATCTAATTATATTTCTGTAATAATCATAACTGTGTAAAAAACATTGTAGTCATGTGAACAGTGACTTTAATAGAACTCTCATGAATACATTTTTAAAATCAAATTTTCCAGTTATTTTTTGAGTTTTTATGATGCATGTACATATGCACATATGCATGTAGTATGCATATGTATTTGTATACATATGTGTGTATGTGATGTATAGATGTATATAGTATCCTTAATATATATATAGAAACAACTATTTAAATTTCCCATAAAATCACCATATGATATGTTGTCATTGCTGCCGTCTCCTTTTAACAGAAGAGGAACTAGGACTCAGTTTTAACACGTTGGAGCAGCAATACTATGAGTGAGTTGTCTTCTGCTGTTGTCTACTCATGGTATTGAATGTTTTCATGCAATTTTTGTTCTAATATTTGCTAGAGAGAAGAATAGAATAATGAGCTTCACCCTGCAATAAATAACAGAACCAGTTCAATTTAAATTCTGCACTTAGAAATGAAAACTTTAGAATATGACAGTCTCCTTATTCCATGCTGTGGTGGAAAATGCCTCCCATTTAATTCATTTTGGCCTTGAGTTCCTCCACTGTTTACGTCCTGGTTCTGAGGTAGAGTGATCTATTCACCCTTTTTTTGGTGTATTTTTCCATAATCACTCATGACAGTGACAGAGAATCTCTGTAGATCATTAACTGGATAAGATAAATCAGTCAGAGGCACCTCTTTGTCTGAAATTGTGCCATGGTTGGGTTGCAAAATGAAGAAAGGGGTCCTATAGCTCTACCTTGGTTGGCTCCAGCCCCTTTAAGACTGCTAATGCAAGCCAGCTCAGCGCATCACAGAGAAAAGACTTGAAGACTCACTTAAATGATTGACCTATTTCTAGGCTCTCTGTTGTTGCAAATTGCAAGAATAGACTGTGTGCATTTTCAGGTAATTTGATACTATTACCTTAGAACTGCCTGGTTCCGCCTCCCCCTTCTCTCCTCTGTTCAGATGGAATATCTGACCTTTTCCTTTGGCAGGCTGCTTCTCTTTTCCAGGTAACTGATGATGATTTTATACCCTGGATGATAATCAATATGTAGAAGCTGTCTTTATTGATTTGAATAAAACCACCAATTATGGTTATTTTGAGCAGAGCTCAATGGGATTAGATGTGATTACATGGCAATGGGGTGTGAGTCCATCAGCACCCAGAGGCTGCTGGGAGGCTCCTTAATTATTACAGAGGAAATGTACGCAGCTGCCCATAACCAGTGCCCACTCAGTGGACACTATCTTCACACTTCACAGGGCAGGAACACAAGTCCACCTGGCCGTGCACACTGCAGACAGCAAAGACCTACCACTGTGTGAGTCTGTCTCCTAGACAGTAAGGATAGCATGGCTCAAAGAGAACCAATGGCATAAATCCTGTGATGCCAACTCTCTGCTATGCCATTTACCCAGAAATCAGAAGCAGCAGCCCTGCCAAGAGTATATGAGTTTAAGGCAGAACAATAAGAATGTCAGAGGGGCTGGGGATTTAGCTCAGCGGCAAAGCACTTGCCTGGCAAGCGCAAGGTCGTGAGTTCGGTTCCCGGTACCAGAGAAAAACCAAAAAAAAAAAATAAGAATGTCAGAAGGCACAGGGAATGCAGCAGGTTTCAGCACAGGCAAGTATCCTTGGCTTGGCATGCTGTCCTCATCATCTTTACACATCCTGGTAGTCACAGCTTTCCACTGTCTCCTCTAAAAGTTTCTGTTAGCCTTTCCCGAAAACAAGTTCTCCATGCCAGTGACTGGGAACATGGACTTTGGACCTAGCCTGCCACTTTCTAGTGAAGTGACTTTCTGCAAATCACCAAACCTTTTTTTTTTTTTTTTTTTTTTGTGGTTAGCTTGTAAAATAGTGACAATAATGAAATACTTAGAACTGCAGTTGGCCTCCATCCCTGGCCTTCCATTTGGACTAAAAGGTGTCAGAGTTGGAGCCCAAGTGTTCTTTATCCTTACTAGCGCTGTAGTCTATGCCTACAGTTCTTCATTTGCAGCAGTTACGTGATTTAGCAGGTGTATAGTCACAGACCATGGAAAGTGCTTTTGCTAATAATTTTTTCCCTCTCAATGTTTCTGAGGAACTCAGAGTAAACACCTCAGAAATTAAAGAACACATATTTCTCCCAGCCACTGAGGGCTAGATAGCACAATAAGGTTATAATAATGATTACACCCAGCCATATTCTACATATGGATTCATTCATCCACCCACTTATTCAAGAAAGATTTTTTGAGCATGTAACACAGGAGGTACCATTCTGAGCACTGGAGTATATCCTTGAGGAAGAAAAGGGTGGTCTCTAAGACAGGGAAACCTACAGCTCAATGATAGAAGAGGGAAACTTAATGAATATAAGCATAAATAGATCAAGATAATCTGAGAACTGGGGTATATAAAGCAGGGTGATGTAGCTAAGAGTGGTTAGAGCAAGGACATTGAGGAAAGGCGGCTAATTTGATTGGACTGTCCCTCCCTAAAGATACCAGAACTAAGACTTGAAAGCTGAGGATCTTCCTGGTGACATTTTTTTGAGCAGAGTTCTAACAAAGCCATGAAGTGGGAACTGGGTGGCATGTTTAAAGACCACCAAACCCAATGCAAAGAGTCTACACCATGCAAAGGGAGAAGGTCTTGTCCAGCAAAATCCCTGGTGCCCCAGCCCCACAGAAGTCATCAGCTTCTTTGGCGGAATTCCTACCTCAACACAGAAACAGTCCATGACTCACCTCTCGGTTCCCTTTTGTGATTCTCTTCAGAGTTGAACTGATAAGGCCCAGTGCGGCTGTTCCTACAGTTCCTGCTATAGCATACAATATTGTCAATGTTGGAGGACAGAGTTCTGGCCACTATCCCATTTCCCATAATCACACTCAAGCAAGAACAAGCATGCATGTTTAGGGAGCAGAATGTTCCCTGTGTGTTTCGCACCTAAGTCTCAGCCTACAGAACACCCTCAGTGCACATATCTGCACACGTACCTTTGGTGGTCTCTTCCTTTGCCAGCTCCAGTTGAGCAGACTCTATGTAGTGGTGTTTTCAGTTTATTCAGGTTGCCCTAGGAGTGGCTCCCTAGAGTTCTTCATCAGTGTCGCAGTCTAGACCACCTAAAATGTGTGGACTCATGCTCCAAGCCACATCACTTCTCTTTACTTTTCTAACATAGATCACTTGGCAGGAGCACAGGTTTGAAAGCAAATGGACCTAAGTCTGAGCCTATTATTTTCCACTGAGTAGAAGAGTGATCTTGGGTGCTTGCTTCAGCAGCTCATACACTAAGATGTGTGAACTTGAACTCAGGGTGTAATTTCTCCATATCTCATCTTTATCATGTGTAAGATAGTAGAATAATAACTATATCATGGGTTATAAAATAGCAACATAGAGCCTACCATATAAAAAGACATTTAATATTTTTTATTGTTTTTACCTCTGAACCAATATGTGCCCTTTGACTGTCTTCTTTTACCAACAGTTTTCTATTTCCTACAATATTAAGATACGATTTATATTCTCTATGATTGGATAAGATGAGACATAACCTGAGAACCCGCCATCAGCTGGTTAGTTGAGTTAGTGATTTTTCCAAAGAGAATCTTCAGACCTTCATACAAGTAGAACTCTGAGCTCCTTCCCAGAAGCACATGAATTTACAGGAAATAGAGCCTAGCTCCCTTCTCTGAGCCCTTTAGAACTGCAGAAATCCAGAGCTCAGACTATATTCATAACTCTGAACTGTGCACACAGCTATACATGCATTAAATTCATGGTGTCAGAAAACAGGCATGGAAATCCCACTGAAGCCTCTTATTTTTTTTCTTCCTTTTGTTTTTCATAGGCTTTTGAGTTACTAAAGAACATTCTTGTTAAGTTAAAAAAAAATGCTAGTATGGTTTGTTCTTGGAGAGGAGCTCCTTACAGAAGCTGAAAGCTTTTTCAGGACTGAAAGGCAGAACAATTGGAAACTCTAAGTGTGACTTCTGGCCCCATCATTTAAGGCTGAATTCTCTCGGAGACACAATGATGGTCTCCATTGCATAATTGAGACTCCTGGCATCCACTTAAGTTCTATTCACATGAAGAGTAGCTCACCTTGCAGCAAAGGTAGAATATGCAATAGGCTCAGTGGTGTTGTTGCAACAGGGCTCTTGAGAGAGAATTTTCCTGCTAATTTTCTACTTGTGCCGACACCAGCCTGGCATTTGGGAGGCCGAAGGAAGATAGAGGTTAGAACTATGTAGAGTGAGCAGAGATCTGTAGCAATATATGTGCAACTCTTGCTTCTCAGTTATAAAACTGGTAAATGGTTCACATTTTACACTGAAATTTTGTACTGCTTCTGAGCATCTTGCCAAGAGCTACTCAAGAGACAGAAAATACATTAAGATCAAGGGTCTCCAAGTCTGAGAAGAATGGGCCCAGCTGTGGAATAGGTTAGCATTTCTGAGGACGCTGCTTTCACATTTGGTGGGCATGTTTGTATCCATGTCCTCACCAAGGCAGAGAAACTCATCTGTTCTGTTTTGTTTTTGTTTTACCAGTTTTGGTTGTTTGACCATCAGATTATACAATCAGTGAGACTCAACATGCTACAATTCAACTCAGCTACAAAGCTAGGAAAACATAACATTTTTAAAAATCTGCCAATCTTTACAGAATTGAATTCTATAATGTCTGTAGTTTCCCAGAGTGTTTTCCCATCTTCAGCCTGACAAAGCCAGACTGATATTTATTACTGAGAAAGAAAACAAGTCCCATCTCAAGTCCTGTTCCTTTTTCTCTGTCTGCTTTCTGAGTGATGTCTCTCATTCTTTTATTGATGCATTCAGCTACCTTGAACCTCACTTTAAAAAATGAATTCATGCTAACATTCTCATGAACTTACCACTACCTAATGCTAATCACAGCCTGTTCCCTATGTTGATCTCCAAATCGGTATAACTACCTGCTGTATACTCTCCTCTAAATAGCTGCCTGAAGGACATTTCTGCTTTCCCTCCAAAATTCTAATCTTTACCTTCTTTCCACTTGAATTCTAATTAATTCTTTCTTCTTCTCAATTGTTAACTGATGAAATGCAACCAGCACATTTTGCCCAACCCAGAAATCTGAAGGTAATTGTCAGTGCTGATATCTCATTAACCTTATATAATTAATCAGTGAAACTTACCCATTCTCCCTGTTACTATCTCTTAATTCTATGTCCCTTTCCTGCTGTCATTTTAGTTCTAACCAGTATCATTTCTTACCTGGATCATTCTATCAGCTTTCTGCTGTTCCTTCCAGCCTTGATTCATGTCCAATCCAAGTTGATCCTGTGCAAGTAAGAGTGATCTTTCTGAAACACTTATCTGACCACATGATAAAATCCTTCCACTGCTCTCCATGGTCCTCAGTTCAACTCCTTTGCTTGTTTGGCTTCAAAAGTGTCTCATAACCTGACCCTTTCCTGGCTTTATAGCCACATCTCCCACCACCATCTGCCTACTACCACCCTCCAACTCTCCCCACTTACTCTGGTTTTTGTTTCTCATGTCCATGCATAAAGCGTGGCACTCTGCCTTCTTAACCAGCTTATTTCTCTCCTCTCCCTATTGTTTTACTTTTTAAGTAGGACTAAGCTGGAGGAATATCCTCCAGGAAGAATTGTCTGATTTCCTTCCTCCCTAGTTAGACTGTGTTCCCTTCAAAGAAAGGACCCATTTCTTCATGATTTCTGAGTCAGCATTTCCCAGCATAGGGCTTTTCACAGGGTGCTCAAGATACAAAGGTTGCCTATTTCAACGACACTACAGTATGAATGGCAACCCCAAGTGCAACTCACTGTCTTAGCCAGAAGTACTCGGATACCTCATGAGAAAGATGCCTTCTGAGTCCAGGAGTCTTCCACTTTATGGAAGTAAGTATCCAGCTAGATCTCTACTACTTATAGCTGCAAGCTAAGCAAGCTTCCTGTACTCTTCTGGAAATTCTAGACAGCAAAGAGCCTTGAATGCACATCCCACCATTTGTAATTTTTCATTTCAAATGCACTAAGAGCTATCAAAAATATGGGGAGATGTGAGCTAAATTGAGCAGCATCTCATAAAGATATTTAAGAGTAACACAAGGAAGAACTGCGATTGGGAAGAGCCCAAAGTCAAGGAAAATAGAGCAAAAATTTTTGAATAGCCTAGCCCAAGTTTTCTGAGGCTTTACTGATTATTTTTTCCTTGCTGAACATTTATTATTGTTTTGATATATTTATTAAACATTTATTATGCATTCTTTCATATATGTGCCCAGAGCCAGACAACCACACTGACCACAACTAATACTATTTTATTTATCCTGCATCCACAGAGGCTAGAAGAACACAAGTCATATTGTTGACATTAAACAGATGTTTGTTGAAGAAAATGACAAATTTAAGTGATGAACTATTTTATCTAAATGGATTCAACAACAATGACAACATTAGTAATAGGGGACACTGAGGTCGTGATCTATACCAGGCAAGATTCTCAATAGGTCACATGCATTTTTATGATTTAAAAATGAAATTTCCCCCAAAAGTCTTACATGTTCAGGACTAGGCCTTTTGGAAGGTGATGGAATTGTGACACTAACCTCATCAATGGATCAGTCCACTGATGAGTTCATAGCTGAATGGGCTCTTAGAAGTTTGGAGCAAGTAGGACAGTGGAGACGTGCCTTTCAAGAGTCACATCTCTTTCTCCCTCTCTCTCTCTCTCCTCTTTCTCTCTCTCTCTCTCTCTTTTTCCTGGTTGCCATGAGTTGAGCAGTGTTCTTCCACCATACCCTTCTGCCACATTTCTACCTTGGAGCCAGCTCATCATGGACTGAACCCTCTAAAATCATGAGCCAAAGAAACTTTTCTTCTTTATTTTTTGTAATATTTGGTTACAACAATGAAAAGTTCACTAAGACATGTATCTATGAATAACTTTATCCCCCTAATAACTTTATAGGATGAATATATTTCTGCCCTCACTTTATAGATAAGTAAACTGAGACCTATAAGGGGAAATGATTCACTCAAGATTTCCCAGATATTAAGTAGCAGAGCTGGGATGAAAACCCTAACATTCATTTCACACCATATGTTCCCACTCACTCAATATCTCATACTTCCTTTAAGGAGTTTTCTACTGATTTCTAGACTCTTCCACCTCCCATATTCTACTTCACATCTAGAAGAGTAAGAAGCTGAGACCTTTAGCAAGTAAAGTTTTATCTAGGCAGCCTACTTAGGAATTTCTGGATAGGATGATTTCACTCCTGACAGCTGTGGAAATTGTGGTCACTGTCTGTGAAGAGAGGCCACCCAGAGCTGAACCATGTGACCACAGGAAGGGGCTCAGATCAAAGAAGCAAGGGAAGTGGGAGAAGACCTAAAGGGAAGTAATGGCGCCTGCTCTCCCGGCCATCAGTTAAAGACCTTTATTCATGCTTTCGGTTCTCAACACCTGTATCATAGACATTATTACCTATATTTGCTGTGTGAGAAGAGTCTCAGAGAAAAAGAAGAAATTGTCTGGAGTTGCATCACTAAGGATTATCAAAACTGGTTTATCTGAACACTTTCCATCTTGACCTTCTGTGTCTGTCATGCTGTGTGACAATTTGGCTGAAAGCATGGAAGAAGGAAATGAGGGGGCATTTGTACCCTTTACCAATTAATAAAAAAGAAGACATTGGAAAGAGAATCACTTACACTATGTGGGAATCAACCTTATGGTTTTATGAAAAATGTGCTTTGTTCTATTTTTTTTTTTTTTTTGCTTGGGATTTTTTAATTGATATGAAAAGCAAATCCACCATGTATTTTATCAAAGTAACACAGCTATCCCTTGTTAGAAGAAAATACACCACATCAAACCATCACCATAACAAAATGCACTAGAGAAGCAAATTATTTTTATTTTGTCTGCGTAAGTATATAAATTATTCAATTTTTCCAGGTTTCTCTAGCAACTATCACCCCAATGCTATTATGTTGCCCTGGCTCAATGAATTGTCCTGCATATTACGTGGGACCTGTAGTGGAAAACTTAAAACAAAACATTAAGATTGTTCAATATATGTTAAAAGTAAACTCTTAGTCTGACTGACACACAGCTTAGGTTATCCACTGATTCTCCTGATGTTTATATTTTTGAACAGTAGAAAATGAGATTTGGGTTTTTATTTGAATTTCAAAATAACAATAATAATAGCAAACCTCAAAGGCTTAGTGCTATCTTGGACCTTTAGTTTTAATACCTTTCTTTCAAATTTTCAGTTGAATAAAATAAAATGAGTCTCTGTAAGATCTAATTACAACCCCATGGAGATGACCAGACCGGGGATATGAGTATGGTAGGCACCAGAGATGAAACTGTTGTACCCATGAAAAAGAGCAATGTACATGCGTTATGGGTCTCACTCACTCCTCCTCTGCCTCCAAATGCAGGAGCTATATTTGGACCAAGCAAGCCACATCTCACTCCTAACTGGTAAAACCTACAGACTATCGCTAGGCTCCTTCAATAGGAGACATAGGCTGAAATACTAGGCACATGGTCTCTGGTTTCTCCCCAGAAGCCCCTGGGGTCAACAGAGGTCCTAGAACACAAGCTGTGGACTTGTGGATTCCAGAACCTACTCACTGGTGTGAGCAACATGAAGTGAGACTAAGTTCACCTAAGGCTTGTTCACAGTGTCTACAAAATATAAAAAGGAAGCCCTCCTGGCCACAAGGAGAAGGAAAGAAATTTTGTCTGGGCATCAGGGCCGAGGGGCACTCCTTAGGACACAGGAGCATTTCTGGGGGACAGTGTGATCTAATGCAGATTCTTCAGATTGAAAGTAACCGTCCCTGGCATCATGCAAATGATGGTACTGAGCAGTCTTTCTTGCATTAAAATGGGGTAAGTTACCTTTTCACAAAAGTAAGTGACAAAAAAGCACAGTTTAGATTAGAGGCTGTTTGCCTAGAAAGAAAAGGAGCTATTTGGGCATCAATAATTATGTTTCTTTTTGAGAAATATTTAACTGTATCTAAAAACATGTAGAGAACAAAAAGGAATGAAACGCCCTTAAATTATCTTAAGGATAAAACGTAGCTCCATGGCAACTGATGAGTGAAAACAAGTGCATATATCTGCGTGCATGTGAACATGTATGAACTGTTTCCAATCAGACTGCAAGCCTTTTGAAGACAAATTATTATATATGGGCTAAGCTGGAATCAAATACCTTCCTAGTGATTAATTAAGATCTAGTCTTTTCCTTCAAATTCACTATTTTCCCTTTGCCAGCTCATAAGAAACTCTCTAAGCATGAAATTCTAGAAAGTAGAAATTGCTTGCTTATAATTATAGTCCCTTTCAGTTCCCTAATGCCATTATGTCTAAAACACACTCAAATTCTCTCTCTCTGTCTTTCTCCTTACACACACACACACACACACACACACACACACACACACAAAGATATTTTATAGCAAAGGCTAGACAATGTAATCAATACATAATGACAAAAATATTTTACTACATGTTATGTCCTTAAAATTCAGGAAACTACATAGGAATTGCAGCTGGAAACAGAACAGCTTGAGTTTCCGATTATGGATAAAAGCATCATAGAAAATGGTCATGGAAATTATAACACAACTAATTTGTTGGAATAAAAAGAGAAATATAATTTGTGTTGACTGTTTCTGTACCTCTGAGTATACCTACGTGTTTTCTTTCTTTCATACAAACAATGTAAATTGGGCTCTTATTAATATTTACTGTGAGGAAGACAGTAAAGGATCTGACAGGTGTCTACTCTCACCGATCTCGGAAGAGAAAGGAAGACCATATCGTTGGCAGGAAGCACCGAGCATGTAAAGACTGGAGAATGTGTCTCAGTTCTGCTACTTTCTTGCTGTGTAGCTTCAGATAAATCATTTAACATTCCTGAGCTTACTTTTTTCCTCCGTAAAAGTGGGATAACAGTACCTTCAAGGTTTTCATGACAAAAAATAATAATGATATGCAACCTATGAAGCACTACAAAATGGTAGCTAAAACATAATTTTACAGACAATAAGCATATTTACTATATTCACTGAATGATTAATGTTGGAATACTGGCCCTCTTGGGAACAAATCTGGCTTGCACTATGTCTTTAAAACATTGAAAGAATCATCTGCATTAAAATTCAAACTCAAATTTTCTTAAATGAAAACCTGGAGAAATATGGCAACATTGGACCCATATTATAGCAACAATGGCCTGAAGTTGAGCAGCTATGTCACTTTTAGATAGAGTGGATGCCCTCAAATTAGCCATACCCCCTACTAATCCCATTTCTCTTATGAAAGCATCAGTGTAAGAGAATAGAAGATGCAGAAATAACACCAAACACACTCAGCTGCCTCATCTTTGTAAAACGACCAAACACTTTTACTGGAAGAAAGATAGCTCCTTTAATAAATGGTGCTGGAAAAACTTGCTTCTCACATGTAGGAAATTAAATCTAGACCTATATCTCTCACCATGCACAAACTACAATTGAAACAGATTAAAGATCTAAACAGTAAAACAAAAACACTTAATCTGCTGGAAGAAAGAATAGGTAAAACTCTCTACAGACCTAGGTATAGGCAAACACTTTATGAAAAAAAACCTGAACATACAGGAAATATTACAAAGAATCAACAACTGGGATTCCATCATACTAAAGAGTGTTTGTACAGCAAAAGAAACCACCAACAGAGTGAAGAGACAACCCATAGAATGAAAAAAAAAATTACCAACTATTCCTTAGGCAAAGGATTAATATCTAGAATACATAAAAAACTAATAAAAGCTGACTTCTCAAATTTAAAGACCTAATCCAAAACTGGGCTTTTGAATTGATTTTGCCTTTTTCGGTTAAGGAGTTCCAACCACCAATCAATTTTCTGAAAAAATTTTTCCCCTTCCTTGTTCTTTTGGGGACCCCAATTTAAACCGGCCTTGGGTTTGCTTTTCCCCCCGGAAGGATTGGTTTTCATCAGGAATTCACCCGTTACCAACCCTTGTTGGGTTTTTGGGGGAAAGGAACCCTTTTTCCTTTTTGTTGGGTTTTTAATTTGTTCCGGCCATTTTGGATTCGTTTTGGCATTTCTTCAAAAAGTTTAAGGTTGGGGTTTTTTTTTGCCTTGGTTAATTTTGCTTCCTTCTTAAAACCTTTTTCCCGTGTTATTTTTTGCCCCCCCTTGTTTTTGGCGGCCCATTTTTTGTTGGTTAACTTTTGGAATTGGTTCGGTTTTCCTTCACCGGTTGACCGGGGAGGAAATTTTAATTTTTTTTTCCATTGGGTTCTTCCCTTTTCTTAAAAGGGGTTCCCTTTGGGCCTTTTTTGGTTAATTGGTTTTCCTTGAGACTATAGTTTTAAGTGAAACAAATCATACATACATTTAAATATCACATTGTTTCTCTTGTGAGAAACCAAAAAACTAAATTAGGACCAAAACAGATGATAGATACTGGGAAATAGCAACAAGATATTCAAATGAGAAGGGGAACAAGGGAGTGGGAAGGAGGAAGGGGAAAAAAAGAGAACAGAAAGAAATGGAAACAAACCTTTTGTTAATACAGAGCAGAAGGAGGGTTAAAAGGAGGGGAGGGGAGGGGAATGAGGAAAAAAATCAAGACATATTATGTACAGGTGCAAATTCCCTATGATGAGTGCTATCATTATGTGTATCAAACTGTACCATAAAATTTTTAAAAATTACTGTAGTGAAAGAGAGACAGGGTTAAGTGTAACTAAAGGAGAACTGGTAGGAAATTGTGGAAGGTGGGAATGCTGTGTATTAAGCAGAAAATATTAGCAGCAAGAAGACCTACCTGGTAGAGGTGGGATTTGAGCCAAGTCTTTGATCATATGTAAATGAGGGGAGGAAACATGCACTGCAAGTCAAGGAAACTTCTTGGAAGTAGGAATAATGCCAAAAACACACGGCACAGGAGTGGAGAGTAACAACCACCACTGTAAAGAGAAGGATAAGTGAAGGGTATTCATTTACTCATCCAGTATTTACTGAGAATCTGTGTATCAGGCACCAAACATAGAAATTAATAGACAGCAACCTGAACCTTCCTCCTCAGAGCTTAAAGTATAATGAGGGAGACAGAAAACTGAGGAAACAAAGTTGAACAAATTCCTCAAGTCTAGAAGGTCTCTGTAACAACTGGGAAAGCGAGGACCCTCAGTCACTGCTGAACAGCCCGGTACTCAGAAGGAATTAGGATTATGGGCTATAGGCAGGGGCTCAGTTTTGCTACTAATCTCCTGTGTGCTCATCAACAGCGGACCGTGCTTATGCAAACTCTCCCAGTGCGTACAGATAGAAATAACACCAACAGTGGCCACGTCTGTTACTTTTCGACGATGAAAGTAGAAACTAGAAATACAACTGTTTGAAATGTAAAAGATGCCGTGCAAATGCACAGACTGTTTCTCTGGTCTCCTGGGAGCATCCTAAGTCTGCACTGATGCCTTCCCACAAAGAGACTGCAGGAATAATGCTTCATACCTGTTTGTGAATAACGGAGGATGTGGGCAGAATGAATGTAAGCACAAGCTTTCTAACCACACAGACCTGGATTCAAATTCTATCATCACTATTTGCTACCTGAATAACTTTGGCCATAACATAACCTCTGCACTCCTGTTTCATCACCTACAAGTTATGCCTAATTCTATTCACTTCCTAAAGCAGTCATGAGAATAAAATCAAAGAGTTATCACACTGCCTGGTATATAGTAGTCATTTGATAAATGGAAATAAAAATTATTTCTTTTATGGTTCGCCTAACTTTCTCAAGATGATAAAGGTAGTGTTGTAGAACTAGAGACTCAGAATTAAATATAAGTTCAAAAACTTGCTTTTTCTCTTCCTGAGAGCGTGGCATTACACATCCTCTTCTACCATCCTCTTCTACTTACTTTAGCCAGAAAAGCCAAGCAGTGTACAGCTATGTTCTATTTCTTTGTATATACAAAAGCAGGCAACAAGAAGGGACAAGTAAGCTAGAAGCAAATGCCCCTTATAGACCAGTGAGTATGCTGCTATCTTCCCCCTTAGTTAAACATGATCTTGTGATCAGCTGACAGGCAGCAGCTATGAATGCTTTATGGCACCTCAACACAATGCCAGGACTCCCTGTTCTGGCAGTTGTAGTGACCTTGGAAGAAATATGGTCTTACCTTCCCTGTATTTCTGATGCTATTTTAGATGTTGAATCTGACGGCCCGCTGCCAAATGGTTTTTGAATGAGCAGTCCATCCTCAATGTCTATACTGAGAGCTTTGTTTTTCTATCCTGTCTTATCAAATCTGGGTCCAAACAAAATCATACCACCTCTTTCACTTCAGTGACCTTCAAAATAGGAACCTTTGTCTCCACTGATTCAGGACAAAGTCATATTATACTGTCAGTGTTTCTGCCTGATTAATGGCAGTTCTCTCTTCGTTGGCTGGAATGCTGTAAGTACTTAACTGTGTGGCTTGCAATCCAAATAATGATGTCAGAAAGTACTGAGCTCTCCAGTGTGTCTTCTAGATCTTTTTTCCAAGATCCCCACTTCTGTTGTTGAACATTAATTTTTTTATAAACACTGGTTTCAGGAGATACAAAGCATCATTGTGGTCTTTCGGGAAGAGTAGAAGCATATGGAAGGCAGGAAATCAATGAACTATTAGCCGAGATCTGACTCACAGTGAGTCCAGTTGGTCCCTGAATCCATCCTGTAGTTATTTTCCCAGTTCCAGATAATGCATACCTGGGCTGTGTAATTGAGATAATGCATAACTGGATAGATAGTGTTAGTACTTGACAAAACCCAATACAGCTTCTCTGATCTGGGCTATGAAGGCTGTGATAATGGCAAAGGTCAAAGTAAAGGCATTGGAGCTGCCTCTACCTGAGACAATAGCAAATCAAAAACAATATCTCATCCATAGAGGGATTGCAGAGATTAGTGCCACCATAGAGGGTTTGCAAATGCAGAGGAGGTATTTCTCACCACATGCCCATTTAACTCTCCTATTTGACCTGTGTAAAAGGTGGACAGATCTTAAGGAATGAAGGTGGATTACATAAGTTTAATCAAATGGTGGTGCAAATGTACCAGAAGCGTTTTCCCTGCTTGAGCAGATTAACACATCTCCTTGTATCTGTTATGCAGTTATTGATTTGGCAAATGACTTTTTCTCCATACCTACTCATTAGGACCACAAGAAGAACGCTTTCAGCTGGCAAGGCCAGCAATAAACCTCTACTGTCCAACCTCACAGGTGTATCAACTCTGTAGTCCTGTCATGACTTAGTTCACAGGGACCTAATATCTTTCTCTTCTACAAGTATCACGTTATTCCATTATATTAATGGCATTATGCTGATTGCACCAAGTGAACAAGCAGTAGCAACCAACCTGGACTTGAAAGAAAAGCATTTTATGTCAAAGGATGGAAGAGAATCTAACTAAAATCAAGGGTCCTCTACCTCTGTGAAATTTCTAGGAGTCCCGTGGTACTGAGCATGCAGAGATCTCCCTTTTAAGGTGAAGAATAAGTTGCTGCATCTCCCAACAAAGAGGCACACACCTTGTGAACCTCTTTGGAGTTTGGAGGCCATACCTTCCTCACCGTGTGTTACATCAGCCCACTTATTGAATGACTTAGAAAGCTGCTAGCTTTGGGAGGGGCCTAGAACAAGAGAAGGCTCTGCAATAGGGCCAGCCTTCTACGTGGGCTGCTGTACCACTGGTGCCACATGATCCAACGGAACCAATGGCACTTGTGTCAGTGACAGATAGGGATGTTGTTTAAAGTCTCTGCCAGGTCCCTGTGGGTGAATCACAGCAGAGACACTTAGAATTTTGGAGAAAGGCTCTGCCATCTTTTGCAGAAAACTACTCTCCCTTTGTAAAACAGTTCCTAGCCTACTACTGAGTCTTATGTGTAGCTGAGCATTTGACCATGGTACATGGGATGACCATGTGACCTGAGGTGCCTATCATGAGCTGAGTGCTGTCTGACACACTGAATCATAATGCTGGACATGCACAGAAGCAGTCCAATACTAAATGGAAGCAGTCTACACATGACCGAGCCTGAAAGTGTAAGTTAGTTACATTAAGAACTGGCCGAACTGCCCCGTGCTTCTACTCTTTCTTTACTGCCTGCTGTCCCAGCATGTACCTATGGCTTCATGGAATGTAACCCATGATCAGTTCTCAGAGGAAGAGGAGACTAGGGCCGGGTTTACCTGTGGTTCTCACATTGTTTAAGCACCTCCTGAAAGTGGACAGCTGCAGCACCACATCCCTATTCCAGGACATCTTTAAAGGACAATGGTGTTGGAAAAATCTTCAGAGTGGGGAAAACTTCAGTCAGTGAACCTGGTTGTGTATTTCTCTTGAAAGAAAAAGAAAAGGCCACATGAGCATCTATATACTGATTCATGGGCCACAGTCATTGGTTTGACTGGATGGAAAGAACACGACTGGAAAATTGTTGACAAAGACATTTGAGGGAGAAGTATGCGGATATGAAAGACATGCAGATATAAAAAGATATGAAGATATTTACGCCCCATGTAAATGATCAACAAAAGTTGGTCTCAGCAGAAGAGGACTTTAATAATCAAGATGATAGGATAAGAAATGGCCCAGAGCCTGCAAGAATGGCAGATTAGTGAAGCCCAGTTCTAGGTATGTCTGTGGATGATTGACATATGGGCCAGCAAATAGGAGAAGACTCACATGAACGTGGTACCAACCAATAGATGTGCAGTGTGGATGGAAAATGAAGAGAAAGAATATAAAGGCGTTCCCATTTCTGAAAAGCCCACTTCTTGCCATCACCTGTGGACATTAACGTCCAGTTTTTTCAGCCTTCCAACAGACTCACACCAGTGACTCTAGCGTAAGCTTCTAGGTCTTCAACATTGAATCTGTGCTACATCCTTGCTACTTTCTGTTCTGGGATTTTCATCTTCACAGTCAAAGTAGCTACTGGATCCTTTGACCCTCCAGCACACACACACAGCTATTGTGGATTCTCATCTCTGATCCTATAAGCCTTCCTAATAAATTCTTATGCAAAATTATACAGATTTTTCTATTAATTCTGCTCCCCTAGAGAACCAATTAACATGGACACATATTGAAACACTTTGAAATGGTAAATGAATAGACACATGCTAAATGTTCATCATGAGAAGTTATTAAGTAAACTTTCATACATGTCTCATGTGAATGGCATATGCCTATAATCTCAGCTGCTTGGGAAGCAGAGGCAGGAAGACCACAGGATCAAACTCAGCCTGGGCAATTTAGGGAGATACTGTCTAAATAAATGCAAAATAAAAATGGCTGGGGTGTAACTCAGTCAAAGGACATTCACACGAAGCTCTGGATTTGGTCAATCTCCAGCACAGAAAAAAAAAAAAAATTTAAATAACGTTCTTGAAAGTATAGAGTGATTGAATACTATACAGCTATTCTAAAGAATGAGATAAACATATATGTACTATGAGGGAAAGAAAAAAGTACAGAAATTTTTTAATTAAGTGCTTGAGTAAAAAAGAAGCAAGAGTGCTGAGTGCAGTGTACTCCCGTTTGTGAAAAAAGTGAATACAAAACTAAATGCATAAAAAGAAAGACATATGCTGCATTCATATATATTTCTGTACATTTAGAAAATTTAGAGAAGGCACACAAGAATATGTTGCCAGTTACCTTTTGCAAAGTGTAATTTGAAGTCAGGGTAACAGGGAGATTCCTTTTAAGTATATATTTATTTTGCTTGGAACACTTTTAATACTTTCTGAAAAGTACTGAGAAAACACAAGAGTCAGTGTCTGTGTTGTGTTCACTCATGGCCACTAAAAACTGTTTATAAGTACTACAGTTCCCAAGCTTTCTTGTCTCTATCTCTTTATATACCATTCACCATAAATGCCAGAGTAAAAGCACTCTTCTCCCTGCATTGCAATTACCGGTTGGAAATATGCTTGCCCCAGTTGCCTGGATCTCCCATAGACAGGTTGGTCCTATTTGATGGAACAAGGTTGAGGTATTGATCTGTTTTGCAGTTCTTCCACATAATCACATTTCCCATTTTACAGATGAGTAAGCTGAAGTCCTAGAAAAGGACAAAGGGACTTTGGTATAAAGTCACAGTTCGTTGGTATTTGGATTGTGACCAGAAAATAAATTTCCTCCTTCCAGTCCTTTTTCTAACTTGGGGTCACTGAGGAATATCTGAAGCTTGTGACCTGACATTCAGCCTGGCATGAGAATTCCACACTATTTCTTTAAAGAGTGATTGTTTCATAATCTTCTTCATTTCAAGAGCAAAAATTGATATGTCGATGTTTCAAATTTTTTTACCTCCAGAGAGCTGCTAAATAACATTACATAGGTCTGTGTGTCTCGGTTCTACCACTTTTTGTTCTGTGATACTGGACAAGCAATTTAACATTGCTGAACTTGCTTTCTCCTCAGCAAAACAGTGACAGGATCTCAGAGAGTTGTGTGAGACTCAAATGAAGCCGTGAAAATGACGTACACATTGCTCATCACTATAACATCCAAGAAATTGAAATATTTAGGAGTCAATCTAACAAAAGAAATCAAAGATCTCTTCAATGAAAACTACAGTACTCTGAAAAAAGAGATCGAAGAAGATTTCAGTAAATGGAAAAATATTCCCTGCTCATGGATAGGAAGAACCAACATTGAGAAAATGGCTATACTCCCAA
>NW_004955419.1:19993896-20044408 GCF_000276665.1 Chinchilla lanigera | reverse complement strand
TCTTTTGCTATTTTGTAAAAGGTTGTCTGTCTGTTAATGTTTCCTCCTTTTGTTTTTAAAATAAAAAAATAAAAATAAAAAAATAAATTTCACAGACAGTGAACCTCTCTACTGGTATGCAGGGAAATGTTAATATTGTGACATGTTAGAGAGATTTGGTCATGCCAAATCTGACTGTGTCTTTAAACCTTTGAAAGAGTTGTCAGTATGTAAAACTCAAATCTTAGGCTTTTCTTTAAGTTCAGTAAATGTAGTAACTTTGGGCCCACAGTCTAGCATAGCAGTTATGGCCTAATATGTAGTCCGATCTCTCTTTAGATGGGACAGATATCCTTGGTGTCCACAGGGCTCACTGCTCCCCTCCATCTTACCCTTCACTCACTCACATTCCTTTTGGGTGCAATTATGCAGCTAGTTTTATAGAATTGCAGCTCAGAGTTGTGCTGTGTCCTGACCACCATCAAACCCACCAACACTCAAACCCACCCACTTCTGCTTCAGAGAGCCTTACTGCATAATTCAGGTGCGCTTCACACACTACCACAGTTGTGGAGCTCTGAGCCCATAATCAAGCCCATTTATTTCTTATGAAACAAGACAGAAGAAGCTTTATTTGTTCCACAGTTGATCTGGTCTTGCTCTTGCCAGAAAAAAGAAATAGGTATGAGAAGAGAATCCTCAAATAACAGCCTGAGTTTCCCTTTAAGCTTAGCCACGCCTACCCTCCATATCTGTCATTATGCAGTTCCTCCGCTACAGTTTCCATTCCTGCATGTTCATGCATCCAGCCACATCCTGGGATGACAAGTCCCCCCAAGAAAACTTCTGTGTGAAACCTGGTTAAGACTCTGAGGAGCCTTGAGAAGCTACCCCCGGACTGGACTTTACTCTATCCCATTGGAACCAGCAGACGCACAAGATAGGTGTGTGTGTGTGTGTGTGTGTGTGTGTGTGTGTGTGTGTGATTTATGAATGAGTACATTAGCATCACACAGTGAGCAAGTTGAATAAGTCTTATCTCCACCACTTCTTTACCTTAGAAGTATAATGTTGAGATAAATGGGTTTACTTAACCCTTAAAAATGGAAGATAGTTATTTACAAATATACTCATTTATTCATTTAAATAAATGTTCACTGGGTGCCTCTTATTTCCTGGCATTTGCTAAGACTCTTAGATAAACAAACAAACCCAACAGATAAACCCCATTTGGGGACCCAACAAGCCCACCTGGCACTGCCTTTAACTATTTGTGCAACTGAACTTGATTTAGCCTCTCCTTCCAGCTCAGTCTCTCCTTTAAAATAGAGATGACGCTCTCTTTCACAAATTGTGTTAGCCTGAATGAAGTTTGTGCGACATAGCCTTCAACTATGTCAACCAGCAGCAGATATTTCATAATAGTAAATGTGAGTCCAACTGAGGTCATCACTTCATAAACAAGTCCCTATGCTCCAAAGGGGTCAGGTAACTTGTACACATGGGCAACTCTTTGTTGACTGAGCTAGTTCCCAACACTAGCACTACTACTGCACATTATCAGAGCTCAGCAAGTTTTCTGGTGCCCTGGGCTACTTTACAGGATCGTGTCTTTGATTTCAGCACAATGACTGGATAAATTACTATAGCACATTTTGAGTTTTTATATATTGTGATAACTAAAATGTAAATGCTTTTCTTGTTATCCGTATGTTTTACTTTACACATTTGTGTCAGTCAGGGTTTACTAGAGAAACAGATATAACGCAAGATATGCAAATGTACAAGAAATTACAAGTTTGGCTTACAATGGTCAGCCACAGAGTTGGATGAGGAAGTGTGCAGAGGGTGTCTGCACGCTGGAGATTGAAGAGCCCAGGCCCGGGCCTGGGGCTCACTGCAGTGTCTGTGCAAGTCCATATCAGGAGGCTGATGGGTCTGTGGCGGAATGCTGAAAAATCTACCATGAAGGCCGGAGAGCCTACACCAGAAGGCTGCAGAGTGCCAGGCAGAAACAGACAGTCTGCACCAGAAGCCAGGAGACACCAAGCTGAAGGTGAAGACTGGAGCTCCTCTGAAGAACCAGCAGCCAGGCCTTCCTCGATTCCATTTTTTTAATGCAGCCTACCCGCCTGGGGGGGCTGGGGGTGGTCCTCTACACCCACACCCTCTGCATGCCTTCCTCTTGCATGAGGCTCAGAATGAATACAAAGTAAGCACCCTGGCTCCCTGCTGAGTCACCTAGCCAAACCTCCAGACTCCCCAAGTTGACACAATGTATCAACCATAAGAACGTTTCAAAATAGTTATCTAAAAGTTAGCTCTCTTGTCCAGATTTCCAAAGGTATCCATTTCACCAAAATTTTTTTTGAGAATTCTTGCCTTTGACCAGTGGTTCAGAATGAGATACAATTTTCCTCACACCCACTGAGGACATTTGGTAATGTCTGGGAACAGGTACCAATGGCATCTGATACAAAGTAGAGGCCAGGGCAGTGCTAAACATTATACAATGTACAGGGCAGCTCGGGAACAACAAAGAATTCTTGTGCCCGAAATGTCAATCATGCTGAGCTTGAGAAACCCTGTTTTGGAGCAATACACAGCACAAGTTCAAAAGTGGCTAGTGTTTCCTTTTCCACCAAATTGCTGGTTATGTTTATCCCGGTCCTCTTGCCCTCCCTTAGAGGGATCATAGTGATTTTATTTATTTTAGGATTTTTTTTCATTTTTGTACCACCTTGACTCCAACAAGGATCGCAAGTTGCCCTGGATATATGAGCAAAGCTCTGTGCAAGGCAGGTATGAGTGCAGTTGGATTGGCTGGACCATCTTCCAAAAACTGTGGCTGAAAAGTCTGCGCTGTAGGCAAAAGCAAGGTGGTCGGTAAGCCTTTGTCGAACTTCCCGGGTACTACAACTGAATAGTTTACTTGCATATGTATTGGCTGCTTGGCTAATTCAATGTTTCCTATAAGGATACCCCAACTTCAAATGCACAACTTTCTTTCCAGGGCTTGGAGGACAGCAGGGAGGTAGGAGGGGGTGAGAGGATAAAACATTTTCTCCACCTGCGGACCAGTAGTAATAGCATAAAGTACAAGTGAAACTTCTCTTTCTTCCTTTCCTTGTAGTAATACACTCATCGTCAAAGGGAAATCTTTCATATGTTGATTTTTTAAAATAAATTTCTGCAATGAAAGAACAAAGATGAGAAACTCTAGCAAAAGTGTTTAAGGGAGAATAAAGGGTAACAGTCAAAATAGCACTTGTAAAAAGCCTTGTAGGAGAAACCTTGACAAATAGCTTGTCTTTATTTTGGCACTGTTTATTATCCATTCAGGCTGTGAGTGACATCCCTTTTGGATTAGAGGCTCTGGAAGACATCTGGCCAGGTCTTGCTGGTGATGCTCTCTTGCTATGGAATCCCAAGAAACAGAATAAATGTGCTTCAGGGTGGCATAGCTGCAGCAGATTGATCAGGAGCTTCCAAAGCAAACCAGTCAATTGCAAGTGAGCTGATTAACTCCTGAATCCCCACTTCTCACTCAATCTTTGGACTGAAATAAATATTCAACAGTATTTGTTAAGTGAATTCATGAACAGATAAATAAATCATGACCACCAGTTGAGGAAGGATTTGTTTCTTATTTTACAGATGACGGAACTCCAGGAATATAGTATGATTGCCAGAAATTACAGTGTTGCTAATAGATGAAACCAGGACACGAGCCCCAGGTCATCTGAAACACCCTGCCCTAAACAGTTTTCTTTTTGCCTCTTATAGCTTTATTTAAGGACAATTTAGTCTCAATATACCTTCCATAGGCTAAAGAATGATTTGGCTGGGATGTCAGTCATAACAGTGATAATTAACACTGATGAAAATAGGTTGAGAAATAATAACGAGGCAAAATTAAACAGGGTTTTCTGTTGTAGGGCTTATTAGAGCTTTTAATACGCCAATACATGGAATAGAAAACCACATTTCTCACACCTAATCTAGAAGCACATTTTGGGGAGAGCATAATAACAGCATTGTACACTGCTTTTGAGATATATGGTGTAATCACTTTGCCTCTCTAACTTTGTTCCCTGATTAGATGTTGGCCAGAATGAAGAAAGCATCTCACTTCATCTTCAGAAAAGCCAACTTGGTAAGGCAGCTATTCACCATCATCTGGGTACCAGATATCAATTTAGAGCATTTTTTAAAATCAGAATTGAGCCCCATGGTCACTCAATAACGGCTTCAATGCTTAAAAAAGAAACTTGCTTCAATCCTACTTAGGCAACAGAACCACTTTCTGGAAGACTGTCCAGCGCCAGAATGCATATTCATCCTTACCACAGCACCAGATACCACTTAATGATCATACATATATACATACATACATGAGCTTCCTGGGGTACATATGAACAAATAAAGCTGCAAGTGTCTCTCTCTCTTGTCCCCAGTGAGGACATTGCTATGAAGTATACTAAAGATGTTGCAAAGTGATCACCTACACGACCTTATTTGAGTACACATAAGAATCATTTTGAACCTAATTCTTTCATCTTTGTTGTGGGCATAGATCACCTGCCAAAAGATATGAAAATAAAACTGATACAACGTCCCCCCTCCCACCCCAGTACCGGGAATCAAACCCATGACCTCATGCTTGCCAGGCAGGCACTGTGCCACTAAGCTAAATCCCCAGCCCCTGATACAATGTATACAGTATCAGTCTTCCTACTTGGCCCTCGGACTTTCAAGACATACAGAATCAGTCTTCCTACTTGGCCCTCCGACTTTCAAGAAAATGAGAAGTGATATTGCGTGAGGTGTATATTAACTTTAAGCTTTGAAAAGAAAAATGTGTTCCAATACATAGATGGATACATTATTTCGTAGGTTCTATAACTTCCTCCTTTTCCTTCTAAAATTTCTACCAAAGGTTATGTCACTGCCAACTATAGTCTTATTTCAGCTGTCATAGTAGCAAGGTGCGTTATAGCATTTGGAGGAAAATAGTTGAGAAATGGGCATCTGTCCACCTAGACCAATGCCAAGAGTGCCTCACATACATAAAGATGTCAGAGCGCGAAAGCATTAAGGAGGAATTTTAGAATGTGAAAAGGTTTTAAGATTCACAATCCTATTCAACCATACCTATCATAGTGGTGAAGACATACATCAGGGAGTTCAACCGCTGCATTTTGTTATTACTTTGTTATTTACAACCTTGAGCAAATTATTCAAATGCTCTGTGCCTCAGTTTCTCCTCTGAAAAATGCAATAGAGCTAGGACCTACCTTACAAGATTGTGAAGACTCAGAATAGGTAGAGTGCCTAGAACACTGCTTGGTACAAAGTAAGCCTTTGATTAATGTTAGCCATAGTTAGGATTACTACCTTTCTGACCACAAAAAATTTCATTTTTTCCCATCTGTAAAATTGGTATCATCATACTTACACCACGGTATCATAATGAAGACTAAATAAGAAAAGGGACAGATGTTAAAGTTTGAAACACCACTTTGCAAACATTAAGAACTTATTTTCTTGCCTAATGTGATACAATCTTCATCCTCAGTGGAAGGCATTTCCCCTTCATCTCAAGGCCTAAGATTTCCTTTCTGGGCACTGACCCTGCAGGGGCAAATGGTCTACACTTGCTTTATAGACCAATGGAGGAGTTCCTCAGCGGTCTTTACCATTTCATGAACGGCACATCTGTCATCCAATGGTCGGAGCAGGAACCCAGGATGCCCGCTGTGATTACTTCACCTCGCTGCTTGAATTCAGCGGACGGGCACTTCCTCTCGTGTCCACCTCCAACGCAGGTACCTAACCTCCCCTGCTCTATGCTCACAGCTACCACCCCAATTCATGTCACCAGCATTTCTTGACAGCAATATTCTTCTATACTCCCACTTCCACACGTACGCAATCCAAACCACCCCCTTCTCCCAATACAAAGGGAGAAGTCATAAATTGCACTCACATTGGTCCCAACACTGAACCAGCTGGTGCTTTCCCATTCGCAGGGCAGCCCACCCTGGCCCTGGAGAAGGCCCGGGGCAGGCTCCTAGGGAACCTCATGTGTGTGTCTCCCAGCTCTTCCCTGAAACTGGCTCAGAATTTCATCGTAGTGCTCCTGACGCCCACTCTGTCTTCTCCTCGCTCACCCCTTGATCTCCTCCGTGTTCCCCTGTTTGTATTCAACACATTCTTCTTGTGCGAGAAAAAGCAAACGATCCCACAAAACTTTTCTTTATCCTCTTTCCAGAAAAATGGGCCAATTCACAGCTGCAATCATTGGGAGAATTTCCTGTCTGGGAGCCTGGAAACTGCCAAGAGTGGGTAGCAGCAGCCAGCCAGCGAGGCCTTTATTGTCATTGGCCCAGACAACAACAACAACCACAACCACAACAACAAAACATGCCACGTGTGCACAGGCACACACAAACACGCCCACGGATCCCGGCCACCCGGACGAGGCTTCAGGGAGAGCTCTGGGCAGCTCGCTCCAGGGGAGAGGCACATCCCCTGGCACGATGCCACGGCAGCCCGAGCCCCAGCCTCCCCGCCACCATCTGTCATCAGCGCTCTGCCTCCTGTAAGTGTGCCGACTCGGTACACGGAGGCTAACAAGTAGCAAATGGAGGGGAAGAAAAAACAAAGCCACCACAGTCAGGGGGCGGAGGTGGCTACGCCTTTGACACAAACTGACAGAGAGCCGGGAAATTTAAACTGAGAGTTTGCCCTGGAGACCTCCAGCTGTGAGAGTTGGGCAAGGAGAGGGCGCGCAGGGAGCAGGGTGGCGGGCAGTGCGGTTGAGCAGGCAGGCTCTCGTCAGCCGCCATGCTCATGAGACGTTGTTTAAAATCCATTCTGACTGCTCCTAGATTGCCCAGTAAGGCTTTCCTGTACAAGAGAAGGGGAAATTAAAGACCAAAAAAGAGCCAAACTTTTTCCAATAAAATTTCTGAAGGAAATGTTTAATCAAAGCATCACAAATAATATAATGCAGATTGCCGAGCTTCCTGCCAAATAATCGCCTTCAGAGAGGAGAAATTGCCCTTATATTGTTAAGTTAGCCTTTTATTATCATTTAAGAAATGTGTTGGGGGATGGGAATCAGGATATCATTTTTCTACTATAAAAATATTTTTGATAAACTTATTTGTCTACTGAAAACTGCATTGAGGAAAGAAGCCAGAATGGCTAAGATTCCCGGTAAAATATGTCAGAATCTTTTGTGTGAGAACTCTGGATGGATGACCATCTTGGAGTTTTCCTTTCTTGTCATTAAATGCAGGGATGGGTTCTTTTAAATTTTTAAAATACATACACCTAGGTAACGATGCATTCAGTCATCATCCCACAGGGTCGGCACTCTTCTCCCTATGTCAGAGACAAGGAAACTGAGGTTAGAAGTTTGAGATTACTCAAAGTTGCAATGGCCAAACTTTAGACCTTCGGTCTCCAGACTTGAGACCCTGTGGTCCTTTTGTTTACACAGTGAGATTCTGCTAAATTGCTACTGTTTTCACTTTGCCTTTTTACTTCTCACCGCAAAGCCACAAATGCTATAAATCCTAATTCCCACTCTTCAAAAACTATTAATTAAGCTAGCAAAATTGCTCTAAGTTTTAATCAAGGTGGCCAGAAACAAACTCTCTCTCAGTCTGTTCATTCATCAGGTAAGTAGTATCATTTTGTCGTTCTTTAATAGTTGATGACTAAAAAAAATAAACTCTGAAAAAGAAATTTCAAGCCACAGACAATTCTGACTGACACTATAATAGCTTGGCTCATTATCCCTAATCGACAGAGTAAACATATATTTACCAATAAAAACACACACCAGATGTATTTCCATCCACAAGGTGATGCTATCAACTAAAGTAGGGAGTGTATAACATCCATCATTTTAAAGACAGATTCACCGTCAAATCTCCCTCCCACTCTGATTCATGGATGAAAGCCCATATGCCCGCAAGTGGCTGTGACATTGCCATGTGTACAAAGCAGGGATGAGACGCTTAAAAAGCACCAGTTTAAAAGTTGGAAGAATTAGATCTGAGTTCAGGTTCTACCATTTCCAGGCTTATATTCTTATGCCTCAGTGTCTTCATCTGTAAAATGAGAATAACAAGAGCATCTACAGTATTGTTTTAAGTAGGAAATGAAGTAGTTAATATGAAAGCATTTTGTGAATGGCGACAAACCAACATGGTTCTTTTCTCCTGTGTTTCTCCATTTCCTTTGGATGTCCTCTGGTTTCTCCCAAACTAATCAGCGTTTAAAACAAGCTACCACCTCCTTTCTCATCCCTTCCTTTCAGAAGGGAAAAGTCAACTTGAAGGGGTGCTCACAATATTTTAGAGACCAGACTGGGCCTTTGCATCAGAGACCTATTTTGAGTTTCACCTGTGCAAAGAGGGGTACACAGAAAGAGCCTTCGAGTTCCCTTTTCTCTGAAACTGGACAGAATTTTCAAAAGCTCTACACAGAGCTCTGCTGGAAGAATAATGAGTTGGCAGTAAACTTTCAAACTGTGCTTCGTATGTGTCTGTGAGTACATAGCATCAACTAAACCTGAGATTGGTGCCCAAGCAGTCATTCGTTCAACAAGTACTGAGTTCTTTTATGGATAGGGCAGTTTGCCAAGTCCATGCTAGGATGACAGTGGAGAACAAACAGACTCAATGTCAAAAAGAGATGTGGTCCTGTCAATAGACTTCCCCACTGGGTGAAGAAAATGTTTATCTGCAGAAGCAATTTTGAATTTTTAGAATGTTTTTTAATTTTTAGAAGAATCCACTCTTGTAAAAGAGTGAGTGATAAAATAAGAGCCTAAGAGTCTAATTTTCTTACTGCCTTTTATCAGTTCACACGGTCATATCAAAACTTAATTGGGATTTTCAACCATTAACTTAAATGTTGTTTCATAAAAAGAAAACAAATTCAGACCAAGTGCATTATCTGTATGAAATAAGTGAAGTGTTAGCCTGCCCCAGTTTAATACATGGCAATGAAAGGAGCTTGAATGGAGACCAGGCCACACCTACAGATGCTGTGGGGACACTCAGTCCCACATCAAAACAAGGCCCAAAGAATGTGCAGGTCCAGTTTCCTGGCCTCTTGCTTGCCCGTGTACTGGATGTTTTGTAAGACGACATCCTTCATCCTTTTGCCCGCATTTTCAGCTCTCACCACTGACTCTAGGTTATACCTAGCCGTACCTGCTGTTTAGCTGTGTACCCAGCCTGCTACTAACTTCAGGGCTTATTCTTCCATTCCTGTGCTCCCATGCCTGTTGGACTTGCTGGTGGACATCATGGTCCCAGCAGGACCCATTCCCATAGTCTTTGCACAGATGCACTTCTCTGGCCGGCCTGGGTAGAAATTGACCCTGGATCTATCCTGTGATTCCCAGGCTTCTCAACCGTGAGGGCATGGCACTCATCAGTCTCTGATGACCTCTTTGAGCAGCCTCTGAACACAATAATCAGTAATAGGTGAAATAGGAGCAGATAGAGAGAGATCTAGGACACTTCTAGCAGGGTTCCTGATACATAAGAACACAGGAGCGGGTGGTACTCTAGGTGCACAGTGTGAATGAGGAAAGAGCGGCAGGGTCCTCACTGCTGGACAAGAGTTCAGGGTTTGGGCTCTAGTTCCCGATGGTGGTGAGAGTTCTGACAATACCGAGATTCTAACTGCCTCCACACAGGCCTTTCGGAGTAGCACCCACTAGAAAACATGGACGTGTTAGCATCTTTACCTACAGGACTCTAACATTTGCATTTCAGGTTAAAGAATCCTAGCCGTTATGCAGCATCCTCCAGGGAGACTGCAGTCTCTAAAGAAATAGAATCATGACCAAGTCCACATCTTAGAATTCACGAGGACTCTGTTCTTTCTATCTTCTCTGTCCCTACAGGAGGTAAACCTAATTCACTTAGACCAGATGAATCACACTGAACCGGGTCTCAGAAATTACCATGTTTTCAACTTTTGTGGGCCAGGTCAACTACATATAATCAAGGTTTCCTCGGGAAACATCCAAAAGAGGAACTGCAGTAGAAGGAGGTAGAGTGGGGTAATGGTTGAAAAAAATAGAAAAATAGAATTAACCAGGTGTAGTGGTTGATAGATTGTGTCAACTTGGGGAGTCTAGAGGTTTGGCTAAGTGACTCAGCAGGAAGCCAGGGTGCTTACTTTGTAGACATCCTGAGCCTGTGGAAGAGGAGGGCATGGGGATTATGTGAGAGCTACATGTCCCTTAGGTAGGGGTAGCCTGTTTACAATGTAAGGGAGGGAAAGAGGTTGCTGGCCAAGATTCCTCCCGTTTGCTCTGGCTGCTTTGCTGTTCGGCTGCTGCCTTTACCCCCTTTGCTCTTGTTGTTTTGTTATCTTCTGCCTCGGAGCCAGCCAAGTATGGACTGTAACCTCCATAAACTGTAAGCTAAATAAACCTTTCCTTCCTTAATTTTGGGAGTTGGGTATTTTGTCTCAGCAATGAGAGAAAAATAACCAAGACACCAGGCATGGTGATGCAGGCCTGTAACCGCAGTACTCTGGGAGGCTGAGGCAGAAGGATCATAAATTCACACCCAGCCTGGGCATAGATAGAGTAAGGGTCCATGAGATGGAAGAAGCCCAGGGCACACATTAGGAGTGAGTAAAGGGAGACAGCACTCCCTGGCCACTCAATAAGTAACTTGGGAACAAATTTATGAAGAAACTCTGCTTTTTGACTTTTCTCAGAGGCAGGATAAAGCAGGGTAAAGATCAGATTTTCAAAATGAAGAACCAGTATATCAGCAGAGAAGACTCAACATCGAATCCTTTGATGTGAGGTTACTACCGCTTTGTACCTTCAACCTCTCTTAGGCTTAGTGTTTGGGGATAGGGTGAGTTGTGGCGGGGAAGAGATGTGGGGAGACAGAATCACACACTCGATAGAGTTTTTTAGGACAATGTTGTACTGAGCTAGCCCATTGCTGGCAAAAACTACTACTCTCTAGGCAGTGTCTGTTTGCTATGTTAATCCAATACAACATTAACTTCTGACACAGTTGCACTCATTTTGCCAATTTTCCAAGCTCAAGACAGGGATGGCGTTAATAAAGTAACAGAAGCATTTTTGCTGGTGACACTCTAATTTTAAAATGCCCACATATGTATAATTTTCCACTTTCTCTTTAAATTCCCATTGCTGGAAGGAGTCTTAGAAATCTAAACCTTGTGTTTACAGATGAGAAAGCAAAGGTCATAAGAAACAGAGGATTTGCTCAAGGCCACATGGCTAGCCAGAAAGAGAAAAGAAAAAAAAAAAAAGAATTAACCAGGCATGAGGTGCAAACCTGTAATCTCAGTACTCTGGGAGGCTGAGGCAGGAGGATCATAAGTTCGCAACCAGCCTGGGCAACTTAGCAACTTAGCAAGATCCTGTCTCAAATAAAAGATAGAAAAGGACCGAGGATGTAGCTTTGTGCGAAGCCCTTGAGTACAATCATCAGTACTGCCAACCACAACAGAAAAAGGAAAAAAGCCAGCCAGAATCAAATTCCAAGCTCTTGGATACCATCTTCTAACTCATAAATGGAGACCATGGAGGACTTTGAAGCACAGATTCAGCATCAGGGAGCAATCAGAGTAGGCAACTGCAGAATCATGGCCTTCTTGCAGGGGAATTTCACACTATACCCATAAACATGCAAAATTATCATCTATCAATCACAAATAAAATTTTAAATGTTTGATAAAGCAGTTGAGGAGAGTTATCATTGCTTTCTATTTTAAATTAACTCTCTTATTTGTCATGGTAACCCGATTCATTTATATCTTCATTCCACAAATATTCATGGGTCCTCCATAGGTCAGCACCATCCTAGGGACCAAGGAGTGGGTGATGGCAGTGAATAGGACATCTTCAATTTTTGTCCTCATGGACCCGTCAGACTGGCAGAGAACTTGGATAACTGTTTTCATGACTCACTGCACTTTACATTCCCAAAGTTCTCCAGTTTGCTACACCCTTTCCCAACTATTTACCATGTTGCTGTGTTTGATAAAAACAAATTTCAGAAGAGTGGAACACATGCTTGTTCCAAACTTTATCCTTAGCCAAATATTTCATGGTGAAACAGCTCTACTATCTCAGCAAACAAACCAAGAGGAAGTTAAAAAGACTTAAATGTCAAGAAAGTCCGGAAACAGCCCAAAGCAGAAAGTGATTTATTCAAAGCCTATTTGTTTTTCTGAAGATGGGAAAACTATTTTCATCTACCAATAATGTAATTTAAAGAAATTAAGCCTTGGTGTGGCAGACTCGTTCTAAATAATTAATTAGAGGACTCAGAGATTATCTGCCTTCCCAAATCCCCTTACCTATGGGGAATGGATAAAGGGAAGCATAAAACCTCAGAATTTGCCCCCAGATCACGTGGATAGATAGATTTGGAATTGCAAAAGTTCATTTCTTACAGTTCCAATGTAGGCAGAAAAGGCCTTCACAGTCTTGTTTCTCTGGTTCTCTTGGGCAAGCTGCTTGGCGGGCTTTGTTTCCAGAGACATTTGTATAAAGCATGCCCTCCATTGTCAACCATGCTCAGAGCCCACAAGAACAAAGGTGGATTAAAAGGCAGACACACTGCATAGACAATGAAGTAGGCCCAGAGAATTTACCTCCACAGAGACTCATCACAGCCCCTGCTGCCTCCTCACCAGCCAGATGCCCTGGGCCCCAGTGATTGCCAGGAAGCCATACACCAAGGAGACAGCAACTCTAGGCCCCATGTATAAGCCCCGTGACTTACGGTTGGTGAAATCATACTGCTTGGTTAGGCAGTTTTGCCAGTTTGTGCCTCTGCTTTCTCTGTGCTTATGGTTTCTTCTTCCAGTCCCTCAGCTGCATGGAGCCATAATGTAATTTTGCAGAAACTAAGCAAAAAGGAATACATTAGTCTAGTTGCTTGGAACTGCTGCCAAAGGAATAGTATCTTCAACTGATTGCCAGCCAAGTCCCTTATGAGGTTGTGTAGACTCTTACAGTATTGTTCAGGGAACAAAACAAAGAGGAAGAGAAAGAGAAGGGTCGTAGTCATAATTTATAGCACATGGTTATGGGAAGCTTCTTATGTTACCAGAAAGCTAGTGTCTGGGGTTTTCCTCTGCCCCAGAGGAGATGAAAATGGGAAGGGAGAGGGGAGGGTTTTCTTACCAACTTTTTGCAGCCAAAAACTTCAAGGCCAAAATTACTTCCTAGAAATGTCAGTGGCAAGATTCAGACTATTACCACCAAGCCAACAACTCCTAGCCTGGGTCATCTGCATAATCTGTTCCCACCCTTCAACAATAATTCACTCCACCTCTACTGGCAGGGAGCAGAGAAATCTCCAGATTTCTTGCCTTACAGAAATGCCGATGAGAAACATCAAGAAAGGAAATCCATATGTTAAACATTTGTCTGGAAGATGAGAGCACCTTGCTCCTGTAATTTTGGCTTGTTTCACTCTTTCCTTGTTCTTTATTTAGAGAATAATGGAGGCTCAAGTATTTCCAGTTAAATTCTCTAACCCAGCTGCCTTACCTTTCTGTCTGTGGGAAGAAAAGCAAATGATACAGTCTGCAAAGCAATCTTGTCCAAAGCTTATGACTTCCGCTAGCTTTCGTTGACATCTTATTACATCTGTGTCTTTATACTCCAAAAAAGTATGATGTCAGGAATCATCATGCTCACCAATGGTTCCTTCATCCCATCTTGTTCTCCATGAGGGTTCTGTGATACAAAAGCCTGGTGGAAGGTGATGGTTATTCTTGAACTGATTACTCTGAGAGCAGGAACCCATCTTATTCATCTTCAGTTTCCTGTTCCAAACCCTGGTTCTTAGTATGCAAGATAACGTTGAGTCCATGTCCCTGTGAAATACGAGGAAAGGGGCTGGGGATTTAGCTCAGCGGCAAAGCGCCTGCCTGGCAAGCACGAGATCGTGAGTTCGGTCCCTGGTACCAGAGAAAAAACCAAAAAAAAAAAAAAAAGAAATATGAGGAAAAAGAAAGCTAGCCACTTCTTTGTGCTTGTTAGCTCAAAATTCACAAGCTGGAATCAGTGTTTTTTAGCCCACGTGCTGGCATGTAAGTATACAGATTGATTCTACCAAATGAGTTGTGTTTATGTGATAAGGTTGCTCTAGGGAAAAAAAAAATTAAAGGAAAAATGCACTATGGTGTGAGTACACTTTCAAAACTCATCTTGAAATTGGCTTGTCACAGCAATGGTATTAAGAAGTGAAATCTTTAAGAGGTAAGTAAGACATGGGGCACTGTCATTATAAATGGACTGAGGCTTTTGTGATGGTAGTGGGTTAGTTATGAAAGAGGACAGGTAGGTTCCTTTTCATCTTTCTTGCATTCTTCCTTGCCATGTGATGTCTGCTGCCCTGTTAGGGTGAAAGAAGAAGACTCTCACTAGGTGTACCCACTGCATCTCAGATTTCCCAGTCTCCAGAAATGTAAGCCAATTAGACCTCTATTGTCTACAAACTATCCAGACTGTGGTATTTTATTATAGCAGCAGAAAACAGACTAAGACAACTGCTGTACAGACAAACATTTTTATAAGGAAGATTCAATAAGATTCTACTAAGCTATGGAACTCTAAGTGGTCTGACTAGCTCATCCAACTGTCTATACCCTGGATGATAATTTTTCCCATCAGACCCACCCTTAAGATCTTCAGTGAGGACCAGTCCATGATTGTCCGACACATGGCCTTCATTCACCTATTCCAAACACTT
This sequence comes from Chinchilla lanigera, assembly GCF_000276665.1. NCBI lineage: Eukaryota > Metazoa > Chordata > Mammalia > Rodentia > Chinchillidae > Chinchilla > Chinchilla lanigera. The sequence goes on along the minus strand of NW_004955419.1, from coordinate 20,029,631 downwards.
TCAATAGCAAGTTCAAGTATATCCGGTTCCCTACCTACCTTCTTTCAAGGGAGAAAGCACATGCTCTAAGCATGATGCAATGATGTTACAATAACAACACTCTTGAAGACCATCTATATTCATTTATAAATCCCTAGGTGGTCACTTTTTATTAATAAGAAAATTTAATGCATTTTTTATTTACACATTCATTCCTTCCTCCACTCTTTGGATATATGTATACTAAGAATATGAGTCTCTAGACTCTCACAAGTAAAAAATCCTGCTTCCTTGCCTGCTGTCTTTACAGTTTCCTCTACCCATCCTGGGAAGCTTGACTCTGATTTCCAGTTCTGCCATGGCTCCTACCCCTTGGGATGTTTAATAGATTATTGTCATTTCCCTCACTCAGATGTCAACACTTTCTAAAAGTCTTGGCTTAGGCTTATTTTCTGGTAAATTACTTCTTTTTTCAATGTAAGTCTTCTCTCCCCAACAGCCCACCACCATTACCACACCACCAGGGCTATAAGCCCCCAAGACTAAACCTAACCACCAGTGGTAGGATTGGGGGAGCAGATACCCAAATATTTTCAGGTGACCTAGAGGAAGTCCCTTAGGGTTTGGGGCTACAGATGTCAAGGACAGCTGATATACTTCCTTCTACTGCAGTGTGTGTTCAAATCTCAGGGGTGAAAGGAACTTGAGAGTTCATCCAAATCTCCACCTCTGATTACACCAAAACACTAGCCATTAGGGGAAGATTAGCATTCTATGGCATCCTCTGGAGAACTCTGAAGTGGATTCCACCGCCTCCCTTAGTAATGCATTCCAGGGGCTGAATGGCTCAAGGAGGTTTCCCTCATGCCTAAAACGTGCTGGAAGCAATTTAAACCCTTCTCCTTTGGCCCATCTTCGTGTGGAGGGAAAGGTGTGTCCTTGCAGGTTCCCTTCACAGATTCCTTGGCTCTGAAAGCCACTTTATTTACCAATTAAAATAAGAGCCAGGCAGGAGCTGAGAGAGCAGAAGATGGAAAGAGAGGTCACAGAGACACGCTCACCTTCCTCTCTATCTGAAGTAGCACCAAGGGCTCTAGGCCCCTGGTTTCACCCAGCACTTGCTTCTCATTTCCTCTGTCATTAAGTCTCACTCCCCTTTCACTCCCTCATGACCTGCTTTCACCTCAAGAGACATCCCCTTCTTGAAGCATGTAACTAACATGCAACCCGGCCCAGGGTGATTCAGCTGAGCCTGCAGCTGCTCTGACCTTTTCCTTCATCTCCTGGTGACACGAAGGAATGAATAAGATGATCAGGTTTTCTGCTGGCCAAGCCTGCTTTTCTTTCCTGGCAAACAGACACTTAGGAGACAAAGTATATTTTTCCACCCAAGACAGTAAATAAAAGAAAGAATGCTGTGGGTGTATAGGACATTTGGAACATTTCATTTTTGTAATTGTGCATTCTGAGCTAAGAGCTACCACAAAAGACCAGTCTTTGGAAATTGAGGGGGTTTATGGTATTACTTTGGGGTTTGCTGGCCAGCCAGCATTCCGTTTCCGTTTTTCCCATTATTTTTCATGTTCTAGATTGAGGGCCCCAATATCCTGGAGCATCTAACCAGAGACAGCTGCCAACATTTTCCCATCATGAGCAATGGAATGTGGATTGAGCAGACACATCTATTTACAAGGTGCTCATAAAGTTTCTTGATCCTTTTTTCCACCTGATTTGCTTCCTGGACCCAGTAGTTTAGGCACAGCCAGCCGTGTGCCACCGGAAACAAAGAGAGGAGATAAACACTAGATGCTCTTCCCTGGTACTTCTTTGGTATAATTTTATTTTCAAAATGCTCGGCTTCATTTTCTTTTCCTTTTTTTTTTTTTTTTCTTTTATCCCCCTCCTCTGCTGTCTCTGTTTACATAGTTTAGAGCCTGGGAACATTTTGGTAGTTTTCCAGCTGCTTATGCACAAGTGTAATTGAGTCATTTATTTTTAGTGATGTCAAGACTTTGAGAACAGAAATAAAAGCAGCATTACACACTGACTAACTAACATGTAAGAGAGTCCTCATTTGGAGGATGAAGATACAGTGGATGTGATTATTTTCAATTCAGAGGCTCTTCACTCCTCATTTCAAAACCATATTTGGAACATAATTTGTTTTATTTTCAGCTAGTGGGGTCTCCAGCCTCAAGCATAATAATGCTGAGCCCTTCCAGGGTGGATATCTGAGTGGTGGTTTCTCACTTCCTTCCCCTGCTAAGTGAGAGCCACAGTTGGATTATTTCCCAGATGGAAAAGATAAGACTTAAATCAAAGGCTTGGGGAACATCCTGAGATCCTCATATGAAAGGTCCCTGGAACATCATCTGTCATTTAAAACAAAACAATTAAATAAATATAATAACCTATGTGTTTGATGACCAGCACTTTCCAATTATACTGACTTACCTCTTTTTCTTTGCACCCGCCTGCATTTTGAGTGTAAGTCAAGCCCAGAATAGGGAAGAATCTTTTGTTCTTTACCAAGCTATCATAAGTGCTAATGGTATTAACACAGATACTTTTTATGTTCTATTGGTTCTCTCCCATTCCCTGCAACCCCTCTCCTCAGAAGACATAAAATAACCATTAAATCTTGGCATAATATAGCAAGATATTTGGAAATAAAATTCTAATTAATAAAACTAGTGAATATTAATTGAGTGCACATGATACTCCAGGCACTATTCCAAACACTGTAGATAGCAGGAAGCAGCGCTATCATACCAATTTATAGATAAGGAAAGAGGTGAACCACGATGTTGAGGAATTTTCCTCAGGATACACAGCTTTTGTGCTATGAATCCACACGGGCCCTGATCTCTTTGTTTATGATCGGTGCACTAGATTCCTCTAACCGCAGTGGAAATGCAATGAGCAAATGCGAGGAATATATTCAAGGCAAATTACAAAGAGGTATCATTCTTTATCTATAAAAAATGTCTGCAAAAGAATTTTTTTTAAAAAAGGGACTGGGGAGGTAGCTCAGTAACACAACATTTGTCTGGCACAAGAGAGGACCTGGTACTCCAGAAAAAGATCCCCAGTACTACCAACAAAAAAAAGGAAAAGAAAAGAAAAATGAAAGAGAAAGAAGAAGGGGGAGGGAGGCAGATACAGGGAGGGGTGAGCCCAGAAAAAGGAGAGAGGAGGTGAGGGGAGGGAAAGGGAGAGCAGAGCAGAGCAGAGCAGAGCAGAGCAGAGCAGAGAAGAGAAGAGAAGAAGAAAACAGAGCAGAAGAAAAGTGACAAAAGTAAAAACAAGCATAAAGAGAAAGAGAAAAATGCCAGGTGCCTCATTAGAAAAATGGACCAAGGATAAGAATAGTCAAGTCATACATAGAATCCACCAATAGTGAACCCACTTTTAAATTATAAACCCATATTAAAATTAAATGATGACACATCTTTTTTTCTATTGAATGAAATAAATTATAAGAAAAAGTTATAAGTCTAAAAAATGCTGCTACATTTTGACAATAACCTGAGTAAACTCTTGGTATGGAGTTTAAATATTTGCACCAGTTATGGAAAAGAAATTTTCAGTAGGTAACAAAAATTTTTAAAAAGTGTTCTTCCTGATGATGAGGCTACTACTCATTCCTACTTTCTCCTGAATATGAGTCTTTGATGAAAATGGATTATTTTATAATCAAAAAATTATCAAAAATAATAATGGAGTAAATATAAGAAAATATAGATACGGCCAGACATCTATAATGAATAAGCTCTTACAAAATTATATTTGATTTTGACATTAGCTCTGAGAGACCTGACAGATAAAACAAAAGTAGAAATAAATTGCATGTCATTTTTAATAGAAAATATAAGTTCATCTTTCAAAAACCCTTCTTCTGATGTAAAATTAGAAGTTCCTCTCACTGACTACATACAAGGCCCACTGGATTAGCATCCTGTGTGCAAAGCCATCATTTTGCTTCTGGAACTGACAGAGAAACTTTGTTGAAATGCAGAAACTTATAGTGGCTGTGAATGTTGATAAAAAGTAAATAGCAACTGAGAAAATACATTTCATAAGGAAGTAAGTCAGGCTAGTAAGCAAGTTTTTCTCTAAAATATACAACCAGGGACAGAGCTTAGAGAACCCTGAGGAACACTTGAGTCAAATGTGAAATATTTTCTCTCCAAAGTCATTTAAAGTTCACAGTGATAATAATGCAATAAAAATATGTAACTGAAGTATAAGACTATGAAAATTATAAGTCTTTGGACCTCCATGAATTCTGTAGTAAAAAGTTTCTCAGACAAAAGTGAAGAACTTACAATTTAAAGAGATTTGCGATCAGGTATGGTGGTACACACCTGGAGTTGTAATGTAATCTTAACCTTGTGGGAGGCCGAGGCAGGAGAATGGCAAGGTCAAGCCCAACTTGGGCTACTTAGTAGCTTAGCAAGACCCTATCTCAAAATGTAAAAAAAAAAATAAAGGACTGGGAACATAGCTCAGTGTTAAGGTCCTAGATTTGATCCCAGTAATGAGAAAGAGGGGAAAAAAAAGAATTTGTGCTAGTTCTTCTCCCTTCAATATTTCCTCTATAAGTATTACTGCAGAGATAGAATATCAATGAATGATAATATTTTCAAACTTGAAAGATTTTGCATTTCTGTTACCTAGAATCAATTAAGTTTTGGGACTCTATGAATGTTTGAAATTAGGTGGAAGTTATGGAGTTTCTCCCCAGAAAGATACATACAAACCCCAAATTTTGTATAAAATTGAAGGAGTTCACGACTACCTTCACATTTAGTCACAGTCCCCTAGGATAAAAACACCTGCATTAGTTTAACCTCGTTTTATTCAGAGAACTTGAGGGTAACATGTACCGTTTTGCCTAATTCAATAATATTTCTTACTTTTGCAAAATAGGACCCTCCCTATGAAGTAATTCACCCAAGATTCCAAGGCAATTCAAACAGCAGACCTAGGATAGAAACCAGGTCTCCTGCCTCCCAGGATAGCCTTCTTTTTCTCACATCACTGTTCATCCAGATTTTGAATCCTCCTCAGTTTCCCACAATCTTGATTTAAAGAGGACTCTCCATAACAGATTCATGCAACATCCATAGAGAATCAATGTGCCTCCTGGGAACACAGCACTGAAGAAACACTTGGGGAACATTTAGGCCAAAAGAAATATGCCACGTCATCAATGTCCTGATTTTTAATGCGCCATAGTTCCTCTCAGTATCCTATCTAGCATGGGCAATTCGCCTTTCATAAATCTTAGGTTGCCTTCTGAGCGTGGTCAAAACATCTGAAAGTCAAGCACAATGTCCTGCTCTGGTTTTGGAAATATCTGTGAATCAAAGGTCTCCGGCAACCCCAGTAATGAGAGTGATAATATGCCTGGAAATAGGACGATGAGCCACAGACATCAACAATACCAAAGTCCTGCAACTTATTTTCATGATGGTAAGTAATCATTATTTTCTTTATCTGCCAGGAGGAATCTGTGACACATGAGCAAGGGTGAATTGTAGGATGCTTTGGTGTCTGAAAACACAGACAGAAAATTTAGACTTTTCTTGCTACCTAACCAAACACTTGGATTGAATCTATCTGTCAATCAACTGTATGGTACGTCTATACCCTTGTTTGGACCAGAAAGTCCCTCTTCCATCCCCTTTTCACTGAAGTCCTTCCTATACATCTTTTAAAACTCATCTCACATCTGTCCTACCCAGAGAGGCCTCTGTGATTATCCAAGCCCACTCTCATCTCATCCTTCTAAGCAGTCCCTATAGTACTGTATGGAGGACATAATTCAACATTTTCTTATATTGTGCTTAATGGATCTTACAAACTGCTTCATGAATCTTGTTTCTCTAACTAGTTATTCAAAGTCCAAAATCATGTTTCCTTTACTGTTTCCCAGTGAGCACACTCCATGTATTTTAAAATTGTTAATAGATTTAAATGAGAAAATGCCTACCATTCCACCAGAATCTAGTCCAGCAGCATTCTCCTGAGCACAGAGCAGAGCTTTCCTGCCCAAAGCACCTCCACTGATGCTTCAAGATCTAGATCAAAAGATCACCTTCTCTGTAACAGGCCAAAGAGAGAAAAGTTCTGAGAACTGAGCTAAATCAAATTGCATGAGATAAGACTTGAAGAGACCTAGAAAGATAGTTTCCTCACCTTTGCCCCTGGGTAGGTTGTTGTAACCCAAATGTGCATTTAAAGTGGGATTCAACATTATTCTATTATCATCTTTACTTGAATCCATAGAAAGGTCCAGTATACTAAGTTGATAAGAATCTTAAACATCTTTTTATTAAATCATAGTCCACTTTTATAATGGAATACCATATAGCCACTAAAAATATAATCTTACATAGGTAATCAAGCAAGTCACACATAAACAACACTGATCATATAATTTATTTATATGAAAATATGTACATGAATTCACATATGCATGCATTAACATGTCTGAGAGAGAGAGAAGAAGAAGAAGAAGAAGAAAGGAAGGAGAGAGACAGAGAACAAACAAAGATGAAAGCATCCATAAAAAAAATCTTGTAATCAAGTCTTCTGGAGATAGAAAAATTGAGAAAAATAGAACTTCAATATTTCACTCCAGGTAGGTCAACACCATTTGTTAGATTTTGCAGGAAACATTACTGCTATTATTATGTCATTGTAAAGTCAAGATTTGTAAATTTTCCAGCAAGCCACTAATCTGAGTTTCACCTCCCTCTCACTGCCCCTTGTGTCCTCCGGGCCCCAAGTCACCCACCTGATGATCCTCCTCTCCCTGCTACTTCAGTCAAGGCTCTTTCCTCACCCAGGACTGGCCATCATTCCCTTCCTTCTCCAGCAAAGCCCAACTTACCCTTCAGGAGTCACCAAAATCCTGCCTTCCCTGTGACACTCCTAGAATGTATTAATTAGCTGCACTTTTATGTTCTTACAGTGCTTTCTGTACATCTCTGGTACTACAGATGTATATGCAAATATAAAACTTTATTTTAAAAAGTACATCTGTCCTTCCCCCTAGAGTGAGCTCCTTCAGGCCTGGATCTGCATTCTGTTCATCTTCGGCACCATCTTTGGTACCTCACATGTTGCCTTGGCCACAGCAAGTACTTAGAGAAGTGTTTAATGGGTGTGTATTTGTAGATCTGACCCTGAGACTCCTTCCAGGCAAGTGAGACTCCAAGTATCCAAACAATTGAAAGGAGCAATTTTGTGGCTGGTATTCTGCAAAAATTGTAGTCTTTGTCTCCTAGCCAAAATATAGAACCCTCACTTGTATCCTGTATGTAACCCCCAGGTAATTTGATATCACAACCTGTTCTAGGCCATCCAGAGGCCACCTTTTTGACTGAATTAAAGAGATAGAAGTGAAAGACAAGTTCTTGTATAAAATACCGCACAGAGCATCTTAGCCTTTCCAGAGTGGCTTCCTGGAGCAGCTTGACATAAAACTAGGGTGCAATTCTCATTAAATTCATATGGAACAAATTTTCTTTCCATGTTGATCTTCAATAACTGGCTTGATTAGAATGACTTCTCTGTCCTTAGTTACACATTGCCTCTGAGAGCTTCGTGTGTATCACCTTGCACTAGTGTTTACCAGATAGAAGATGCATTCCAGAATTCTCACCATCAGCATAGAATAGCCTGGAATAAAACTCACTGTTACACCACAGAAAGTGGTCTGCAACCTTTACCTCATGTAGTGTTTCATAACTCTCCAAAAGGTAAGAATAAGGGCTGGGAATATAGCTCAGAGGCATAAGCACCTGCCTGGCAAGTGCAAGGTCCTGAGTTCAATTCCTGGTACCAAAAAAAAGGTAAGAATAATTAATGCTATTTTATGAAGAATAATAGGGAACAGAAAGTTTAGGAAATTTGTCTAAGGTTACACAGCTACTAAATTGTAGAGTATAGGCTAAATTCCAACCACTTGGATCTTCCCATTAAGTCACATGCATATTAGCCAAGGAGTCTCCACCTACAAGACATGTCTATACATCCCACTTCAAATCAGAGGACTTTCACAGTCATTAAAACGTCAAGCATGGAGGATTTATTTTGTTATAACAGTCACATTTTCTCCACTTTCTGTATGCTAATAATCCAAATGTTTATTAAATATTCAATGAGTACCTACAATTTACCAGATATTATAGTAAGCACTTGGAACAAATTCTAAAAGATAAACAGTAGTGCTCTATGTTCCCAAGGCAAGTTCATTGATATCTAATGAATAGATCTTACTGAAAAGTATGGCCCTCTTTATCACCACATTTTTTCTATGAAAAGAATAATTTTATTCATATGTAAATAATAATAGCTATTATGTAAATAGTAATACCTCTTTACTATGTAAATAGCGATAGCTGACAGTTACTGAGGGCTTACTATCTTGTAGGCATTATTTTAAGAGTTTTGTGCGTACTAACTCACTTAATATTCAACAGCTATGTATTATTAGCTGCATTTGTGTGACTAGGACAAAATATCATATACTAATAATTGAAAGGAAGAGAGACTCATTGGGCTTGAGTTTTAGTCCACAGTTAACTGACTTCAAGGCAGAGGCAGCATGGCAGAGGAGCATGGTGGACCAAAGGCTGCTCATATCATGTATCCTGGAAACAGAGCAAGAGGAGGAACTGGAAATGAGTATATATCTTTCAAAGTTTTATCCCCAGTGACCCACCTCTTCTGACCAGGACACACGTCCAAAGAGAAGATTTTTATGGGACATTCTAGATCCAAATCATAACATTCCACCCCATCTTCCAAAAGCTTTATGCTCATCTCATTGTGCAAAATGCATTTAGTCCATCTCTAAGATTCCAAAGTCTTAGCAACTAAAGCACTGCTGAACAGTACAAGCCCAAAGTCTCCTCTCAGGCTCAAGACAAACTGTTAGCTGTGGGACCCTATGAAAATCAAAAAGAAAGTCAAACACATCTCATTACAAAAAGAAGAATGGGATAATAGAAATTAAACCAAAACAATATAAAAACCTAGCAGAGAAACATTAAATCCTGCAGCTCCATGTCCAGCACTCAGGGAAGGTTATGAACTCCAGAATCTTTCAGGAGGCCCACCCATATGACCTGGCTAATTGCAGCCCACATGACCTCTCTCAGGCTGGCTCTGCTCACTGTTTGAAGCTTTCCTCAGCAGATGTTCCATATTCCTGGAATCTCCAGCTTTCTGGGGCCTCCACTGCACCTTCAGGTTCATTCTCACAGTTTTATACACTGCCCTCTCATGGGTTCCTGACACAGACTATGATCCTGTCATACATTTTCGGCTGGCCACACAGACCTTGTTCTGAAATCTGAGTGGAAGGCTCTATGACCATTGACTCTTACATTCTACATGATTAAATAACCAGGTAGATGATGCCAAGGTTGATCTCAGCTTAATTAATAAGTGAGCCCCCTTGGACCATGGCTGCAGAATCCTCTGAGTGCCTGTGTGACTGAACTAGGTGATACATTTCTTCCCTAAATGAGCATGGATCTCAAGGACTTTCTTCTCATATGAAAGATTTACAATTTTATACCCTTAAGCCTGTGATGGGTAGCTCCTCACTGATCTCAGAGATGTCCTGAAGGTACCTTCTTGTCTCATTACAAAGTACTTGACTTATTTATTAATGCCAATCTTTTCAGCAGTTATGCACTCTTTTTCCTTGAATTTAATGGCACTTTCCTTCTGGCAAAACTAGAAACATTTTCTATATTTTGGCTCTGCCTTTTACAACTGCTTCTTACTATAGATCTGGCTAAAAGCAGCCAGAAGTACTCATACCACAGTCTGAACGTTGGGCTGTCTTGAAATTGCCTCCACTAAATTAATTATTCTGCAACCCTTAACTCAGTTTCCTCCAAAGTCTCAGAATATAAGCAAAATATAGGCAAATTTTCTGCCAGAATGTAATACACATGGCCTCTAGTCCAGCTTCCAGTGAAATCCTTGTTCCTAACTGAAACCTCTTGAGCCTCAACTTTAATGTTCACATTTCTATGTGCACTCTGGTCTTCTGAGATCTGACCAATTTCACACATCAAACACTGCTTAAAAAATTCTAGCACATCTCTAATCTGCATCTCCAAACCTTTCCAAACTCTTCCTGCAAACCAGTTCCAAAGATTTCTGAGCCACATGGTCAGTATAGTCACAGAAATAATACCATTCCTGGTACTAATTTTCTGCTCACATCATGGAATCTAGGAAACAGAGAAAAAGAGGAAGAGCAATGGCAGGGAATACACCCTTCCAACCCACCCTGCTACTGAATTACTCTCTCTGACCAGTCTACGTCTCCAAATGTGAGACTTTTGTAGAACACTCTAGATACTAATGACAACATTTCATAAGCTTCATGACTTTTATTAATCCTATTTTGCAAATAGAGAAAATAAGGTGCAGAGAAGTTGTTACTGAAAATCAGATAGTTAAAAGATGGCTAAACCAGATAAAAACCCAGATTGTGTGAATAAAGCTACCATGAACTTTTGTGTATGATTTTTTTTATGGACAAATATCTTATTTCTTCTTGGTTATTATTTTTAGTGTGGAGTTATTGAGTCAGTCGTGAGGTAGGTGTATGTGAGTTAGTAAGTAACTGCCAAATCATTTTCCAAAATGGTCAATATATTCAGCTACTTTTTAAAAAAAAGTATATAAAACTATATTTATGCTATAACTGTATTATGTACTCATATATAAATATATGAAAAAGTTTAGAATAATCCTTTCAAATGTTAATGGAGGGCTGGAAGTGTAGCTCCATAATAGAGCATTTACTTACCCTGTATAAGATCTTGGGTTTGATAAACTCTAGCACTAAAAAATAAATTAACAGATAATCTTGCTATAATTTGCCAGATCACAGATTACTTTATGACAATATAATTTTTAAAGGAAAAAGGTCAGTAAACTACTAATGAAAATATTATCTTCCAGAGTACTGTGCTCCCCTGATTCAGTCACCTTCCAAAATATTCTCTTCTTGTCAAAAGGCCAAGAGGTGTGAAAAATTAATCATGAACCCAGTTGTTCAGAGGAGAAAGGAAATCTATTTATGGATGTCTGAAGAAGCAAGAAGTTACAGGAAAAGGTCTACTTGCAACTCACAAAACTGCTCATTTATGCAAGTCTTTTCTTAAATGCTAAAATTTCTGATTATGTAGACGGACTTGCCTTCTTCTGTGTCTTTTATTCTCCACTTGTATGCTGTGCCTCAGAGCTTTTTGCCTGGATGATAAACCCTGTATATTATTTCTCTGAGCAATAATGCATATCGGTATTATAACATTCAACACAATAGATACTCACTGTGGTTTGGGGACTACTTTATGTTTCACAAAAAAGTGATTTAACATAGTGGCCATACCTAAAACACAACTGCATAATTGATATCATGAGGAAATTTAAGATACAATGGAACGTTTTTTGCACAACTTGAAAAATACTCAGTTACACACTGCTTTGGAGTGCAGCTCCTCACTGCAGTTTGAGAACGCTTAAACCTGAGAACTCCTTAGAAGACATTCTCAGTGTGCTTCTTCTTTATCTTCAAATTCAGATTGTAAGGAGTAACTTTTCCTTCAACTAGAAGTATCACAAAATTATAAGTAGACTGCAGCATATTTGTCAAATGAGATGGAAAAACAAACAACTCCCACTTTCGGAATATTTACTGTATGTGTCAGGCCTTATAAAAGGGATTATATATAATCTCTCTCTCTCTCTCTCTCTCCACCCCATCCCTGTCTCTCATTCTCTGTCTTTCCTGTACAGGGATTGAACACGGGAAACACTAATCTGCATTCCAGCCGTACTTACTTTGCTTTTTGATATAAATCTTGCTAAAGGACCTGGGCTGACCTCAAATTTATAATCCTCCTGACTCTGTCTCCCTAGTAGCTGTGGTAATCTCCCTTTTAATCTTCACTGAAGCTCTGTCAAGTAAGTATTAGGAATCTCTATTTCACACAGGCTTCATAAGACACAGAGTTAGGGTCTGAGTTCAGGTCTATGAAGTCAAATCTCACAGGATGAGTAAGTACTAGATGAGTTTTAATTTGCAACAATATTTAAGTCAAAGTAAAAAGATCACATTGCAGCTGCACAAACAACATCCTTCAGGGATTATTTAGGATGAAACATCAACTAATTACTAGATCACAAAGATGTTCATCTTGATTATCTCTGTGGAAGTGTGAAGTGAGGCAGTGAATCTATTTGTCTCCCACAGAATGGAATAGTTAGGTGATTTTTGTAAGGCTAACATAGGATGCAAGACCATATGCACAATTCCAAGGTTTACTTACCTATTTCTAATTGGAATACCATAAAATTTAAAACTGGAAAACAGAAATAATATGGTAATGATAATACAGGCTCTGGAGGCAGAACTTAGCTTTGCTTCTTGTTAACAGTATGTCCCGAAATAAGCCACATACCTTAGTTTCTTCATCTAAAATGAGAATAAAAAGTGTAGCTATTTCATATACTTGCTTTGAAGCCTGAGACTGTCCATGTAAAGAAGGGAATTTATATTTAAAATCATGCCTAGCAGATAGCACTTTCAACCAAGGAAGTTTTATTTTTGTTGTTGTTGTTATTGTTAATATTCTCTAGTATATGCCATTCATATGTTCAGAAAAGTAGGAGTCGTTCATTATAATGATAATTAAGGAAACATCTGCTTGGATTAATAGAAAATAGATTGTAAAACATTTCTAAAATATTATGTAATTTTTAAAAAGATACAGGTGTGATGAGAGTGATGGTGCCTGTCCATAATCCCAGCATTGTAGAGGCTGAGGCAGGAAGATCACTGTGAGTTTGAGGCCAGTCTGGGCTACAAAGTGAGTTCAAGGCCAGCCTGAACTGTACAGTGAGACCCTGTCTCTAATAAATAAATAAAAAAAAAGATACAAGTATACACAGATCCAAAGAAAGCTAAAATAAAAAATGTGAATGCAAAAAGTTTCATAAAGTATCCACTTCAGAAACGGTAAATTCACTATTTTCTTATAAACACATTCTTGGAAAAGTCCTTTATTAAATAGGGTAAAATTTTCAGCACATCATATTTGCTTGGCAAGGGAACATTACCTCTCCCTATACAAAATCACTTGCATAGATTTTAAAAACTATCAAAAATCATCTTTAATATAATTGATGTTAATCTCATTCACACCCAGGAAATCCTGAAATACCATTCAGTGCATGGTACTGCGAGGACTCAGTGAAGAAAGCTTATCCTCTCCTTTCATCCCAGTCCATCTCCAGAAATTACTTCCTTAGGTGAAACTGAGCTCTTCTTTATGAACATGTGCTCTATCTTATTGGCATATAGAAGTATACTGAATGAGAATCATTCCTCTTATTGGTGATAACAGTTTAAGAATTTGAAAACACCTGTTGTACCCCTCTCTGAAATTTCTCTCTGGCATCCTCGGTTCTTCTGATTATTTTTCACTTGCATGACTTTAGGTATATCCACTTTGATCCTTTTTTTTCTGGATTTCCTCCTGTTTTATCCTTTTCCTCTTATATTGGGGTTACCAAAATTGAATATAGGAATATAGGTATAATCTGATCAGAGCAAAGTAACTAATAATATACTGTCTTATTTCTTCTGGACCCAAGATTAATCTTAATGTTTTGGTACTCGTATGACTCTCTTGACATACCAGGTTTGGCAGTGCTCTCTCCCTTTTGGAAGAGGAAGAGGAGTGTATCATTCAAGGTTCTACAAAGAAATAAAACTCGTGTGTGTGTGTGTGTGTGTGTGTGCGCGCACGCGCACACGCACACACAGAGACAGAGATAGAGAGACTGAATTTTTTTGTACATCAAATCATGACCTTATGCTTACCGTGCATGAGCTGTGCCACCGAGTTATATCCTTGGCCCAAAGAGACTGATATTTTTGCAGGAAATTGGCACACATGATTATGGAGGCTGAGAAATTCAGACCAAAAATGTCCATAAGTAGTAAGTTCCAATCTGAGTCGGAAGTCCTGAGAAACAGGACAGTTGAGAATTTATGATGTAAGTTCTAGTTTGACTTTGAGTCAGAGAACCAACAGAGCCATTGTTGTAAGTCCCAGTGTAAGTCCAACTCTAAAGACAGTAAAAGGATAACATTCCAAATCAAAGGCAGGCAGTCAAAGGGAAAAACTCCCTTCTTAATCAACCTGTTCTATTCAGGCCATTAATAGATGGGATGAGGCTCAACCGTACAGGGAAAGGGAACCTGCTCTACTCAGTCTATGAATTCAAACATCCCTCTGATCCAGAAAGGCCTGGAAATAATGTTTAACTGAATATCTTGGCAAGGTGACACATAAATTCACCATTAGGCGTTGCTATATGCTATGTCATTCTACCTTTCCCAACTTATCCCTTCAATATTTTCCCCAATCTATCACTACTACCTTTACATGCACTTTCTGACTGTCTTTATTACATTTCTTGCACTGTTTTCCCTATAGTTTCAGAATTAGGAGATCCAAGATACTCATTTCTTTGTTAATATATTAGATACCACTCCCAAATTGTCATATATAATATTGTTCAACAAGTCTTTTTCTAATGTAAAATATTAAGCTGTAACTACCAAGAAGAGTATCATAGGGAATGCTAAATTTCCATACATATGATGTGCTTCAACTTGGTAAAACTGCCTAACCAATATAATGCTATAGTAGGATTGTTTAGATTTGAATTCATCTGTAAAGCTAAAGGCATATGTGAAATACTTAATACAAGCCTGAAAAGGCAAACTGTGAATCTTCATTTCTAACATTAACATAGCTTTCTATATTGGATCAATATATTACATTTAGATGATATTGAAAATGATAACCTACTTAATTTAAATTTTAAATTACAAGGTTTACATCAAAACCAACATTTCACACAATGCACTTTTTAAAGGCATAATAAGGATTATATTCTACATAATGTAATGGTTTTTTGACAAGCATAATACAAATAATAATATAATTAGAGATGAGAATGTTATTGCTATATGGGAATTGCATTTAAATTTAAAGACATTTTTTATTAAGCCAAAATACAGACCTGCTAAGTTTGACATATTCATTGAACTATCTTTAATATTTCTTCTAAAAAACAAGTTATGTTTGTATCAAAGATAAAAATTTCTCTATAGAATCTACTTCCTCAGTCTAGTTCCATTAAAAAAAAGTTCTATTATATTATGTAGTAATGCAGGATCGATTATCACTCTGAAAACTTGCTTTACCCTAAATTCTGGCTAGATAAAGCACTCCAGGTTTTACTATGAATTGTTTCTATAAAACTGCCATTGCTGCTAGTTTTTTTTTTTTAAAGGAATAGCATATTCATTCACAAATTTCTATACTGTATCTTAAGAAAAGTAAGTAGACAACTCCATAAGTATGAGATCACTGAGGTCGTGCTTGGAATTCTCCATATAAGCCAATGAATGTAAGGAGACGTATGTATATTGTTAGTGTTATAACCAGTAACTTGGTGAGGCTGAAGCCTGAGTCTATTCAGAATGGATGTAACCAATTTTGACATCATGCAGATAAATAAATATTGAAAAGTAAACCAAAGAACCATAGTATATTCTACCTTTAACTTTTTGTAAGCCATGTTTTATGGATAACTTCAATTTTACCAAAAAAATGATATACTTCAATATTTTGAAAACATCAATATTACTTTTGAGTTGGCAGAGGTGACCTAAACAACTACCATTATGTTTGGTACTAAGATATATATCTTTCAATAAAATTACTGAATGCACAACAAAATGAAATAAAATAAATTTCCATACACACATTAACTGATTTCAAGTGTAGCAATTCACCAGCTATAATCTATTGAATTGCCATTACCTCCATAATATCCTAAAGATCTGGCATGAAATTATGCTTATTCTTTCTACCATCCATAAGACTCTTTAGTCTTTGGTCAAGTACAGGCATATTAGGGGAAAAATGAAATTCAGATGTACTATGTCTATAGCATTCTTGACCAATTTTGCAACCTTAGTGAAAAATAAATTAATTCAGCATAATCCAGTTTCTCACTGGACCCATTGTGACCCCCAAAGTTCATAATCCATCCCTTTTTTTGAGATCTTTGTCCAGGAATAAATAACCTATGATTAGTAAAATTTGTCCCCTTTTCTACAAACATGTATATGCTTCCTAACCAAATCAGCAGTGGATTAATTCATAATTTTCCCACTCATTGCAAAATTATACAGTATATTAGAACTTTACAATTGATTAGGGAATAGCACTCCTCCATGTTATTAGTTATTGTCTTGGTTACTTTTCTCTTGTTGCTGAGACAAAATACCTGATACCCAAAATTAACGAAGAAAAGGTTTATTTAGCTCATAGTTTGTGAAGGTTTCAGTCCACACTTGGCTGGTTCCAAGGTAGAGTGGCACGTGGCAGGGGGAACATTTTATGGCCGTGCAAGATAGCAAAAGCAACAAGAGCACAAGGGCAGGGAGCAGCAGCAAGCAGCCTCTTTCCCTCCCTTACATTGTATGCAAACTATCCACCCCAGGGCGAGTGTAGCACTCACACCCATAATCCCAGCATTGGACTATGGATCAATCAAAAATCTAAAAAGCCCACCACATGAGTACATGAGGATTTGGGGGGCTGTACAAACACAAACCATAACAGTTATAGTTCTCTCTTCATAGTTTAAGATTTGAGATTTCTTTGAAATTGAATTAATCATCTAATATACTTGCTCTCACTCTCAAATTAGGGGGAAAACAGAAAGGGGAAATAAAACTATCTTGATTTCCTTGTGCAATCTGTATAGTTTAGAAGGCTTCATTTTAGGTGGGTTAAAAACACCTGCATGGAAGTGTTTAAATTTGTTCTTACTACTCTGTAATGCCACCACAATAAACTTAAATTTCACTAATATTCCTGTATATAAATCTGATTTCTCTGGATCATAAGACTTTAAAGATGTACTGCATCAGTAAATTAGAAAACTGATTTTCACAAACACATAAAATTGCTGGGAGGCTTCTAAAGCTATTAGCAACTGAAAATGCAAAGCAAGGAGACTCAAAACATGGCTGTAACCACAAGTTTATGTGCCAACACCACTTGCCCTTTGGTATGCTTTGGCCAGCTCTCTTGATTGCAGTTCTCTTTCTGCTTTGGATTGAGCTCCATATGCACCCTGTCCTTATTGGATTAAAGGTTCCTAGCACGCTGGCTCATTTCCTTTATTGACTACTAGGTTTTCTGGCTCATAATGTACATACCCTTTCATTCTGTTTAAACTGACAATGTCCTCAAAACTTTGGTAGCCATCTTCTACCAGGAAGGAAGGCATTTCTCTTCCTGGGTCAAAACCTTCACTCATTCTCCCTCTTCACAAATGAATATCAATGACTGCCCTACTGCCCCCTGCTGATGGCTCCCATGATTATTAATCCATCTTTTGCTTTAAGCCTTTGTTCTACAAATGAATTGGCAAAAGTCAAGTCCATTTAAATAGAAGATGAGAATTACAGTAAAATTCAGCTGCAGTCTGATCTCAGCCCATTCAGTCTATCTAGATGTGCTCTTCTGGAGGGCTGATTTGGTGATGATTTAGAACAACCATGTGGACCAAATGTCAGGTCTCTGGAATGAATCCCAGTTCCACTCTTTGAACCCTTGGCAAATGATTTCTTTCCAAGCCTCAGTTTTGTAATCTATATAAAAGATGGTTTGGCCAGAAGGTTTCCAAGGATCCTATTAACTCTCAAGTCTTGGGGATCTATGAATATATTGTAAAGTTGTGCATTATTCATTCAAAACATTTGTGTCATAACCTGACCCAGGTATAGCAGCATAATGATGCAATCCCAACTTTGGGGACAGTGAAAGAATTGCACTTCTTAGAGGAATCAAACAATTCTCCTTCTCTGTTTTTCCTATATGTTCTTCAATATCCTAATCTACTATGGCAAAAGAGATACTCTGTTCTAGCCTGAATGCCAGTAAAGATTCCTGGAAATGTCATAGCAATGGCTGTCCTCAGTTGATCCAGTGCAAATTTGCAGATGCAAGAGCTTCAGATAGTCATCCTGATTTCTGGGTGTTTGTCCAAACCAAACCTCTGTGTTCTTGGACTTGAGCCCTTCTTTTAAGCAGAAATGGAGACTTCATTTTCTTTCTGTCTCAAAAGACATTAGAACTTTTGGGTAAAATCAGCTCATTAATACAAATACACATGCCCTCCCACACAATACGTACATGTGCATACGATTATACGTGTGCTAATAATTATTGGAACCTCTTCATAGGATTATGCACCCTTCCAAAATATCAGAAGAAAGTTATTTTGTTAGACTATGAGGATGCCTATTTAAAAGTATATACAGTGATGAGATTTCCAGAAGGCTACTGATTTGTTCCAGTGATAGCTTTGGCTGCAGTGAACCACTGATGGTTTTGTCCATGATCTGATCACAAGGAGTTGCCTTTATTTGTGTGCTGTGCCTGAACATTGGAGAGAGTTTGGCAGAATTATGGATAGAGGATTTAATTGCCACATATCTTTAAACACCAACAGCTTTTGCAATTTTTTTTCCTGTACAAAACGCCATGTGACAGTGAAGAGGTAGAGGTCTGAGGAAATGAAAATGAGGAAAAGAAGCAAGAGAACAGTAGATAACCAGGGCTTTGAAAACTTTGGAAAAAATTTAGAATTCTCAATTTCCTCATGCTCATAAAGCATCATTTAGCTTTCTAAAAGTTCCCATTTGTTATACTCCAGAATATGGTGTAATACAAAGTTTAAATAATATGCTGGGCCAGGGTTATAGCTCAGTGGCATTAGTGCTTGCCTGGCAAACCTGAAGTCATGAGTTCAATTCCTGGTACCAGAAAAAAAAAAAAAAAAATGCTAATTCTGTTTCTGCTTACATACTCAGTCAATCAGTAAATATACTTATTGGAAGTGTGTTCTGTGCAAAACATTATATTAATTTTTGCACAAAGTATAAAAATTTTAAAGTATAATTCTGTTTTTTACCATTACCATGTTTAATACAGAGATATAATAGAGAGATGCAGTTATTATAATACATCACTATGTTTATTATTAAAGAAATAATTAGGAAAGAGCTGCTAAAAGTATAAAATAGGGTTTAAGGAAAGATATTCCAAGCAAGAGAGAACAGCGTGCGCAAAAATGTGGATGCAAAAACACACAAAACTATTTTAGGGAATGACTGAATCACTGCGGTTGGGTGTTAGAGGGATAGAGAGGAAAAGTCTTGGAAAAGTATGAGTGGGCTGGGACAAGTTATGAATGACTTCAAACCTCTTACTGAGTCTGGTCTTTATTTACTAGAAATAGGAAGTCAGTGATGATTCGGAGTAGAGAACAGCGAGAGCAGAGTGCTGCTTTCTGAAGACTGATCTCAAAGCAAAGTGCAGGACTGGTTAGAGCCTAGAGCCTGGGCTCATTAAAAAGGTTCTTTTAGTTGATGTGGTGACTGGAAAGTGTCCTTACCTAGGTGCGTAGAGGTGGGAAAGCAAAAGAATTAATAACGGCGAAAACTGGTGTGGAGGAGAGAGACATCTGTATGGGATGAGGAAGTAGGAGTTGTAGAAGACTCTGGAATTTTTAACTGAGATGACAGAAACAATGCGGGCCCACTGCGGGACAGCTGGCATAGGAGGGAGGATAAAAATTTAACTCTAAACACTTCAAGAATTACAGAATACCTCTCTGTGTGTCTAGGAGAAATTTCCATTTGCAAACTTAGCTTGGGATTGTGAAGTAATAAAGTCCTGTAATACTTTTTATTGCTTGTTTATAAACCCATTCTGAATTCCAAACAAAAAGGAAAATAGATACACTTCATGTTTTCTTTGTCTAATCACCAAGAAAAGTGATTATCCAACACCCATTCACTTCTATTGCCTTATCTGCATTG
Organism: Chinchilla lanigera; assembly: GCF_000276665.1. Lineage (NCBI taxonomy): Eukaryota > Metazoa > Chordata > Mammalia > Rodentia > Chinchillidae > Chinchilla > Chinchilla lanigera. Next base: position 20,009,626 of record NW_004955419.1, on the reverse strand, counting down.
CTGACAATAATAAAAACAATCACAAAATGGGCCTATGAAGCATATCCCACAGCCGCTTCCACAAGACTACAAATGATAGCTCAAGAATAACCGACAATTGAAGAAAATGCACCCATTCTGGATGGAGAAGTTATTAGCATCAAGCCTAGAAAAGGACTTTGTATTATCAGTGATGATGAGAATGAATGCCTCCCCAAGGAAATAGTGTGTTCTCTTAATAGCTCAAGAATTATCCAGGTTAGCCTGATCAAGTGGAGCAGAGCAAGCAGGGATACAAATTACTGAAATGGTGGCAAAGATAAAGTTTCTATGGAAAAGGAGATCTAAAGTACAGAGGAAACTAAAGATTAGCTTTCTCAATAGAAGGAATGGGTTGACAGCTTGAAATGTTTATGATCTTATTCCATTTCAATGTCTAATTTCCTAAAGATCAGAATGGGGGAAACTTGGTTAAAAACCTCCTCTGTCTCTGCCCCTCCCTTCCTCCCTCTTTCCTTCCCTCCCTCCCTCCCTGTCCCTACTCCCTCAGGAATTAAACCTAGGGCCACTCATACTACACAAATGCTGTACCACAGAGCTATACCCTCAGCCCTGTATCTCCACTCTTTATCTAGCCTGGCCCTGTTTCACTTCTTGTGGCAGAGCTATTAACCCTTACATCTGTTGGGAAATAGACGTGCTAGAACAAACCCAGTGTCTTAGTCACTTTCTCAGTGCGGAGACACAACACCTGACGCCCACAGTGTAAAGGAAGAGAAGTTTATTTTGGCTCATGTTTCAGTTCATGATGGGCAGGTTCCAAAGAAGGAACAGGATGGCAGAGGAAAAGCCGCTTGTTGTGGAGGCTGGGAAGCAGAGCGAAAAACACATTTTTCCAGATCACATTCCCAACGACCTGTCTCTCCCACCACAGCCCACCTCCTGACAGCAAGTCAGCTAGCTACAATGCCTGCATAATCCAACCACTTTCTGAACCCATGAGGCTTTGGGAATATTTTAGATCTAAATCATAACATCCAGGAAAGATGAGAACACCTCCTTACTTTCAAGCTCTAAACCCACTCCTTCATTGTATTAAGATAGCTAGTCATTAATCTCCTTTAGACTTTAGACTTTTTTTCCATAGAAACTTTTTCAAATAGGGTTGTTAGGGTCCTCAGCATGCATTCCACCCCTTATTTGGAGTTGGCAGTAGAAAAGAATCTGTACTCATAGGCAAACTGTAACTTAAACACACAGTCCTGCTGTGTGTCAGTGAAACCAGTTGTCCCATATTCCCTCATTATGATACATTGTGAGGAAACCATCAGAGCTCTTCCCCCCAATGCATTTGGTGAGGGCTGATTCCAAACTAGCCATAAGGGTCCTAGAAAATGAGTACAACCCACACTTTCCTTGGCCTTTGAATGATATTCAGGAAGGTTTTCCTCCAACTTTAATAGGTGACATCTAAGAAACGACTGGGGCCATTTCAAATTAATTCATATTCATGTTATTAACATCAAAATAGAAAACCAAGTCATTCATTTAACATTAACAAGAACACTAACGATGACTAATATGAGTCACAACTCACATATGCGCCCCAGTTTGTGATGGACAGTGCACATTTACAGGCAGCGTTGGCCCCACTCACTAACCAACACCCAAATATTCACTTGATGTTCACTCCACTTGCAAAGATGGAAACTGAGGCCAGCGGAGATTAAATCATTGGACCAAAACCTCATAGCTACTAAGTTGAAGAAGATTTAAATAAAATCTTCTGAACCTGAATCCCTAGGATTTTTTTTTCTCATTGCCATAATAACTAAAGATCATGTGGGCAAATTAGTACCTGTGCCAAGTCTGAAATCCTACTTAATCTCTAGTTATCCCAAACATACACTCACCATCCGGCCAGTTCCACTGAGGAGACAAAAGCAGTGAGGCTGTTCTTTGGCATTTTATAGTCAAAATGCCCAGCTGTGTCACTAGAACTTTCCACCTTGAGTGGGTTATGTGGCTATTTAGTTATTCGCTCACTATAAAACAAATATTTACCTACTATGTTCTAATTGTGATGGCAAAATTTTTTTTTATTTTTCCTTCTGTAATTCATGTTAAATAACTCATCCATGCTATAGAGGTTATACATTTCTTTTTGCATTTATTTCCTAGTGCAGTAAAGCCATTTTGGGGCTAGTGAATCTCTCATTTTTCCTCAGGAGAAAGAGATTTTTCTAAATTGACAATACATTTCTGTCTATAGGGGTTTCCTCTCATTTTTCAGTTATATTCATCTCTATGACCCACTTTTTCTGCTTCTCTGTAAAAGGAGAATTCACCCTCTGCAGGTCACCCTATTAATTACTATTACAAGCAACTGATTTATGGGCACAAAGCCCTTTGCGGGTGTTGGAGAATGGTGCTCCACAATGGGAAATGGAAACAGACTAATCAATAACCATCCTCAGCCTCCTACTTTAAGTCTGTCCTTGAAGGTGAGCAGGAGATCTCCTTCCAGCATGCCTAATGAGCAGTCCTTTTGCTAGCAGGAAGTCCTGTGGGAGGAGGAGTAAATATTGTCTTTAGACATGGCACAAAGACCAAATATACTGTGAGGACAAGAAGACTGAGAGATCACTGAGGACTTACTAGCCAGAGAACAGAAAGACTGACCATGGGACCCTATCAATAGCCCCAGTGTGAGAAGGTTCAGAGTCCAGACTCAAGCTGGAGCTGCCACAGTGGTGAAATGGCTTCTAATTTTAGAAATATTAAATAACTGATAATGACACACTCTTGTTAAAGAATCATGTGGGGGACACTTAAAAATAGCAAACAATCTCCCAGCTGTAGGTGCTAGGCAAAATACAGGCTCACAATCATAATGTGGCCTCTTAAGCAATATAACTCTCCATGTTGCTAGAAAATGTGGCAAGGCCAGACTCTTGTGTGTTTGGGAAGACATTCATTTAAAGCACACAATGGAGGAGAAGTGGGTGTTAGCATCCTTTAAGGAAAGGAAGATGTAGCACTGGGAAATCAAACAGGAATAGGACAGAATTCTTGTTCCCAGAGGCAGTAAAGCTTAGTGTTCAGTCCAATGGAGACTGCAAGGCACCCTATTTTAATACATGAGGTTATAATACAATGCACAAGATCTGACTTGGAGGAAGCAGCCAGTGCATTGCCTGGAAGCATCTGAAGTTGTTGCATTTTCACCTGGCATCCTATGAAACAACAATCTGAAATGCAACACCTAAATACAACCTGCAGGACCACTCTGGGAGGACCGAGATGTGGAAGATCCTGCAACCCTGGAAGGTGGACAGAGCCTCAGACAGCTCACGCCTCCCAGTGCCTCAGATGTGCACCTCTAAGGCTTGGCTACCTCAAGGATCATTAAATGCTTTTAGCAAAGCTGTCTCTGAGGAGCAACCGGCTTTGAAAGCCAAATTGAAAAAGGTCCATCTGATCATGTAATCGGAGAGAAAATAGGATCTGTGCCATGATAACACATTAGAGGCATTTGGAGATGAAAGAAAGGAAGGGGTGGGCTAATAATTAGCAGGAGCCTAAGAGTGCTGAGACATGATTCTTCTGGAGGCAACACTGGAATTTGCTTATCAGGTACCACTAGGCCCTCCCTACATGCCTCCGAACACAGGAGTATGTGGGGAGCACACCTTGCTGCCTCAACCTCACCTGAATGTCCTCATGTTTTAATACTTCCAACTACACAGCTTAGAACAGTCATTCTCAGCAGGAGGCAGTTTTTGCTTCCATTTGGCAATGTCTGGAGATACTTTTGATTGTCATAAGTGTGAAGGATTTTTTCTACTAGCATGCAACGGACAGACCGGAGAAGCTCTTAAATATTCTATAATTCAAGACACCAGCCCCTTCCAACAAAGAATTATTCAGCCCAAATATCAATTGAGACCAAGAATAATGAATGTTTTCTGAACTTTCATCTTTATAAGGTTCTTTTATTTATTATACCCTGGTAGAAACCAACGCTCTTCCCAATTAAAACAAAAGGGATTGGTTGATCTTATCATCACAACAGGAAAGAAAAGTCCCAGCAGTTAAGATGTTCCTACGGTGTTCACTCATTGCTATCACAGTCTAATAGACACCTTGAAGAGGGCAGCAAAGCTTCTGGAACACTGTCAGAGCAAAATACTTGAGATTTCATTTTGCTCCTGCATCAGAGCCTTGGCCAGATACTGCCTGTGACCTCACAGCCTGAAATGGTGTTTGGAAAAGACAAAAGTGAGGATATATGATCTCCTACCTGCCAGGAGTATGTAGGGCCACACTACTGCTCCAAAAGGTCATTCCAAATGGTAAATTGCATTATGTGGCTCTTGAAATCTTCAATGACCTCCCACTGGACACAGGACAGAAAGGTACACAGTTCTCTACCTGGCTTCTACCAGCTCTGCAGTAATAGCAACTTCTGGATCTAACCAACTCATATCTTTATCCAAGTTACATTGAACGTCTTATCTTCCCAAAGGTGCAACATCCTACCCTACTCCTGTCCTTATGTTAAACATGAGCTCTTCCCTTTACTTATAAGGCCTCACTCTGCTTTCCTTCTAACTCCTGGCTTCCCTCTAGGACTTGTAACAATAGTTAACCACTCTAAAAACTATATTCTTGTCAGAGATCCACCCTCACTAAGCACCATAGCTTAAGTCTAGTGCTCCACTTGGAAACTCCCCAGAAAAACTTTTCCCTACCCCTACTAGCACACTTGCCTTTCTGAATTCTAATGATCTATGCACTTTAAAACAAAAACAGTTTGCCGCCTACCTCCATGCGTACACCAACCTCTCCACTTCCTTCCAGATCCAGAGCAGGGCTTGGGGCCCTAACAAGCTCTTGACAACTGTTTGGGAAAGGATTTTTTTTTAAGTGCATACAAGGGGGGGAAGGATGATGATGAGAGAAAGAAGAAAAGAAAGAAAACATGAATGTAAAGAACCATGAAGGGAGCAGATACAAAGGAGCAAAAGAAAGGGAAGGCAAGAGGGAACAGTGGGTAATGAGTGAGGGAAGTTAAAAATCAGGGAAGGGAGAACAGGAGGAAGTAGGACAAAGCGAGTGAGGAGAAAGAACTCTGCTATTGGCACTTGCTCAGAAAAAAATTTTCTCTGTTTTCTCAGATTTAAGTTGAATTCCTACATTAACTCTTTTCAAGAACCATGAGAAGCCAGGTATAGTGGTGCAGAAATGTAATCCCAGTTCTTAGAAGGCTGAAGCAGGAGGATGGTGTGTGCAAGGCCAGCCTGGGCTATTGCATTCAAAGCCAGGCTGCATTACATAGCAAGACCCTGTCTCAAAAAAAAAAAAAAAAAAAAAGCAGAAAAGAGCCACAGGACTCTCTTCCATACCTCCTATCACATTTCTAATTTTAGATATATTTGAAAGATTATTTATTACAAGTTGACAATCCCTAGTCCAAAACATCAAAAATCTCAAGCTCCAAAAATCCAAAAATTTTGAGTGCCAACATGATGTCACAAATGGAAAATTCTACACCACGAAACTGTATTTTATGGTCAAAATATTACAGATATGGTATAACATTACTTTCAGGCTATACGTATTAGGCATAGACAAAACGTAGATGAATTGCCTCTTTAGTTTTGCATCTGTCCCCAAGATATCTCATTATGTATTTGTAAATATTCAAAAATCCATCAAAAATCAGAAATCTGAAATACTCTTTGACCCAAGCACTTCAGATAAGAAATGTTCAACCTGTATTGTGTTGGAAGCTCTATGAGGTCAGCCGCTGTGTTTTCACTCACTGTTGTAGCTTCAACCCATTGTGTGTCTTCAAAAATTACTTGTTAAATAAATGAAAAGGGGAACAGATCAGTAGAGCAGTGGCAGTAACTAGATCCACAATAAAATATCAGGTGCTCTGTAGTTATTTTTTAGAAATCAGTCCAGGAGCTTAGATTTGGCTTTTCACTTCCACCTAAATTTGTTCTGTTTCTGGGTAGAACTACTCCAAAACATTCAACACAGTGGCATATACATTCTCACTTTAAAAATCAATCCCAGGAGCAATTTATTACAGGGAAATTTCCCGGACTCCAAGAAGCACCTTGAAGTCAGGAGATGATTAATTTGATATAACTGAAGAGCTGCAAACATCTGCTCCCTGTTGACATCTGCCTCTCATTAAGTTACAGCCCTCTGTCTCCTTCTGCACTGGGAGGCTGGCTTGTGTGTTGATCTGGTAAGTCTAATTATATGGTAAGCCTGATGCTCAAGGCCCTCGTGCCAGCCACCTGGTGGGGGCTCAGTAAAAACTTGCTCTATTTCTTCATACTCCACATCTACCCTGAGCACTTTGTAAGTTCTCCGTCACTCATAAATGATAGAAATAAAAAATAGTAATGAGGTTGATGAACTCATTGTCATCTTGTAGTTTTGGCTAAGGCTGAATCTGGATAAAATTAAACGTTTGGTTGACGCACAAAAACGAATCAACTCCATGAAAAAATCTCCCAAATCTTTCATTTGAGATCAAGTTTTGCAACAACTCTTTAGTTGATAACTTTTAATCCATGATCTTCTTCCCCACCAATTCTGCTAGCAATGAGCCATCCTGCTCAGTAACTTCTCAGGCTCTGTCTTACACCTTTCTAAGCTTTACTTCCAGGCATTGCACTATTTGGAATTAACTTAACCTCCATCATAGTACTTTCCCTCAAACATCTTTGTTTTCGCTCATACCTTGTGACCTGTTGCTGCCTAGTTCTGCCTGAGATTTTTCTACCCTTGTGCCTTGGTTCCTATAACTTATGAGGAGCCCAGGTGCCAAACAGCACCATCTTGATTCCTTTGTGGATCAAATGAACATTGACTCAGACACAAATTCAGTCATCTCTCAGGAACCAAGGGACTGTGATTCTAGGACCCCCTACAGATACCAAAATCTATGGGTGTTCAATTTCCTTACATAAAATTGTATAGAACTTGAATACATCCTGCCATGCTTTTTTTTAAAATCTATTTTTGTTTTTAATTGACAAAACAATTGTGTATATTTATGGGGTATAGTGTGATGTTTCAATACATGTACACATTGTACAATGATCAAATCAGGTACTTTATTTATCTCCTCAAATGTGTATTATTTCTTTGTAGTAAGAACATTCCAAGTCCTCTCTTCTGGCTATGTTTAAAAAGTACAATATTGTATTAACCTTAGTTGCCCCAATGTGAACTAGAACACCAGAAATCACACTTTCTGTCTAACTATAATTTGGTACTTATGAATCTCTCCCTATCTCTCCATCTTCCTTACCCTCTTTATTCTCTAGTGAACACTGCTCTATTCTCTAGTTTTATGAAATCATCTTTTTTTAGATTTCACAAATGAGTGAGTACATGCGGTATTTGTGTTCTGTGCCTGCCTTATTTCATTTTTAATCTTCTCCAGGTTCATCCATGTTTCTGAAATGGGAGTTCATCATTTTAAAAACTGGCCAAATTATATATGCATATATGTTATCCCATCCATCTGCTGATAAGCACTTAGGTTGATTCTATATTTTGGTTATTTTAAATAGTGCTCCAGTAAACATTTGTATATTTCATATTATCTCTAGATTACTTCTAATACTTAATACAATGTGTCATGTAAATAGTTGTGAGTCTGTATTATTTGGGACTTTTGCCATTGCCAAGACAAAAGCCTACATATTCAATAAGACATACCTCATTTTCTTTTTAAAAATATTTTCAATCTGTGATTGGTTGGCTCTGAGGCTGTGGAACATGTGGATGTAGAAGGGCCAATTGTAAATGTGTAGTTAGTTAAATCTCTACAGCAGTATTGCATAAAAACACAAAAAAGAGAAAACACAGAAACACTTAAACTTTTTAAAATCTGTCTTTTCCATTCCTCTCTCTCATTTTCTCCCATGTGTCTAAGATGACCCAAGTTCTCTCTTTTCTCTAATTCTAAGCTCCCACCTCAAGACAGTCTTCAAACTCATGATCAGGTTGTTCAGTCTCCCTCCCTGACTAAATTTACTCTTTGTATCTATGTCATTTTGGCCTCCCTAGCTTCTTAGAGCGTTCTTATAAGGGTTCCTGAGCTAACTCAACAGTCAAGAATTTCTCCCTGCGTAGAAAACAGAGCAAGGGGAAGAAGTGAGAAAAAGTTAATACAGCCATATTCATATCATATTTACAGTATACACTCTGTGTGCAACTCCCTGTGGTCTTTTCTAATTCTCAGTACCTCACTGAAAGCCCAGGGAAAGAAGAACAAAAGAGCTCCCCTCTCTGAAGTATTCCATGATGCCCCTTACAGAACTTTGCATTCTTGTCTTATCTTACAGCTTTGATGTAAATGCCTTGTGTCCACGTTAGAAATTTGGAACTTAAGAACAGCTGTACAGTGTTATGCAGTCTTCAACACTCACCCAAACATCACTCCCAGGGCAATGGCTTTTCTTGCTTCCTGTCCATGGTTTGGTCATCTCTCTGATGCAACATGATAATGAAAGTCAGTTATTTGTTTATGTTGCTCCTTCTCATCTTAGGTACTTATATAGCTTGAAAGCAAGAAAATATTCTTTTCATCCCCAAGTGTATCCAAGTATTTGACCAGCATATGCCTTCAGAAAACGTGTGTACTGTGACATATTTTCTACTTTTTGTATACCCCAGTGCCCATTTCTGTGCCTTACTTATAGTAGGTACTCAAAGAGTATATCATAAAACCTTGGATCGAGAGTAACCCATTCTACAAGTGTTCCACAAGATAAGCAACCCCTTCTGACAAATTTTAAAATGATAAATAAGCAAGGTCTTGCAATAGGAGTAGTACCTGACGCCAAACATCACATGATCACAACTGAGCCAGTGATTATTCTCTTTTTCCTCTCTGTGTCTCTCTGTCTCTGTCTCTGTCTCTCTGTCTCTCTGTCTCTCTCTATCTCTCTCTTTTACCCTCTCCTTTCTCCAGGATTGTGTGTAATCATCTGCTAATAGCACGCAGTTATGGAGGAGATCTCATCGTCAGAGGAAAAGAGATTGGCAGAGGAATCCCCCACTTCAAATGAGATTAGAGAGATACGTAAAATGTGGGAAATAGTACAAAATTCTGTAGAATAGCACCACCTGAATAAGACTGTGACAGTGCAAGCAAAGACAATGCAATCTTACATTTTTCTGAAATCTTCAAAAAGAGGCAGAAGCAAGCATCACTGAATAGGTTCTTTGTTAAAATTGCGCAAAAACAAAGATTCCCTTGAATCACTGCAATAGATAGCAGTGACTGCTTTTGTGATAGTGAAAACTGTCCTACACAATAGCTCTCATCTTTCTTGTCTCCTTCACACCGGCCATAAAGGTGTTCAAAGGTAAGTCAGGTTAATTTGCTGATTTTTCTTTATATTTTATATTTTCTTTGTTATTGTGTATTATCCTACAGTATTGTAATCATTTTTTATGAATATTTTTGGGTTATGGAATGAATCATTTGAGTTTCCATTATTTCTTATAGGGAAATTTGCTTTTGATATACAAGTGCTTTGGATTACAAGTATGTGTCCAGAGTGAATTATGCTCCAAATAGAAGTTTTACTGTACTTGACATTAAATTGCAAATATAGGAAAGAATCAATGTGATTGATTTTCTTTTTTGATAGAAATTTGTCTGCATAGTGATCTAACAATGCTTTCAAAATAAAAGAAAATGGTACAGGAATAACATAGGATTAAAAATTAACTGGTTGGACCAGTTTCTTTGCCTCTGGACACAAAGCCAAGCTTGGAGCTTTGTCTAAGAAAATCACACTCTCAGGCAAAAGATAATCAACTGAGTGTGGTCCTTCTTCTGCAACCTGCAAGGCTGCAAGACCTTTCATTTCTGTATTAGAATATTTTATTTTACTAGGCTCATGTGGCTCCTTTGGTTAATAGTGACAGAAAATGTGACTCCAGGGCCACATAACCACAAATACTACTGGCCTACAAGCTGCAACAGATTGATACGATTGGCAAACCCCACCTATGCTGCTCTTTGTAACGGGGGGGGGAGGAATACAGTGATTAAACATAATCACTCTTATGCACTGTGCAATTAATCTCCAGGATCCCTGGACTGCTCTCCAGGCTCCATAACTTATACTCACCCTGCAGAGATGGGCCCACTGACTGTGTGTCCAGTGTATAAGAGTCTATGCACAAAAATTCATTAATTCTTTTGAAATTCAGTCCTTCCCCTCCTGTGCAGTGGAGACTTGTAGGAAGGAGGATATATTTGCTTTGGCAAAGCTTCTGAGGCAGAAGTTCAAGGTAGAAGCAGCCTGGGGAAAGCAGATACTCTTGGATGCCTGTGCCGGCCCCTCGCTGCAGCCCCAGGGGTGGGTTATGAACCCATTCCCCTTGACAGGAATTGGCTTAGATGGTGGCATGACTGTAATTCAAGCCAGTGAGGTGTGAGAGAAAGTCTCCTGGAGGACTGTGAGAAAAGAAGAGAGAGAGAGAGAGGCTGGTTTCTTTCTGGAGGTGGTCATGTCTGTGTTAACTACAACTACAGTGGCCATTTTCCAACCAAGAGAAAATTCAGCCTGGGATGGTAGACAGGAATGGAAAAGGTGAAAGATAAGACGACCCTGAGATTCTGATGACACATCATGCTGCTGGATCACCAACCCCAGAGCCTCCTTCCCACTGCATTTCTTGATTTTTGAAGTAATACATTTCTTTTTTGTGTAAGCCACTTAGAATTCATTTTCTCCTATTACTTGAAGCTAAAATAATCTTAATAAATTTGGATGATTGAATTTGCTGAAACTTTAGCAGCTTTTAAAGTATAAATCTCATACATTCTGAATTGTGATAACCAGGTGAGGCCCTGGACCTGTTTCAGCCACTCGCCCTGACATTGGTGGTGCTACGTCCGGTTGTGGACAACGTCACTGGCCTTTATCCTCGACTGAGTTACCCATTGATTTAGCGGTTTAGGTATACACTCAACTATTGACTCTGTGTAGCCCTGTAATTTCATGCCCCGGCCCCACAACCTCTCCCCTGTCCCTTAGATTTACAGAAGACTCAGTTGATAAGCCAGCCTCCTGACACTTTGCAGAAAGAGGACACAGACCATACACTGGCAGATGCAAACTATGTGATCTTTTCCATACCCTTCCATTCCATTTATCAAGTTCCTGTCCACAGCCAACAGTCAGTTAGGCTTTCTACGAGTTAAAGAGAAAAGTTACCTGAACTCTAAGTGACCTTTAAGCTATGAAGAACCATTCTTCAAATAACTGTCTGAGTATTTATACAGAATAAATTTATTTATTTGATTTATTCAGCATTTAGCAAGCAGTTCATCTCTGCCATGCATTCTACTAAGGATTGGCAATACACAAATGAATGAGATTTTATTCATTCAACAAACATATAATGAGTTTCTACTTCATGACAGAAAAGCACTAAGGACTAAAATGTGATGCAAAGCATGCAAAGGGCTGTCCACAAGGAGCAACAGTAGAAAGAGACATTGGTAAAGGTAGATTATTTATTTGTTTGTTTGTTTGTTTGTTTATTTATTTATTCTTGTGATACAGGGGATTGAACTCAGGGTCTTTGCAATGAACTACAACTCCAGCCCTTTTTATTTTTTATTTTGAAACAAGTTCTCACTAAGGTGCCCAGGTTGGGCCTGAGCTTGTGATCCTGCTTCAGCCTTCCAGAGCACTGGGATTACAGGTATGTGCTACCACACCTGATGGACATTTATCACACAGTCATCTGAAAACCAGGCGAGGGAGAGAAGCAGAGGAAGAAAACACTGTAGGCAAGAAGACCTGCTATCCACAGACGCTGAGGCAGCAATGGCACAGATCAGAAGTTAAAAGCTAGATCACGAGATCGCAAAGTGCAAAAAAGAGATTACTGCAAGATGCAGCTGAAGACAGGACACAGGGATGTAAGGTCACAAAGGATCTTTCATATCATGGTAAGGAATTTCAGCCTTTCCCTAAAGGTCCTGACATGATATTTGGAAATTTTAGGCTACATACTAAAATGACCAGATTCTTGCTAACAGGGATAAGCCTGAAGGTTATAAAACAAATAGATATAAATGTGGAATGAGGAATAACTTAAAGATAGTAGCAATGGAAATGGAGAAGGGAGCTGGATGAGAAAGGTCAAACAGGTGGAGTCAGCAGAAGACAATAGCCAATGGGCTACTGAAAGGGAAGGTGAGGACGGGCAAGGTGGAGATGACCCCAGCTTTAACAGGATTCGTTTTGAGGAGGTACAGGATGAAGTGTGTGTAATCAGAGATGTAGTGCACCCAAATTGGGGCCTACAAATTAGACATTAAAGTGTATAGATGTGATGTTTAAAAGAAAAAGCTAAGCTGGAAAATAAATTTAAGTTCCATAGTCGATAGGTGGCATTTGAAGATGTGAGAATAGATGAGATCACCCAGAGGAAGGGAATAAAGTGACAGCAGAGTAAACCTAGTAGAGATCCCTGAGAACAGTGGAAATTTGTTGGGCGTTGGGCAAGAGTACAGTGAGAGTTTACATGCATGCATATGGTTAAATATTCAAAAGTGATACTTCAAACCAACAGTCATTAAATGATTCATCCTCCTGATTTTAAAAATATAGTAACAATTTCAAATGTGTAAAATGATGGTTTTTAATGACTGAAGTTTGGCCAAAAAAGCTAATGAGATGTTTGAATTCAATCATGATTTTGAATGTCTGCGTGTTCTATCAATGGATCAGTAATGCTTAAATTAGGAGTAAAATATACATACATTTTATGAGTTATAATAAATATATCTCATGAAATGTAGTTTCTTGTCTTCATTTCCACAAAATCACTACTTATGACTGTTATAATCAAGATTTTCATATATTTGTGTTCTTTCACAATATTGCCAAAATAGAAAACTGAGATAGTAGCAACTGGGGATGTCAACAAAATTGCTAGAGCAATACTTAAACTTAGAAATGAACCATTAATTTTGCATATTGTGTTCAAACATTGTAATATGCAAAATACATAGAAAATATCACAAAATATATTAACTTAATCACCCCACTGTAGCAGCTAGATCTGTAGAGCTGTGTAAAGACTCAGTATCATTCTTCACACTCACTACATGTAAAGCTACATATATACAAATTTAAGAACAATATAAAGTACTTGCTACTATAAATGTTCTCTGGCTTCTATGTGCCACCACTGCAAGTCTCACATTAATTCATGAGTATTTCTGAAAATATGAATTGAAAAGTGAAGAGAAGCAAGAAAATGGGCACTTGGCACTTAGCAGAAATGATACTTCACTATGCAAGAATGTATTGCATTCATGCTGAGAGGAAAGGCTTGACACATTAATTAATTTGTCTTTTATCTAAGTGCCTCTGCCACTCAAATCTTCCCTACACTCCAAACACACAACCTTGGCTTTTGCAGCAGCATCGCTTATATACCTTTATGGAATTTGACTTAAACATCTTTTATTTACAACACATGGGTCAAAATAAGTGCAGAGGGATTTCTTTGGAGCCAATGTAGTGTTAGTTTTGGGAGCAGTAGTTGCAGTCTTTAAGATACAATTACCAATGCTGGATCCCTCATGAGGAGGTGCTCTTGCACGCTTTAGTAAATTCACTAGGATTATGTGATATGTGGCACCTTCAAAAAGATGTTGTTCCAGGAAAAGATCCCCACTGGTGAGTCAAATCCATCTGAGGAGCATCAGCAGTTGAAAAGTTACTGGAAGAAAATCCCATGAAGGAGTCTGATAGAATGACCAGAAAATTGAAAGAAAACCAAAAGTGTTATTACAAAATAAAGAATGGATGAGCCCCAAGAAGTCATCCGCAAAGTGAAATGCTTAGGAAAAATGAAGAAAAGGACATTGGATAAACTAAATGTGGTAAATTCAGACACTGCAATATTATTCAACAATGGAAAGGAACTAAAACTTACTACGATAGGGTTGAACCTTACAAATACACCAAGTGAAAGAAACCAATCAGAAAGATCACACCTGATACAATATAATTTATAAGTAACATCCAGTATAGATAAATCTCATACAGAAAGTAGTTTAGGGCCCAGGAGGTTGCTCAGCAGCACAGTGCCTGCCTGGCAAGCACGAGGTCCTGAGTTCGATTTCCAGATCCAAAAAAAAAAGCAAAAAGAAAGTCATTTAATGACTGTTAAGGACTGGCAGAGTTTGGGGAAATGGGAGTGACAAATGAATATGCAGGGGTCTTTTTAAAATTATGAAAATCTCCTAAATTTATTTTATGGGTATGTCCATATGGCGCTGTAAATACACTAAAAGCCTTTGAATTACATATATTCAAGAACTGAATTTGGTGTCAGTGTCTTTTGTAGCACTGTCATGGCTGCTTTGATGTCCTCAATCAATTAAAATTTTTTACCTTTCGTGGTCATTTTGACTACGGGGATGAGCCAGAGGTCACATTGCCCAGATCCTTTGAATAAGATGGATGAGGACACACTGTAATATTTTTATGAACCTGCCTTTTTGTTGGATAGTATCTGGCAGTAGCATTCACCCTATTTTTGATCATGTCTCTTAAATACATTAATGAGAGAGAACTTCTGGAACTGCTTCAGAAAGTGGTGAGAATGATAGAAAAAGAGTGTTTGAAGGGGGGGTATATTTTGAGAAGAATTAGTGACAGTGTTTTTATTGTAATAATTTTTTTGCATTTAAACAGTAACTGCATGTTTTTCCCTCAATATCTCACTTATATATCTCACTAGAGTTTTTTTTAAAGAGAAAAAATATGAAGGGACATCCACTACATCTCTCTTTGTATGGTCATATGAAACACTATCCACTTAACTATAGAAAAAGAAATCCTGGGAGCTGCCAGAAGCTTTAGACTAAATAAACTGGAGTGGTAATTCCATTGTAAATAAACAAATAAATAAATAAACATTTTCTTTAAAAAACAAGAGAATGAGAGCCATTTCATAATAAAGGTCTTTCACACTAAAGTAAACTTGCAAACAGAGAACATTTATGCAAAAAAATCCATTTACTGTGTCAATAATTTTCAGCATTTCCCCTGCTGTTATTGTAGATAATTGAGTAAAAGCTTTTTCTTCCCTACATCAAGCATCAGTTTCCAACTGATCCTCTTAGAAATTCAGTTTTGAATTTTCACTTCAAGATCATGACTGTAGAGTTGGGGGGGAAATTCATGTGTGTTTGGGTAAATGGAACAATTTGCTTTTCTTGAGGCAAATCCTCAGAACAATTGGAAAATATAGAGGAAAAAAAGGAAAATTTCCTATCAAACTTATCAGTAGTCAATTACTCTTCTGTAATCTTCTAGGTGACCCTACATCTAAGTTATGAATCCACATCTTTCCTACCCAACCAATCAGCATTTATGTGATTCAAAGTATATTTCTGTTATGTTTTTAGTGTACATATCAGTTCTAAAGTCCACAAACTAATATACAATAGCTAATGTGTAGCCTTGAATTTATATGTTCTAAGAATTAATTTTAAGATTATAAATTGTAGGTATGATGCCTATAGATAAATACATAATGGGGAGCTTATTAACTTACAGAAGGTATTATTACTGTAACAATAACAATTCCAAATAGGATACTTAACATTACATTTTTATAGCTTCTATAACATGGTCATATATAATACTTTATATGGTTTTTA